>NC_092052.1:45910486-46510486 GCF_003086295.3 Arachis hypogaea | reverse complement strand
TTAGCTAATAGATACTTTAAAGCTGCATGATCCGAATACACTACTACTCTAGTACCAAGAAAATAAGCTCGGAATTTATCCAAAGCAAAAACAATAGCAAGAAGCTCTTTCTCAGTAGTAGTATAATTGGATTGGGTAGTGTCTAAAGTCTTAGACGCATAAGCAATAACAAAAGGGTCCTTACCTTCACGCTAAGCTAGCGCTGCTCCTACTGCCTAGTTGGAAGCATCGCACATGATTTCAAACGACTGGCTCCAGTCTGGTCCTCTCACAATTGGGACTCGAGTCAGGGCGGCTTTCAGCTTATCAAACTCTTGTTTGCAATCTTCACTGAACTCGAACTCAATATCCTTCTGTAGTAATCTGGATAAGGGAAGTGCTACCTTACTAAAGTCCTTAATAAATCTCCTGTAAAAACCTGCATGGCCAAGGAATGAACGGACTTCCCTCACAGAAGAGGGGTAAGGTAAACTAAAAATAACATTCACCTTTGCTGGGTCTACAGAAATGCCATTATTAGATACTACATGTCCTAATACAATCCCTTGTTTTACCATAAAATGACATTTTTCAAAATTCAATACAAGGTTTATATTAACACATCTATCTAATACTCTAGATAATCCATCTAAGCAAAGGCTAAAAGAATCACCATAAACGCTAAAATCATCCATAAAAACCTCCATACAATCCTCAATAAGATCAGAGAAAAGACTCATCATACACCTTTGAAAAGTAGCTGGTGCATTGCACAAGCCAAAGGGAATTCGTTTGTAAGCATAAGTCCCAAAAGGACATGTAAAAGTGGTCTTTTCCTGATCCTCAGGAGCTATATGAATCTGGAAATAACCTGTGTAACCATCTAAAAAGCAATAATGTGATTTACCTGACAGGCGATCCAGCATTTGATCAATGAATGGAAGTGGGTAGTGATCCTTACGGGTTGCTTGGTTGAGACGCCTGTAATCAATGCAGACTCTCCAAGCATTCTGAACTCTAGTTGCTATAAGCTCTCCATGCTCATTCTTCACTATAGTGACTCCAGACTTCTTGGGCACCACTTGTACTGGGCTAACCCATTCGCTGTCTGAAATGGGATAGATGATACCTGCTTCCAATAATCTGGTCACTTCCTTTTTGACAACTTCCAAGATAGTGGGATTCAATCTTCTTTGGGGTTGACGGACAGGTCTTGCTCCCTCTTCTAAAAATATTCTGTGTTCACATACTTGAGGGTTGATGCCTACTATGTCTACCAAACTCCACCCAATTGCTTTCTTATGCCTCCTCAGTACATCAAGTAACTGCTCTTCTTGTTGGGAAGTGAGTTCCCTTGCAATGATAACGGGGAACTTCTGTTCATCTTCAAGATAAGCATATTTGAGATGTGGAGGAAGAGGTTTCAGTTCCAACTTCTGATCATGGGTCGGCTCTGGATTGTCTGGAGCTTGTGAAAATGCTGAGGTACCCTCATTGTCAGTCAAGAGGGTCCCCACACTTGGACCTTGTCCAATGTGCCTCTCTCCTAACTCTTCCTCGTGAACTTCAGCTACAGTTTCATCTATGACATCACACTGGAAGATAGAATGATCTTCTGGAGGGTTGTTTATGACTCCATTCAGATTGAAGATTACTATTCAGCCATCTATTTCAAACGAGTATGTTCCTGAAAAAGTATCCAATTTAAATTTTGATGTCTTTAGGAATGGTCTTCCAAGTAGGATTGATGATGGCTTATCCGAGTCATTATGGGGCATCTCCAAGATATAAAAATCAGTGGGAAATGTAAGCCCCTTAATGTTCACTAAAACATCTTCAGCAACTCCAGCCACTATAATAATGCTTTTATCTGCTAACACAAAACGAGCTGCCGACCTTTTTAAGGGAGGGAGCCTCAAAATATCATATATAGACAAAGGCATTATACTGACACATGCTCCTAAATCACACATGCAATCATAAATTACTACTCCACCAATAGTACAACTAACTATACAATGACCTGGGTCACTACACTTTTCAGGTAATCCTCCCATTAAAGCAGATATGGAACTACCTAAAGGAATAGTTTCTAATTCATTAATTTTGTCTTTATGTATATATAAATCTTTTAGAAACTTTGCATATTTAGGTACTTGTTGAATAACATCAAAAAGAGGAATGGTTACCTCAACCTTTTTGAATATTTCTACCATTTTGGGATCGGATTCCAGCTACTTCCTGGGCTTCCTTGCAAGTTGTGGAAATGGAATAGGAGTATTGTTTTCTGTAGTGTCTGCGCCTCTTGGTGCTTCCTCCTGTGGTTGGACTTCTTCTTTTTCAGCTATGTCCTGTATGTCCTCTTCCTCTTCAACATCTTCTATTTCTACTACCTCTTCAGCTAAGGTGTGTTCTGGTGAGCTTGGCTCCTCCTGATTCCTCTCCTGCAGTGTGGTTCCGGACCTCAGGGTGATGGCATTAATGTCTCCCTTTGGATTGGGTAATGGTTGAGAGGGGATTCCAGTGGAGCTTGAAGGTTGGTTACTGGAATTTTGCATTGATCCAATCTATGAAACAAGAGCTTGCAAAGTAGAGGTCAGACCATTCAGACTGGCATTAATGTTATTCATAATGTTATTTTCCAAGGTCTGTTGTCTCCGCTCAAAAGATTGTAGTAACTCTTCATTAGGAGATAAAGAAGAACGAGTAAATTGAGAGGTCTGCTGTTGGGTATTCTGTGGTCCTTGGGATTGCCTCAGGTGAGGTGCTCTGTAAGGTTAGTTCTGCTGCCTATTGTTATTATTATTCCACCTCTGATTTCCCTGGTTATCTCTGCCTCCTCTGTTATTGTTGTCCCTCCAATTCTGGTTAGAATTGTCCTGCCATCCATGGTTATGATTTCCACCTTGATTATACCCTTGGTTGAGGCGGTCATAGAAGTTATGAGTGGATGCCACCATGTTGTCTTCCTGTTGGACTTGCGAGCATTCATCAGTATAATGGCTATAATCAGCACACATTCCGCAAACTCTCTGTGGGACTAACTGTTGGTTTTGCTGTGGTGAAGGAGGTTGAGCTTGCTGAACTTGTTGTTGATTCAATTGCATCTACTTCAGCAAGTTGGTCATTTCACAGATACTCTGAGTTAGAGCAGCAGTCTCTCTGCTAGAGGATACCTCTGCAATAGCTTTTGAACGGCCTTGCTTCTGTCTATGGTTCCTAGTAGATTCAGCTAAGTCGCTGATCAATTGCCATGCCTCATCAGTGGTCTTGTACTTCTTCATGGACCCATTGCTAGCACTTTCCAATGTGGTCTTATCTTGGGGCCTCATGCCCTGTGTGATATAGCTGAGTAACACTATCTTGTCAATCATGTGGTGGGAGCATGCTTCCAGAAGATTATTGAAGCACTCCCAGTATTCAAAGAGAGTCTCGTTGTCATCTTGAACAATCATGGAAATGTCTTTCCTTAGTTTATCAGTAACTTCAGATGGAAAAAATTTCTCCAAAAACTCTTTTCTGAGCGTATCCCAGTTGGATACATTTGCTAGGGATTGAGTGTAGTACCACTCTCTTGCTTTTCCCTCAAGAGAAAATGGGAAAGCTTTCAGCAGAATTGAAGTTTCATCTGTACCATCACGCCTGACAGTAGAACAAGCTGCCTGGAAATCTCTTAGGTGCTTGATGGGCTCTTGAGCAGGTAAGCCATGAAACTTGGGCATCAAATTGAGCAGTGCGGTCTTTATTTCAAAATTTGTAGCTACTGCTGGGTGATGCGCTTGAAACGGTTGCATTGTAAAATCAGGGACTCCTTCCACCTGGATGGTAACTCTCTTAGCTGCCATGTCGTCTGCACGTGAATCAACCGAATCAGTAGAACGGGAGCTGGTTTCTTCCTCAAGTTCACTTTCAGATCCGCCCTCAGAGCGGACTAACTGATGCCGAGCTCGCCTTATTTGTGAAATAGTCCTCTCAATTTCAGGATCGAATATTAGCAAGTGCGGATCAGGAAGTGAACGCGTCATTTGACGAAAGAAACATGCAGCTCATAGTAGCAAAATAAAATAAAATGCAAATAAATAAATTCTAATTAATAACTTTAGCACTCTATTGCAACTCCCCGGCAACGGCGCCAAAAATTGAAGCGGGCAAAAATTAGCGAATTAAAAATGATTAAAATATATACGTTGCAAGTATAGTTCTTAGTTCGCCGGAAATCCGCCTATCAATTTAGAAAGGTGTCACAGAAAATTGAATTTAAAATACTGGGAGTATGAATCCCAGGTCGTCTCCCAACGAGTTGTAGAAAAGTGTGCTATTTTATTCATCAGAGGTTTTCAAAAAGGTTTGAATTGGGCAAATAGGAAATTAAATTTGTGAATTTGAATAATGTAAATAAAAGCCTTGACTGGGAATTAATTATTTGGAATCCCTATTATTGTTGGAATGCTCTCAGGATTAATTGACAATTAAAGGTTATCCTGTTTAGTTATCCTTCACTAGGTGAAGGAAAGTTAAACAAGTTGGAATGCTACGTCTGTTCACAAGTTGCAATCCACTTAATTAAAAGGGATTGGTGTTAGTGATTAGAAGTCAATCCAACCATAAACCCAATTACAATTTTTCTTTCAAGCCTTCCAACTCAAAGGTTCCTTTCAATCAATTCCCCATTAAGTTAGGGAACTACTCACTCATTGTAAAGGTAAAATTCATAGCATATAAAAAGGAATTAAGGAAAGACATTGTAAATAAAATTAAAATAGTCAATTAAAAATAAAAGTGATCCTTGTATTAAATAAACCTAAGAATATTCCAATGGTAAAATTAAACAAAGCAAAGAACATGGAAGAGTAAGACCAAGTAAAGAAAATGAACTAGAATGACGAAGTCTTGATGAGGTAATAACTCTTCTCAATATCCCAAACTATGAATGTAAAATAATAATCCTAAAAACTATGAATGTGTAGAGAGAAAACCTAGGGGAGGAGCAAAACTAGATCTAAAACTAAAACTGTGTAGAATGAATATTGTCTTTGGTTTATGCATGTTCTCTGGCTCTAGTCTGCTGTTCTGGGCCGAAAACTGGGTCAAAATAGGGCCCGAAATCGCCCCCAGCGAATCTACAAATTATGCAGGTCGCGCACTGATGAGCGGATATTTTTTACGCTTTTTGGGGTTAATTTCATATAGTTTTGAGTATGTTCTAGTTAGTTTTTAGTCTATTTTCATTAGTTTTTAGGAAAAATTCATATTTCTGGACTTTACTATGAGTTGTGTGTTTTTCTGTAATTTCAGATATTTTTTCTGGCTGAAATTGAAGGATCTGAGCAAAAATCTGATTCAGGCTGAAAAAGGACTGCTGATGCTGTTGGATTCTGACCTCCCTGCACTCAAAGTGGATTTTCTGGAGCTACAGAACTCGAAATGGCATGCTTCCAATTGCATTGGAAAGTAGACATCCAGGGTTTTCCAGCAATATATAATAGTTCATACTTTGCACAAGGATAGATGACGTAAACTGGCGTTCAACGCCAGTTCTCTGCCCAATTCTGGCGTCCAGCGCCAGAAAAGGATCAAAAGCTGGAGTTGAACGCCCAAACTGGCACAAAAACTGGCGTTCAACTCCACAAATGGCCTCTGCACGTGAATTGCTTAAATCTCAGCCCCAGCACACACCAAATGGGCCCTAGAAGTGGATCTCTGCATCATCCATCATAGTTTACTCATTTTTTGTAAACCTAGGCTACTAGTTTAGTATTTAAACAACTTTTAGAGACTTATTTTGCATTTTTTATAACATTTTTTTAGATCTGAACTTTGTACTCTTTGACGGCATAAGTCTCTAAACCCCATTGTTGGGGGTGAGGAGCTCTGCTGTGTCTCGATGAAGTAATGCAAGTATTTCTGTTTTCCATTCAAACACGCTTGTTCCTACCTAAGATGTTCATTCACGCTTAACTGTGATGAAGGTGATGATCCGTGACACTCATCACCTTCCTCAACCTATGAACGTGTGCCTGACAACTACCTCCGTTCTATATCCGATTTAATGAGTATCTCTTAGATTCCTTAATCAGAATCTCCGTGGTATAAGCTAGAACTGATGGCGGCATTCATGAGAATCCGGAAAGTCTAAACCTTGTCTGTGGTATTCCGAGTAGGATTCAATGATCGAATGACTGTAACGAGCTTCAAACTCGCGAGTGCTGGGCGTTAGAGACAGACGCAAAAGGATGAAGAATCCTATTCCAGGATGATTGAGAACCGACAGATGATTAGCCGTGCTGTGACAGAGCATGTGAGCATATTCTTCACTGAGAGGATGGGATGTAGCCATTGACGACGGTGATCCCCTACATACAGCTTGCCATGGGAGGACGTGCATGCGTGAATCAGAAGACAGAGGAAAGCAGAGATTCAGAAGACAAAGCATCTCCAAAACTCTAACATATTCTCCATTACTGGATAACAAGTAACCTTTAATTTATGCTCTCTTGGTTATTCGCGATTCAAATGATAAACATAACTGACTTCCTGACTAAGATTTACAAGATAACCATAGATTGCTTCAAACCAACAATCTCCGTGGGATTCGACCCTTACTCACGTAAGGTATTACTTGGACGACCCAGTGCACTTGCTGGTAAATGGTACGCGTTGTGAAAAGTGTGATTCACAATTCGTGCACCAAGTTTTTGGCGCCGTTGCCGGGGATTGTTCGTGTTTGGACAACTAATGGATTACTTTGTTGCTTAGATTAGGAAAAATTTCTCTTTTTATTTAGAGTCTCTTATTATTGTCGTGTTAAAATTTTAGAATCCTTATTTTCTTTTTAAAATCTTTTTCAAAAATAATTTTTCTACTGAATTCTGTGCCAAACTTTAAGTTTGGTGTTTTTTTTTGTTGATTTTTCTTAAAATTTTCGAAAATTTATTTTGGTTTTCTAAAAATTTTAAGTTTGGTGTTCTTCCTTCATGTTCTTGTGTTCTTGTGAGTCTTCAAAGTGTTCTTGAGTTTTCCTTGTGTCTTGATCTTAAAATTTTTAAGTTTGGTGTTCCTTGGTGTTTTCCCTCCAAAATTTTCGAAAATAAGGAGCATTAGATCTAAAAATTTTAAATCTTGTGCTATCTTATTGTTTTTCTCTTTCCTCTTAAAAATCAAAAATATCTTTTCTCTCTATTTTAAAAACAATTTTTCGAAATATATTTCTAAAAATTCAGATTTTTATTTCAAAATTTAAAATTTTTTTTCAAAATCATCATATCCTTTTCAAAACTTCCTAACCACTTTCTCTCTCCTCAGTTTTTCGAAAATCTTCACTCAATTTTTATTTATTTTAATTTATTTCATTTTCGAAATAAATATATAAATAAATAAATAAAAATAATTTTTCCATTTTACATCATCTCCCTTTCTCCATCATGGACCTAAGCGGAAATGAACAGTCCAGGAGGACTCTGGGGTCATATTCTAACCCCTCTACTGCTTCATATGGGAGTAGTATCTACATACCCTCCATTGGAGTCAGTAGCTTTGAGTTGAATCCTCAGCTCATTATCATGGTGCAGCAAAGTTGCCAGTATTCCGGTCTTCCACAGGAAGAACCTACAGAGTTTCTGGCACAGTTTTTACAAATTGCTGACACAGTACATGATAAAGAAATAGATCAGGACGTCTACAGACTATTACTGTTTCCATTTGCTGTAAAATATCAAGCTAAGAGGTGGTTGAATAACCAACCTAAGGCCAGCATAAGGACATGGAAACAGCTAACAGAAAAATTCCTGAATCAGTACTTTCCCCCAAAACGGATGACACAGCTAAGGCTGGACATCCAAGGCTTTAAACAAGGAGATAATGAATCTCTTTATGATGCCTGGGAAAGATACAGAGAGATGCTACGAAAATGCCCCTCTGAAATGTTTTCAGAGTGGGTTCAGTTAGACATCTTCTATTATGGGCTTGCAGAAGGAGCTCAGATGTCTCTTGATTACTCAGCTGGTGGATCTATCCACATGAGAAAGACAATTGAAGAGGCTCAAGAACTCATTGATACAGTTGCCAGGAATCAGCATCTGTACCTAAGCAATGACTCTTCCATGAAAGAAGAGGTTAAGACAGCAACTGCTGAACTCAGTCCTGTAAAACAAGCTGCTGAATTCAATCAGCAATTGGACTTTCTAACAAAGCAGTTAGCCGAATTCAAAGAAAGGTTACAAGAGACAAGGATGGCTAATATACATATGGACGAACAGTTTAAGCAAACAAAGCAGCAGCTGTCAAGGCAAATAGCAGAAGAATGCCAAGCAGTTCAACTAAGAAGTGGGAAAACATTAAATACCCCACCTCAAGGCAGCAAAAAGCTAAGAAATGAGCAAACCACCCAAAATTCACCTGAGGACAGTAAGAGCCTAGGGAAAAGTAATTCTGGAACTAAAACGCCAGAAAATTGGTGGAAGGCTGGCGCTGAACGCCCAGACCATGCTCAGGACTGGCGTTCAACGCCAGAAACAAGGCAGGACTGGCGTTCAACGCCAGAAATGGGCAAAGATCTGGCGTTGAACGCCCAAAATGGGCCAGATCTGGCGCTGAACGCCCAAAATGGGCACAGTTCTGGCGTTCAGACGCCAGGAGCAGACAAGGAGCTGGCGTCCAGTTTCACTCCAGCTTTTAACTCTGGCACTCAATTGCCAGTGAAGGATCAGACACACACAAATGCTGATAACAACCCCTCTAAAAAAGGCTTCTTCAACCACTTCTGTAGGCAATAAAGCTGCAGCAACTAAGGTTGAAGAATATAAAGCCAAGATACCTTATCCTCAAAAACTCCGGAAAGAGGAGCAGGATAAGCAATTTGCTCGCTTCGCAGATTACCTCAGGACTCTTGAAATAAAGATTCCATTTGCAGAAGCACTTGAGCAAATACCTTCTTATGCCAAGTTCATGAAAGAGATCTTGAGTCATAAAAAGGATTGGAGAGAAACAGAAAGAGTTCTACTCACTGAAGAATGCAGTGCAGTCATTCTGAAAAGCTTTCCTGAAAAGCTTAAAGACCCTGGGAGTTTTCTGATACCATGCATATTAGAAGATAATTGCACCAAGACAGCTTTATGAGATCTTGGGGCAAGCATCAACTTAATACCTGCATCCACTATCAGAAAGCTTGGCTTAACTGACGAAGTTAAACCGACCCGGATATGTCTCCAACTTGCTGATGGCTCCACTAAATACCCATCAGGCGTGATTGAAGACATGATTGTCAGGGTTGGGCCATTCGCCTTTCCCACTGACTTTGTTGTGCTGGAAATGGAGGAGCACAAGAGTGCTACTCTCATTCTAGGAAGACCCTTCCTAGCAACTGGACGATCCCTCATTGACGTCCAATAGGGGGAAATAACCCTGAGAGTCAATGATGATGAGTTCAAGTTGAACGCTGTCAAAGCCATGCAGCATCCAGACACATCAACAGACTGCATGAAAGTTGATCTTATTGACTCTTTGGTAGAGAGATCAACATGGCTAAGAGTCTCGAATCAGAGTTGGAACATATATTTAAGGATGTTCAGCCTGATTTGGAGGACTCATAGGACATGAAAGAGCCTCTGAAATTTCTTCTGGAAGAGGAAAAACCTCCTAAACCCGAGCTCAAGCCATTACCACCATCCTTGAAATATGCATTTCTGGGAGAAGGTGATACTTTTCCAGTGATCATAAGCTCTGCTTTAAATTCACAGGAAGAGGAAGCACTTATTCAAGTGCTAAGGACACACAAGACAGCTCTTGGGTGGTCCATAGGTGACCTTAAGGGCATAAGCCCAGCTAGATGCATGCACAAAATCCTATTGGAGGATAATGCCAAACCAGTGGTTCAACCACAGAGGCGGCTAAATCCAGCCATGAAGGAAGTGGTGCAGAAAGAGGTCACCAAATTACTAGAGGCTGGGATTATTTATCCTATTTCTGATAGCCCCTGGGTGAGCCCTGTCTAAGTCGTCCCAAAAAAGGGAGGCATGACAGTGATTCATAATGAAAAAAATGAACTGGTTCCTACAAGAACAGTTACAGGGTGGCGCATGTGTATTGACTACAGAAGGCTCAATACAGCCACCAGAAAGGATCATTTTCCTTTACCATTCATAGACCAGATGCTAGAAAGACTAGCAGGTCATGATTATTACTACTTTTTGGACGGCTACTCAGGCTATAACCAGATTGCAGTAGATCCTCAGGATCAAGAGAAAACAGCATTCACATGTCCATCTGGAGTGTTTGCTTATAGAAGGATGCCATTTGGGTTATGTAATGCGCCTGCAACCTTCCAGAGATGCATGCTCTCTATTTTCTCTGATATGGTGGAAAAATTTCTGGAAGTCTTCATGGATGACTTCTCAGTATATGGAGACTCATTCAGCTCCTGTCTTGATCACCTGAAACTTGTTCTGAAAAGATGCCAAGAGACCAACCTAGTCTTAAGCTGGGAAAAATGTCACTTCATGGTGACTGAAGGGATTGTTCTTGGGCATAAAATTTCAAACAAGGGAATAGAGGTGGATCAAGCAAAAATAGAGGTAATTGAAAAATTACCACCACCTGCCAATGTTAAGGCAATTAGAAGCTTTCTGGGGCATGCAGGATTCTATAGGAGGTTTATAAAGGATTTTTCAAAAATCGCAAAACCTCTAAGCAATCTGCTAGCTGCTGACACGCCATTTGTGTTTAACACAGAGTGCCTGCAGGCGTTTGAAACGCTGAAAGCTAAGCTGGTCACAGCACCAGTCATTTCTGCACCAGACTGGACGTTACCATTTGAGCTAATGTGTGATGCCAGTGATCACGCCATTGGTGCAGTATTGGGACAGAGGCATGACAAGCTTCTGCATGTCATTTATTATGCTAGTCGCGTTCTAAATGATGCCCAGAAAAATTACACAACCACAGAAAAAGAATTACTTGCAGTGGTTTACGCCATTGACAAGTTCAGATCATACTTAGTAGGATCAAAAGTGATTGTGTATACTGATCATGCTGCTCTTAAATATCTACTCACAAAGCAAGATTCAAAACCCAGGCTCATCAGATGGGTGTTACTTCTGCAAGAGTTTGATATAGAAATAAGAGACAAAAAAGGGACAGAGAACCAAGTGGCTGATCATCTGTCCCGGATAGAGCCAGTAGAAGGGACGCCCCTCACCTCTCTTGAGATCTCTGAGACTTTTCCGGATGAGCATTTATTTGCCATTCAGGAAACACCATGGTTTTCCGATATTGCAAACTATAAAGCTGCAAGGTTCATACCCAAGGAGTACAACAGGATACAAAAGAAGAAATTAATTATTGATGCAAAGTACTACTTGTGGGATGAACCTTATCTCTTTAAGAGATGTGCAGACGGAATAATCCGTAGGTGTGTGCCTAGAGAAGAGGCACAGAGGATCCTGTGGCATTGCCATGGATCTCAATATGGAGGCCATTTCGGAGGTGAGCGAACAGCCACCAAGGTCCTCCAATGTGGCTTCTATTGGCCCACACTCTATAAAGATTCCTGAGAGTTTGTACGTAACTGTGACAGTTGCCAAAGAGCTGGCAATCTGCCTCATGGTTACACCATGCCTCAACAAGGAATCTTGGAAATTGAGTTGTTTGACGTATGGGGAATTGACTTCATGGGACCTTTCCCACCATCATACTCAAACACTTATATTCTGGTGGCAGTTGACTATGTATCAAAATGGGTTGAGGCTATTGCCACACCCACCAATGATACTAAAACAGTGCTGAAGTTCCTCCAGAAACATATCTTTAGCAGGTTTGGTGTCCCTAGAGTACTAATCAGTGATGGGGGCACTCACTTCTGCAATAAACAGCTTTACTCTGCCATGGTTCGGTATGGAATTCGCCATAAGGTAGCCACTCCATATCATCCACAAACTAATGGGCAAGCTGAAGTCTCTAATAGAGAATTAAAGAGAATCCTGGAACGGACAGTAAATACCCGTAGAAAGGATTGGGCACGGAGCTTGGATGATGCTCTGTGGGCTTACAGGACAGCATTCAAGACCCCTATAGGGACCTCTCCATACCAACTCGTGTATGGTAAGGCATGTCACCTGCCCGTGGAACTGGAACATAAGGCCTACTGGGCAACCAGATTCCTAAACTTTGATGCCAAACTAGCAGGAGAAAAACGATTGCTCCAGCTAAATGAGCTAGAGGAATTCAGATTCACAGCTTTCGAAAATGCCAAGCTTTATAAAGAGAAATAAAAAAAGTGGCATGACAGAAAGCTGTCATCTAGAATCTTTGAACCAGGACAGAAGGTTCTGTTGTTTAACTCTAGACTCAGGCTATTCCCCGGGAAACTAAAATCCCGGTGGAGGGGACCATACGTGATTACAAGTGTATCACCATATGGTTATGTGGAGCTTCAAGATATTGATTCTGATAAGAAGTTCATTGTCAATGGACAGAGAATCAAGCACTATCTTGAAGGCAACATTGAGCAAGAATGCTCAAGGCTGAAGCTAGATTAAAAGCTCAGCAAGGTCCAGCTAAAGACAATAAAGAAGCGCTTGCTGGGAGGCAACCCAGCCATGGGGCAACAATCCTCTAAGCATTTTACCCTATTTTTATTTTTATTTGTTTATATAAAGTTCACTGACACTAAAGTGAGGAATCATTTACAGAAGACCTCGGCACTCAAAACAGAGAAAAAGAGCTCACTGGCAAGAAAACGCAAGTAATGGTAGCAATCTGGGCGTTCAACGCCAGAAATGGGCACCCACTGGGCGTTGAACGCCAGTAATGGTAACAGCTGGGCGTTGAACGCCCAGGAGAGCAGCAATTGGGCGCTGAACGCGTAAAACAGGCAGTGTTTGGGCGTTCAAACGCCAGGATGGCAAGGAGGAGCCAAATTCATTTTTCCACACGTTTTTCCATTCTAATTTCAAATTTTATGTTTCAATGCATGATTTTTACATAAACATGTTAAGACCCCTGATTTCTAAAATCCTTAATTTCTAAAAATCCCTCTTTCCAAATTCAATCCAACTCTTTTCAAATCTATTCTAAAAACAAATTTATCTTTTTCACTCTAAAATATTTTCAACTAATCAATATCTTTTTCAAATCTCCATATTATCTTTTTCAAAATCTAGATTCATCTTTTTCAAAAATCTATCATATCTTCTCAATTTTAAACTATATCCTCTATCTTATCTTTTTCAAATCAATCTTTTTATCCTATCTTTTCCAATTTTTCAAAAAAACCACCCCCCATCCCTTTAAATATGGGTTCGGCCCCCCTCCTCCTCCATCCACAATTGCACCTAGCTCTCCTTCCATCCCTCTCCTTTCTTTTCTTTTGCTTGAGGACAAGCAAACCTCTAAGTTTGGTGTGTTTATCCGAGATCACTAAGATCATGGCTCCTAAAGGAAAACAAACCACTCCAAGAGGCAAGAAAGAGAGTGTTCCAAAACCACTTTAGAATCAAGGGAAGTTCTTATCTAAAGAACATTCAGACCATTATCATAAAATAATGGGTATGAGATCAGTGATCCCAGAAGTTAGATTCGATCTGAAAGAAGATGAATATCCAGAGATCCAGGAGCAAATTCGAATCAGGAACTGGGAAGTCCTAGCTAATCCTGAAACGAAAGTGGGGAGGAACATGGTCCAGGAGTTCTATGCTAATATGTGGCAAACTGACAAGCAGAAACTATCTGGGACTGCTCTCTATGACTATCGGACCGTGGTCAGAGGAAAGATTGTTCATACCCACCCTGATAGGATCAGGGAAATCTTAAAGCTACCTCAGCTGAAGGATGATCCAGACTCCTTCAACAGGAGGATGATGAGAGCAGACAAGGGCCTGGATAAGATTCTAGAGGACATATGTATCCTTGGAGCCAGGTGGACCACCAACACAAAGGGTGTCCCAAATCAACTCAAGAGAGAGGATCTCAAACCAGTCGCCAGAGGATGGCTAGAATTCATTGGGCATTCTCTGTTGCCTACTAGAAACCGTTCTGAAGTCACAGTTAAAAGAGTAGTGATGATCCATTGCATCATGATGGGAAAGGAAGTGGAGGTTCATCAGCTGATTTCAGCTGAACTCTACAAAATTGCTAACAAAAATTCTAAAGAGGCCAGGTTGGCTTATCCAAGCGTGATTTCTCTGCTCTGCAAGGACGCTGGAGTAAGGATGGGAATAACTGAGTATATCTCAGTTGAGAAGCCAATCACCAAAGCATCAATGGAAAAACAACAAGCACAGGATGATCCCATCAAGAAGAGAGCACAGGAATTCCTCCCAGAGATCCCTCAATCTGAATAGTGGGAGTATCTTGAGACGTCTGTTACCAAGATACGGGAAGCTATGGAGCAAATAATAAAAGAACAGAAGGAACACAGTCAAATGCTGACCTATATGTTTAAAGAACAAGAGGAGCAAGGGCATGACTTAAGGGAATTGAAGCGCCAAAAGTCTTCTCTTGCAGGACCAAGCACCCCAAGGATCAGAGGAACCCCCGTTCCCCCAGAATAAAGGTTGTTAATTTCCAATTCCTGCCTTAACTCTGTGACAGTGTCCTTATAGAAGTTTACCTTAGGAGTCATATAGTAGTAATTAGTATCCATTTTGATTTTATCTCCAATTAAGCTATAGTTTATTTTTCTCATCATCAGCAAACATGAATAAAGTAGTAGATCTTTTGAATAAGAGGCAATAAAATTTCGAGTTTTAATAAGAAAAATTCTAATTAGTTAAATGTGGTGGCAATGCTTTCTGTCTTCTGAATGAATGTTTGAACAGTGCATATGTCTTTTGAATTTTTTGTTTAAGACTGTTAAATATGTTGGCTCTTGAAAGAATGATGAACATGAGACATGTTATTGATAATCTGAAAAATCATAAAAATGATTCTTGAAGCAAGAAAAAGCAGCAAAGAACAAAGCTTGCAGAAAAAAAAATAGAAAGAAAAAGAAAAAGCAAGCAGAAAAAGCCAAAAGCTCTTAAAACCAAGAGGCAAGAGCAAAAAGCCAATAACCCTTAAAACCAAAAGGCAAGGGCAAATAAAAAGGATCCCAAGGCTTTGAGCATCAGTGGATAGGAGGGCCTAAAGGAATAAAATCCTGGTCTAAGCGGCTAAACCAAGCTGTCCCTAACCATGTGCTTGTGGCGTGAAGGTGTCAAGTGAAAACTTGAGACTGAAGGGTTAAAGTCAAGGTCCAAGGCAAAAAGAAGAGTGTGCTTAAGAACTCTGGACACCTCTAATTGGGGACTTTAGCAAAGCTGAGTCACAATCTAAAAGGTTCACCCAATTATGTGTCTGTGGCATTTATGTATCCGGTGGTAATACTGGAAAACAAAGTGCTTAGGGCCACGGCCAAGACTCATAAAATAGCTATGTTCAAGAATCATCACACTGAAATAGGAGAATCAATAACACTATCTAAATTCTAAGTTCCTATAGATGCCAATCACTCTGAGCTTCAATGGATAAAGTGAGATGCCAAAACTGTTTAGAAGCAAAAAGCTACTAGTCCCGCTCATCTAATTAGAATCTGAGCTTCACTCAAAAACTCTGAGATATTATTGCTTCTCAACCTATTAGTCTTCTATTTTATTTGTCTAGTTGCTTGAGGACAAGCAACAGTTTAAGTTTGGTGTTGTGATGAGCGGATATTTTATACGTTTTTTGGGGTTAATTTCATATAGTTTTGAGTATGTTCTAGTTAGTTTTTAGTCTATTTTCATTAGTTTTTAGGAAAAATTCATATTTCTGGACTTTATTATGAGTTGTGTGTTTTTTTGTAATTTCAGGTATTTTTTCTGGCAGAAATTGAAGGAGCTGAGCAAAAATCTGATTCAAGCTGAAAAAGGACTGCTGATGCTGTTGGATTCTGACCTCCCTGCACTCAAAGTGGATTTTCTGGAGCTACAGAACTCGAAATGGCATTCTTCTAATTTCGTTTGAAAGTAGACATCCAGGGCTTTCCAGCAATATATAATAGTCCATACTTTGCACAAGGATAGATGACGTAAACTGGTGTTCAACGTCAGTACTCTGCCCAATTCTAGCGTCCAGCGCCAGAAAACGATCAAAAGCTGGAGTTGAACGCCCAAACTGGCACAAAAACTGGCGTTCAACTCCACAAATGGCCTCTGCACGTGAATTGCTTAAATCTCAGCCCCAGCACACACCAAGTGGGCCCCAGAAGTGGATCTCTGCATCATCCATCATAGTTTACTCATTTTTTGTAAACCTAGGCTACTAGTTTAGTATTTAAACAACTTTTAGAGACTTATTTTGCATTTTTTATAACATTTTTTTAGATCTGAACTTTGTAATCTTTGACGGCATGAGTCTCTAAACCCCATTGTTGGGGGTGAGGAGCTCTACTGTGTCTCGATGAATTAATGCAAGTATTTCTGTTTTCCATTCAAACACGCTTGTTCCTACCTAAGATGTTCATTCGCGCTTAACTGTGATGAAGGTGATGATCCGTGACACTCATCACCTTCTTCAACCTATGAACGTGTGACTAACAACCACCTCCGTTCTATATCCAATTGAATGAGTATCTCTTAGATTCCTTAATCAGAATCTCCGTGGTATAAGCTAGAACTGATGGCGGCATTCATGAGAATCCGGAAAGTCTAAACCTTGTCTGTGGTATTCTGAGTAGGATTCAATGATCGAATGACTGTAACGAGCTTCAAACTCGCGAGTGCTGGGCGTTAGTGACAGACGCAAAAGGATGAATAATCCTATTCCAGGATGATCGAGAACTGACAGATGATTAGCCGTGCTGTGACAGAGCAGGTGAGCATAATCTTCACTGAGAGGATGGGATGTAGCCATTGACGACGGTGATCCCCTACATACAGCTTGCCATAGGAGGACGTGCATGCGTGAATCAAAAGACAGAGGAAAGCAGAGATTCAGAAGACAAAGCATCTCCAAAACTCCAACATATTCTCCATTACTGCATAACAAGTAACCTTTAATTTATGCTCTCTTGGTTATTCGCGATTCAACTGATAAACATAACTGACTTCCTGACTAAGATTTACAAGATAACCATAGATTGCTTCAAACCAACAATCTCCGTGGGATTCGACCCTTACTCACGTAAGGTATTACTTGGACGACCCAGTGCACTTGCTAGTAAGTGGTACGCATTGTGAAAAGTGTGATTCACAATTCATGCACCACACACATCACGCGATCGCGTCGCTTATGCGGACGCGTCATTTGCGTTTCTGCTTTGCCACGCGGACGCGTCGTCCATGCGGCCGCGTCACTCGTGCTGTTCCATCCGCGCGGTCGCATCATCCATGCGGCCGCGTCGATGCAAATTGTTCTTTTCCGCGCGGTCGCGTCATCCATGCGACCGCGTCGCCTCTCGCTGGTCATCTCCTCAATTTCTTGTGTTCCTTCCATTTTTGCAGGCTTCCCTTCCAATCTCCAACTCATTCATGCCCTATAAAGCCTGAAACACTTAACACACAGATCATGGCATAGAATGGAATAAAGAAGAAATAAAATACATAATTAAAAGTCTCTAGGAAGCAAGTTTTCAACCATAAAACATCTTTAGGAAGGAAATATAAATGCATGCTTATTTAATGAATAAGTGGGCAAAGATCATGATAAAATCACACAATTAAACACAATATAAACCATGAAATAGTGGTTTATCAATGATACGGAGGTAGATTTCTCTCGACCTCCAATCTATGACTTAAGTGATGAGGAAGACATAGATGGCTTTGATCAGGACATGGATATATTTGAAGAATCTTGCAAAGAAGTGGAGAATTTCACAGAAGAGCACAAAGGAGTAGAACTCACAGAACCATTGGAACCACCTATCCCAAGGCCATTACCACCCAATACAAGCTTCAAGTGGGTACAATCCTTAACCTTTAACCGTATTTTTCCACTTGAATATGGTTTGCTTGAAACAGATGGCCAGCTTAGAGCTCTCTGCGGCTTTAAGAGTAAGCGGGAAATGGCTCGTACTCAGAGCTGGTACACAAGGTTCAATAAGGTTCCACGCTTCAACTCGAAGTGTAAGGATTGGTTTCATATTCAATCAAGTGGATCTCGAAAAGAGTTTGGTCATCTTGGTGGGAATCCAATTTTTAAACCGCCCAGATGGAAAAGTACAGATGAAGATGAAGGCAGATTTAAAAGCAAAGTTTGGGATCCTGGAATCTATTCTGACATTCATCACCCCGGGAGCCTGACAATCTGTTTGAAGCTGCTCAGAAGCTTCACATGCCTAGTTTGGGACCCCGGAGGCTATTGTCATTCCAAGCAATAGTGGAGATTTATGGATGAATTCAAGCATAAGCCACCATAACAGAAAGCTCCTCCAATGTCCAACTTAAGGACTTTAACTAAAAGTGCTAGGTGGGAGACAACCCACCATGGTATGACCGTTCCTTTTTCAATTTTTATTTAGTTTTATTTGTTTTCAAGTTTTATTTTATTTTATTATATTGAACCTGGAAGTTTTGCATCGTATTCATATTAATCATTGCATTCTGGATACTGCATAAAAAAAATAAAAGAATAAAAAAATAAAAAAAGGGGTGTGCGACGCGACCGCATCACTCATGCGATCGCGTCAAGTTGCGAAAAACACTTCCCACGCGCTCGCGTCATTCACGCGGCCGCGTGATCTGGAGATCGGCGTAAACATCCAACGTCCAGAAAGTTAGGCTGGAATCGTGCGGCCATCGTGCGTTTTGCACAAATGACCCACGCGATCGCGTGCCCCACGCGATCGCATCACTTGCACAACATCAATCCCACGCGACAGCGTGAGCGACGCGATCGCGTCGCAAGGATTGCATAAACACCCCAAAGGAGACAGAGAGTTGTGCTGAAACGACGCTGGAACTGTGCGTTTCGCACAAATTCTAGTGACATGATCGCATGCCCCAGCCGATCGCGTCATTCACTCTTTTTGCCCTCCACGCAATCGCGTGCCCCACGCGATCGCGTCAACCACCATTTCAGCCCAACTACGCGACCGCGTGCCCCACGCGATCGCGTGGATTCAAATTTATACCCCCCCAGTCACGCGAACCCTATCAGTCGCCCCCCCCCCCCAAACCCCTCTTCTTCCTCTCTTCTTCTCCAACCAAGCACTACCACCTAGCCACCATCACCCACCGCCGCCACCGCCGACCACCCCCCAGACCCCGCCGGCTACCCATCCCCCTTCCTTCCCCCCCCACCTCTTTCTTCTTCTTCCTTCTTCTTCCTCCCTCCACCGCCACTGCCCTCCTCCGCGATCACCACCACCGCGCCGTCGTCACCACTGCCCAGCGCCACCCACACCCCCTTCCTTCCCCTATTACCCCCTACCCCCATTCCCCTCCCTTTTCCCTCCCTTCCTCCGAACAGCAGCCACCGCCGCCGTGCTGGACACCACCACTGCCGTCCCCAGCCACCTCTCTGCCCCACTCTCCTTATTTGGCCTACCAGGTTCCGACGAACGCCACCCTTCTATCCATTCGTAGTTAATTCATACATTTCTGTTTATGTTCATATTTAGGCTAGTTAGATATGCATGTTGTAGTGGATTCTAGGTTGTTAGGTAACCTAGGATGTGGTTAGTGGATTTAGGCCTGTTTAATTGCGCTGTTCGTGTTTCTTGTTTCATTATTTTCGCAATTTTGATGTTGCTGTGATGTTAGTTTTGTTCATATGCTGTAATTTCTTGTTTCATGCTGCTTTTTACTCTGATTTTTCATGATTCTTATTCCTTATATGTAATTGCAGCTTTATTTTTGATTCATATGAACTATTCTGTTGCTGTTTATTTTCCGGGACAATCCAATTTTAGCCAGAATGCTGCCCAAATTTTTGTAAAATATTTCCATTCATGTCTTGGTTTTGGCATTTTCAACTGTGCTTTCCTTAGATTTCACCAAACCAGTTCATGAATGACAGGGCACGCATTCTTATTCTCTTTGATATCCTGGTTCATAAATTGTAATTTTGATGTTTGATTCCAATTTTTGCTATTTCTATGTCTATCTGAATCATCATCAACCTATTTTCCTTGTTTGGTTCTGAGTTACCTGTAGCTTCTAATTATGAATGCTTGTTACTTAGAAACTTATCCTTATGCCACTTACCTTACCCCATTTTTCACTAACTCACTAATTTTATCTTCCTGAACTCTTTTTCAATTCTAACCAAACTAACCTTTCAAAACATCTCTTCTGGTTTTTCACTTTCTTTTAACCTTCTAACCATGGCATACTGATAATTTTTTTTCTTCCTAATTAACATGCCTTCTATTACATTTTGGATTGTGCATTCTTCTTTTCAAACTTTTAACTCCTATTCAATCCTTGATGCACATTTGCTTAGCTCATATTCATTACTCTCCTGCTCCTTTGCCACTATGTGCTTCTTTTGTTACTTGCCTACTTGTTTTCCTGTTTTTATTTTATCCTTGATTTCTATTTTTTAGGATGTCAGACTCCCACAGAAAAGGAAAAGGAAAGGCAACAACTGGCAAACGGTAAAGAGAAGAATCCTCTATGTCTATCCTAGATCTCATGCATGATGCCTCCTGGCGGGAGAAAAACTTTACCCCGCAGGAGAAGGCCGACCAGCTACTCCCTGCTACTAATCCAGTAAAGTTTGCAAACCGATAATGCGAGCTGAAGTATCCGGTATTTGCAACCTCTAGGAACTTGTACCTGGAGAGAACTTTGAAGATCCCAGAAGAACTCCAGCAATACACCTCTGATCAGATCAAACAAAGAGGCTGGTTCTTCCTGGAAAGAAACCTGACTGAGGTCAATGCATCTTGGGTAAGGGAATTCTACTGCAATTACTTCAAGACTTCCCTAGACGCAGTGAACCTAAGAGGGAAGCAGATTCTGGTCACTGAAGAGGCCATTGAAGATGTTCTACAACTTCTGCCTAAATCCGATCAGCTGGATGGTTATCAAAAAGCTGAGGAGGATATGCGCTTCATGAAGTTTGATTGGGATGCAGTCAAGGCCCGGATAGCCCTTGACCCGACCGTTCCATGGATTATGGGTCAGAACACTACCATGCCAAAGGGAATCAAGCAGATTTACTTGAATGATGAGGCTCGGTTATGGCATCAGATACTTAGCAACTTCATTATGCCGAGTACTCACGAGACTGAGATACCAGCCGCTATGATCACCCTCCTATGGTGTGTGATGGAAGGTAAGGACCTGTACCTGCCACGCTTTATCCGGTACTATATGGCCAGGGTCCACCTTCGAGGCACTCTTGATAGCAAGAATTGTTGTGGGTCTAGAATTTCTCTTGTAGAAATAAGAATTTCGTTGCAAGTATAGCCCAAACCAACAAACAACTCTCGCATCAAATTAAATTTTAGGTTTTGTCACAAGTACAAACCCCAATAAGAAATAACCGGAGTATTTTGGACTCCGGGTCGTCTCACGAAGAGTTGTAATGAAGTGTTTAATTATTGGCTATGAAAATCAAAGGGGGGGTTGATTTGTGTTTTGGCAAGAAAAGTAAATTAAACAAGTACTTAAAGAAAGCAAGATAAAGAACTCTTGGCTAAGACTTAGGTAATTGAGATCACCATCCCTGTCTACATACCAAATATTGATAATTATGAGAGGCCAACCCATTAAGTCTACTTCCAAAGCGTTAAGTACGTAATATCTACTCCTAGGCTTGAAGTACGTCAAATAGGCTTGATCACATCCACCCATAAGTCCTAACCTATCTACTAATTAGCTTAGTAGTGGGTTAGCGTCAATGAGCTTCAAATTGATCACATAGGGTTCTCAAATCACCAATTCAATGAGACCCAATGACTCAAGGTCACTCAATTCCCTTAGCCTAGGCCAAGAGCAAAGAAAACTACTCAAAAAATAGAGGAAACATTTTAACAAATACTTAGTGTGCAAGAAAAGTAAACATCATCAAATGCAAGAATTAAAGGAAACCATAACCATCAATAGCAAGAAATCAACAATAGCAAGCAAGATCAACATAAAAGAACATGGAAATATAAAATTACATTAAAAGAAATCAAGATCCAACAATGTCCACCAACACAAAAGAGAGTAAAATAAGAAATTAACAAGAGAAACTACAAGATCAAAGACAATAGAACACTAAAACATAAAGAGAATTGAAATCAAAACAAGAATTAAAAGAGAAATTTGAGAGTGATTATCATAACTCTATCCTAATTTCTATCCTAAATCTAGGGAGAGGAGAGAGCTTCTCTCTCTAGAATTCTATCCTAAAACATGATGAAAACTAAAACTATGACTACCTCCCCATTCCCCCTTCAATCCTTGGGTTCAATAGCATCAGAAATGGGTTGGATTGGGCTCAAAAAGAGCTGCAAAATCGCTGGGGGCGATTTCATAAAAGTGGGCCACGGACAGCATCGGTGCGCGGGCGCAAAGTGCGCGTGCGTGCCCCTGAACGTGAAGCAACATATGGAAAAGTTTATATCATTTCGAAGCCCCAGATGTTAGCTTTCCAACGCAACTAGAACCGTCTCATTTGGACCTCTGTAGCTCAAGTTATGGTTGATTGAGTGCGAAGAGGTCAGGCTTGACAGCTTTACGGTTCCTCCATTTCTTCATGAGTTCTCCCACTTTGCATGCTTTTCTCCTCACTCCTTCCATCCAATACTTGCCTTACGAACATGAAATCACTCAACAAACACATCAAGGCATCGAATGGAATTAAAATGAGTTAAAATCCCCAATTTTATGGCCTAAAAAGCATGTTTTCACATTTAAGCACAAATCAAGGGAGAATTGCAAAACCATGCTATTTCATTGAATAAATGTGAGAAAACGTGATAAAATCCCCCAAAATAAGCACGAGATAAACCACAAAATTAGGGTTTATCAACTCTTCCCTTTCCTTATCTGATTACACAGCTAGGCCGTCAAGCTGACATGCCTTGGGAGGATGCTGATGAAAAGCCACCTGCTGCAGAATGCAAGAAGATTATCCCGCACAGCAGGAACTTTCTGGCTTTGGGCTACAGACCTCCATTCCTCACTGCTGCTACTGAGACAGCCACACCATCTGTTGGCCCCTCTTCCTCTATAGCTGCCCCAGCTACCCCTGCCACCACCACTGCACCTCCACCTGCCCCAGAGCCCGTCTATCATCTAGTGCACCGCCTGTTTCAACGGCTTGACCAGATGGAGCGTCGCAACAAGCGACGCTATGAGTACCTGAAGCTGATGATACGATCTGGCGACATCTCCTCCTAGTCTGACACACCATCCGAGGCATCTGAGGAGGAGGCGGATGCGCCCGAGGCTGCGACTCATCCACAGCAGGAGGCAGAGCCGGCAGGCACCCAGCAGGCAGCACACCAGCAGGAGACCCCGCATCAGATTCAGGCTGTAGACCCTGAGATCCCTATCCAGTCAGCACCTTCTCTACCAGAGGCAGCTCCTCAGACCACCACCACAGAGACTCCAGCTACCCGTCCTTCCACTGATGACACCCCTTCACACCCTGCTTGAGTGAGCATCAGGGACGATGCTACATTTTAAGTGTGGGGAGGTCGCCATCTCTGGCGTTCTTTTTTTTGGTGAACCACTACATACTCTTTTTATTTATTTTGCTACTTTTCTGTATTTTTATTTTTATTTTTTTTATTTTCTCAGTACTTATATATATTGCTATTTTTATGTATTTATTACATGTTGCATTTTTAGTTCATATTTTAGCCATTTAGTTTAGTAACAATTCTAACTTATTAGTTATAGAAATTGTGGATTGATTAGCATATTTTACCCTTTTTTTTAGCATAAGATAGCTTAGTTTAAATTGAAAAATATAAAAAGGAAGTAAACTAGGGACTTGAACATAAAAGAAATAATCCACACACCTTGTATATATAGCATTACATGTTAGTTAGTTAACAGCATTTCATCAAGGAGAAACACTAGAACTTTAAAGCCACCTTAAGTTTTACATTGAAAATAATAAGAATTTTTAACTAAACCTGCATGACATACATAACTGATATATGATTTCTGAGTTAGAGAACACACAGCCTGTGAGTTTTGAGCTTAATTGTATGGTTACATTCAAACCATAATATTTTATTCCTGTGTGTTCCGCCCTTCTTTTTTATTCTGATGTTCTTTACTTTGTTTTAATCTATATGTCCGATTATAGAATATAACTATATACCAAGAGAGTGATTGAGGCCATTGTTTTATTTTTAGCTCACTTATCCCAAAATAGATTACCTTTTACATCACCCTTGTTAGTCCCCTTGAGCCTTTAAATCCCCTTTTATTCTATAAACCACATTACTAGCCTTAAGCAGAAAAACAAAATAAAAATCCCAAGTTGAATCCTTGGTTAGCTTAAGATAGAAATTGTGTATGGTTTACATGTGGAAAACCTATTGGGAACATGGATGATAAAAACAAAAAGGTAGAAAGGTTGAAAAGAATAAAATAATTCAAATAAAAATTTTGGGAAGCATGCTCATGTGAAATCAAAATAATTGAATTACCATGTGCATTAAAAAAAAAAGAGAAGTGTTATTTTTCAGTAGTTGAATAAAGGGGACACGAAAGAATTCTCCAAATGTAAAATAAAGCAATGCACATGGGATAAAAATAATAAACATTAAGGCTTGAGCATGTAACATCAAAAGTGGAAAATATAGGAAAATAGGTAAAGAAGCTTTGCTTTAGAAAGTATGTATGTTAGGTGAGATCTTAGACTAATTAAGGATTCACTTATTAGCTCACTTAGCCTTATACATATACCCTTACCTTTACCTTGGCCCCATTACAACCTTAATTTAAGACCTCATGATTTTTGGTATGTCTATATTCTATAATTGTTTATTGGTTAGATGAAGAACAAAGTTATAGAAAGAAAGAATAAAAAGAAGAATAGAGTGATTAACCCAATAAACACTGAGTGACTAGAGAATAAACACAAAATCCAGTGAGGGTTCAATAGCTCATTAACATATATCTGTGCTTAAATTATTAATTGTCTTGCAAGTTTATAAAATGTTTTTTCTCTTCCATCTCAATTGTAAAGGCACTTTATCACCATCTAAGGCTTGGCTATATATATATATGACTCCTTGAGAATGTGAATTAATTCAACTACATGCAAGCTTTATATTCAAGTGAATAAAAATTAGAATTGTATGATGCATCATTCATCTAGGTAGTTGCATTTAGATTAGATTACATTGCATGACATTCCACCACTTTAACCTTACCTTACTCTTTATCTTGGACTTAGCATGAGGACATGCTATTGTTTAAGTGTGGGGAGGTTGATAAACCCATATTTTATGATATATTTTGTGCTTAATCTGAGTGATTTATTCAATCCTTCACCTACTTATTCATATTAACTGCATGGTTTTACTTTCCCTTCCTTATTATATGATGTATGTGAAAAACATGTTTCCTATACTTTAAAATTAATTATTTTAATTACCTTTATTTCCATTAGATGCCGTGATTAGTGTGTTGAGTAGTTTCAGATCTTCTAAGGCAATGACTCAAAAGATGGAAAGGAAACATACAAAATGGAAGGAAAGCATAAAACGGAGTTTGTGAAGAAACTGGCAGCCACGCGATCGCATGGACGACGCGGCCGCATGCCAGTGCGAAGAAAGCGCGGCGCAAACTCATGACTGACGCGACCGCGTGATAATGAAAAACTCCCAATGACGTGGCCGCGTGACCCACGCAGACGCGTGACAGAGGCCACGCACCAGAAATTGCAGAAAACGTTCCCAGCGAATTCTGAAGCCCTTTTTTTCCCAAATCCAAGTCCAGAAGGCATAGACCAGAGGTTATGAAGTGGGAGAATGCATCCATTCAAGGAGAGTCTCCACTTTAGTTACTTTTCATGATTTAGATTTAGTTTTGAGAGAGGTTCTCTCCTCTCTCTTCTCTCTTTAGGATTAGGATTTAAAATTAGGATTTTATTCGCTTTCAGGATTATCTCTTTATCAGGTTCAATATTCCTTTTTATTATTTTCTCAATTTAATTTATGAATTCTTCCATGTTACAAATTACTCTTTTGAATTAATGTTATTTGAGGTATTTCAATTTAGTATTGCTTTCTTTTTTTACTTTATTGTTATTCCCATCTGAAGGTATTTTTATTCCAGTAGATTTACTTTTCTCCTTTTGGTCTTGGTTAAGAAATCAGTAACTCAGGAGTTATCAAACTCAAACATGATTGATAATTGTTATCTTTGTTAATTGAATTGAACTTCAATAATCCCAATCTTTTCTTAGGAAATAAATAGGATCCGAAGATCAAACCAATTAATCTTTTGACCTTCCTTTATCTTAGTAAAGGTTAACAAAGTGGAATTAAGATTCAATTCTCATCATCATTGATAAGGATAACTAGGATAGGACCTCCAATTTCTCATACATTGCCAAAAGTTTATTTACAGTCATTTATTTATTTTACTTGCCATTTAAATTGCTCGTTCTTCATTTACTTTATTTGCTAATTAAACTATTCACTCCTCATTCTCAAAACCCCAATTTACAATCTCCATAACCAATAATAAGAACATACTTCCCTGCAGTTCCTTGAGAAGATGACACGAGGTTTGAATACTTCGGTTATCAATTTATTTAGGGGTTTGTTACTTGTGACAACCAAAACATTTGTATGAAAGGACCTTTTTTGGTTTAGAAACTATACTTGCAACGAGGATTTATCTGTAAATTTCTAGACCACAAAAAAGTTCTCTCATCATGGACGCATGGTTCACGCAACCGCGCGGAATGGAGGAGATCACAATGACGCGATCGCGTGCCTGACGTGAACGCGTGGACTAGAATCTGCACAAATGACGCGAACGCGTGGACGACGCAGACGCGTCACATGCGCCACGTGCAAAAAATGTAGAAAAATGCTGGGGGCGATTTCTGGGCTGTTTTGACCCAGTTCTTAGCCCAGAAATCACAGATTAGAAGCTGCAGAATGGACAAATCAAGTGGTCCCACCCATCAGCTGAAGACTTGTTAATTAATTCGAATTTAAATTCAAATCTTATTTTAGGAAAAGATATTATTTTAATTTTAATTTTAGAAATTTGATTTTTAAATTATTAGGATTAGTTATAAAAGGGATCCCAATAGGGTGGTTCCAGGGGAACATTCCACAACGTTATTCCATACAAATTTATATTTCGTATTCCATGAGCAACTAATCCTCCACTGTTAAGGTTAGGAGCTCTGTCTATTGTATGGATTGATAATATTATTTTTCTATTTTAGTTCATGTTTTGATTTATATTCAATAATTGTTTTTGTTCTTTATTTTATGACTTTGGGTGGAACGGAAGTATGACCCATGTTCTATTTGAGTTCTTGTAAAACTTGGAAAAGCTCTTTACTTGAACAATAGCTTGAAAACATATTATCCTGAATTTCTAATTGTTTGTATTTAATGGGATACGTGACATATAATCCCTTTATTTTTGGATAATTAGGATTCTTGTGGCACATAAACTAGAATTTGATCATCACCCTCTAATTGGAATTAATTGACCAAGGAATTGGCAGTTGATGAATTTTAGAAGAGACTAGGAAGGTCTAAGGAATTAGGGTCTAGTCACAAATAGTTTGCCATGAATTAAATCTTGCATGATTAAAATAGTTAATAAGAAAAGTCAATCCAGAAAATAGATAACTCTAAAACCTTAACTGTCTTCTCCATATATTATTCCCAACTTAATTACTTGCCCTTCTTTAATACTTTTGCTATTGTTTAATGTCTTTGAACTCCCAACACTATTTTCTATTTGTCTAACTAATCCTATCAAACGCTATTGTTGCTTAATCCATCAATCCTCATGGGATCGACCCTTACTCACGTAAGGTATTACTTGGTACGACCCGGTGCACTTGCCGGTAAGTTAGTGGGTTATAAATTCCGCATCAGTAGACGTAGTGAAGTGATTTCACTTGCTCCAGGTGAGGATGTGAAGTAATGATATGATATTGTTGAGACAAAATAGCTGGGGATGGTTTTGTTTATAATTTTGATCCTGGTTTGTTGGAGAGTTAGAAAGTCGGGAAGCATGAGAAATGTGATTTAGATTTAGCATTTCCTTATGACAGTTGCATATTCATGGATTAGCGATAACCTAGGATGGATATTTGGGGAAAAGAAGTTTATGATGCTTAGTGAGTTTTTATTGCAGTGCATTGTATTTATTTGGCACTTTTATCGTACTGGGAACCCATGGGTCGGGGGTTATCATTCCGTATATATCTCTTGTTTTTCAGATACAGGTCCAGGTACTCAGAAGTGAGCTGTGGTTCATCTGAGAGGTGGCGAAGATCCTTACATTCTCTACTTTATATTTTGCATAGAATCTCTCCACCTTTATTTTGGAAAACTTATAGCATGTATTGAACTCTTTTGAACTTGCCTATAGAGGCTCTTATGCTTCTTTTGGGAGAGATTAGGAGATTCTGTTGTCAACTACATTCATACTGTACCCTAGCCGACCTAAACTTCGCGAGTCGCGGCTAGTGGCTATTTACTTATGTTATATATATCTATATGTTGTCTATCTCTTAATCTCCTTTATGCCTTTATCTGTATATCGCTTTCGACTTCACGCTTTATCTTTTAGCAGTCGATGCGTGAGTGATACGTCTTCGCAATTTTATTTTTACACTTTCAGGCTTCTCGTTTAATACTCCTTTCAATTATACTTATATTTATGTATCAAAAATCCACCTGAGAGTCGTACCACCGTAATATCAGACTTATGACTCGAGCATAAGGATTTGAATATTAGGGTGTTACATTGAACGCAGGGAATGGTGCTTTAAACGCATGGCTTGCTGTGTTGTCCAGGAGCTTCTCTGTTTTGTCCAAGAGCTTCTGTGTTTGCCACTTTCCATCCTTGTTTCTAGTGTTTCTCTTGCTTACCTCTCTTCATTATTGTTCTTGGTTACTTTCATTCACAATCTCCTATAATTAAGAATTCAAAGCTACTCAAAGTAGTAGTCACAAAACCATAAAATAATTGCTTATAAAAGAAGAATCATTAACTTATTGAATGAAATTCTAGGGTAAAACAACTAAAGATGAGGATACATCACATATGACAGTTCTTATTTTGTCTCATAGAGCTTGTATCATTTTCTCTCTCCTAAAAAAATTCATCTCAAATTTTTATCCAAACCAAAAAGAGATAGATTAGAGACATTAAAAGTAGCTGACACATTATATTCACCTGGAAGATCAATCTTGTATGCATTGTCATTGATCCTTTAGAGCACCTGAAATAGACCATTGCCCCTTGTGTCTATTTTGGATTTCCTTTGAGAAAAAAACCTCTCCTTCCTCAAATGAACCCAAACCCAATCACTAGCTTCAAAGGCAAGTTGTCTTCGATCTTTATTCACCCTTTGAGCTATCAACCTATTTTTCTTTTCAATCAACTCATGTGCTTTCAAGTGCATTGTCATAACTTTTGCAGGTTTACCTTCTACATCTAAGCTAACAAGATCATTCAAAGAAAAAAAATAAGTCTAAAACAGTTAAAGGATTAAAATCATACACAAGTTCAAAAAGAGAAGAATTTGTGGAAGAATGAATTATCCTATTATGAACAAACTCAATAAAAAGTAAACAATCTTCTCAAATTTTCAAATTCTTATCAACAGCAACACACAATAAGGTCCTTAACAAGTAGAGAGTATAATAACTTGGTTTCCAATGTACTCCACAATACTTTTTAAAAATAACTTAGAATTTTTATATCATGATTAGAAACAATAGTTTGAAAAATACCATGCAAGTGCACAATCTCCCTAAAGAATATATCAGCAATATTTGTTGCATCATCATTTTAATAACATGTAATGAAATAAACCATTTTACTAAGCTTGTCTACCATAACAAAAATATTATCTCTACCCTTCCTAATTCTAGACAAACTAAAAAAATTCATAAAAATATCAACTCACGGATGCACAGGAACAGGTAAAGGAGTATACAAACTATGTGGCAATAACTTATATTTAGTCTGTTTACATGTGATATATTTAGCACAAAATTTTTTAACATTCCTACACATGTGTGGTCAGTAAAAATATTCAGATAACACATCTAAAGTCTTATATATGTACACCAAAATGATCTATTAAACCCCATTATGTGATTTCATAACAAGTAAGTCCCTATAGAATAAGCAGGTACACAAAAATTATTACCATGAACTAGAAAACCTTCATGCCTATAAAATTTGTTAAATGCACCATGTTCACAAGAGGCACACATAACAAAAAATTCAGAATTAGTTGCATGCAACTCTTTTAAAAATTTAAATCCTAACAACTTAGAAGTAAGTGTAGAGATCAAAACATACTTTTCAGATAAGGCATAAGCAAATACATTTTCTTTAATTGTTTAAAAGCAATCACATATGAAAAAGTCTCAATGAATTTCACCCATTTAGAATGTCTTTTATTAAGCTTACTTTGTTCCTTTAGGTACTTCAAGGATTCATGATTCGTGTTAATCATGAATTCTTTGGGTAGTAGATAATGTTGTTAGATTTTCAATATTCGAACCAAGACATATAATTCTTTGTCATAAGTTAAATATTTGCGCTGAACTAAATTCAACTTTTTATTGAAGTGGAAATGGCTTGCTTTTCTTACATTAAAACAGCATCTATACCAATCCTAGAAGCATCACCTTCAATTTTCAAGGTTTTGTCAAAGTTAGGTGAAATAAGAATATGGACAGAACACAAAAAATCTTTTAGAGTACGAAATACAATTTTTTGTTCTTTTTCTTCTTTAAATTCAACATCTGTTTTGATAACCTCTATGAGAGACATAAAAATGGTAGAAAATTTTTTCACGAATTCCTTATAAAACCCAACTAAAACATGAAAACTTCTTAGCTTAGAAGCATTTTTAGGTGTTGGCCATTCACAAATAGCCTTTGCCTTTTCCTCATCTACCTATTAATTCCACTCACACTCACAAGAAAATCAAGAAGCACAACTATATCAATACAAAATGTGCACCTTTTATGATTGGCATATAATTTCTCTTTTCAAAATACTTCCAAAAATAACTAAAATATGTGACAAGTGATTATCCAAACAAGTGATATAAATAAAAATATCATCAAAATAAAAAATAACATTTTTTCCAAAAGGCGTGGCAAAACATGGTTCACTAAACGTATAAAAGTACTTGGTGCATTAGTTAACCCAAAAAAAACTATTAACCACTCATATAATCCATGTTTTATTTTAAATTCAGTATTTCACTCATCCCCTAGTTCCATTCTAATTTGATGATTTCCATGTTTCAAATCAATTTTAGTGAATATGCATGTACTATGTAATTCATCAAACATGTCATCTAACCTAGGGATAAGAAAACATACTTTACCATAATCTTATTGATTGCAAGACAATCCACACACATCCTCCAAGTATTATCTTTCTTTGGAACCAACAAAAATAGTACAACACATGAATTCATACTCTTCTTGATGTGACCTTTAGGGGTGGTCCCTCCCCATCTCCAAGTATAGTGGGCTTAAAATGCTAGCCCACCCTACTTTATAGTGCCTTGGTGAACCGACAGACTAGTCTACTTATCTCTTTCTCTTAAAGATAATAAAATTAATTAAAATTAATAAAAATAATAAATTAAAAATTAAATACAAGTAAAAAATAGTCAAATTATAATATATTTTTTCACTATTTTTTTAAGTTTTTAACTTTAATAAAATTGTTTAAAATAATATCTATCAATAGACTCATCTTTATTTTAAGAAATAAATCACATAATTTGAGCATATATATGAAAGTGTAAAATAAAATAAATCAAATTAATAGCTAAAAGAAGAATAAAATATAAAAGTATTTAAAAATTATATAATTATTAATTTTTGTAATGCTAGTCACTTTTTTATTTAATAAAAAATAATAAAAATATTTGGTCTGGAGGGCCGGGCCTACCCACACCACCAAAACTCGCAAAATTGGTGGTGCAGGTTTGGCAGGTTTTTTTTATTTGGTGGGTTCTAAATTTCAACCTAGCCTGCCCTTTTTAGCAGGTTTGGCGGGTTGGCTCGACGGGTTCAGCCTATTTTGCCACCCTAGTGACCTTGGCTAAAAACTCCTTTACTTGCCTTTGAAACTCCTTTGTCTTCTCATAATTACTCTTATAGATTGGTCTATTTAAAATGGTAGTTCCAGGAATAAAATCAATCTAGTACTCAATCCATCGTAATGGAGGTAAATCACTTGGCACTTTAGTAAGAAATACATCTACAAATTTTTACAACAAAGAAACAATTATTTAGGAAATTTCGGCTAAGGTTTGCGTCAAATAATAAAGTGTCTCTAAACCAAACCATAATCATAGCTCTCTTGCCTACCAAAGCAGTCTTCAAATCTCTTTTTTTTTTACAAAGAAAAATAATTTTCTCTCAACTCCCTCATTTTTCTCTTTATTCCCACTATTCTCACGACATGAACTATTTTGCTTTCTTTTCATTCACCTTTAGACCTTTTGGCATATTCTTTTCTCTCATGATCTCTTTTTTCTTAGATTTTTTGTTTACCTCACATCCCATTTTGTTTGGTATCATGTTAAAGCTTCAATTGATCAAGGTAAACCTTTTTAGGTGATAACAGAGCAAACATGATCTTACATCAATTAAAATAAAAAAAAGAACTGATTCATGTAACCATCATGGAATGCTCAACGGTCAAACTGTCAAGGTCTACCCAATAATAAATGACAAGCTTGTAATAAAACTACACAATACCTCATAAAGATACTTCCTAATAGAGAATGCAACTATAACTTTCTTGTCAACCTTTATCAAACCAATGTCATTCAACCACTGTAATGTATACGGTTTAGACGTCGAACACATGTCAAGCCCAAATTCTCCACCATAAGAGTACTAGCCACATTAGTCCAACTCTCTCCATCAATAATCAAACTGCACACCTTTTCACCCACTAAGCATCTAGTGTGAAAAAGATTTTAGCGTTGCTCTAGGCTATCTTCTTTCACCTAAAAATTTAAAGAACGTCTAACAACAAGAGATTTACCATAGATTGCATACTCAACATCACATCAGAACAATCTTCCAAAAGTCACATACTATCATGATCGAAGTCATTACCTTGATCAAAGTCAGACACAATATCACCTTCTTTAATAACCATCGTCCTCTTGTTCGAGCAACCACTAGTATAATGACCTAAACTATGACTGATAAACCCCGTTTTAGGGTTTATCTTGTATGGATTTTGAGAGTTTTATCAATGGTCTTTCACACTTACTCATATAAAAATGCATGATTTTGTGTCCATTTCCCAATTTTGCTTCATGGATGGAAACATGCTTCTTTTACACTAAATTAGATATATTTTAATCCTCCTCTATTACCATTCGATGCCGTGATCCGTGTGTTAAGTGATTTCAGAGTCTATAGGGCAAGGATGGCCTAGAAGAAAGGAAGAAGCATGCATAAAGGGAAGGAGCATGGAAATTGGAGCTTTGGAGTTTTGCGCAGCGACGCATACGCGTGCCTTGCGCGTACGCGTGGATGCGCGCCTCCAAGATTGGTGCGAAGAAGTCGAAGCCAGAAGCCAATGCAATTGCATGGCTAAGCCAAAACCTCATGGATGCACATGCGTGCTTCACGCCTGCGCGTGGATCGTAAAGCTCTAGGGACGCGTACGCGTGCTGTGCGCGTACGCATCGATGCCCGCACGTGACTTTTAAAGAGAAAATGTGACTGGCAATTTTTGGGCAATTACAGACCCTGTTTGGAGCAGAGTTCTGGCGAGAAAAGGCATAAGAAGATCAAGGATTGAAGGGATCCACATCCATTCACTCATTACACTCATTTTCTAGATATTTTCTTAGTTAGTTACATTTTGTAGAGAGAGAAACTCCAACTTCTCTCTAGGATTTTTTGCTCTCTCCATTCCAATTTCTCTTGGATTTCTTTGGTGAGATCAATTGCTAATTCAGTTTTACTTTGATTCAAGTTGTAGATCTACTCTCCTCCACTCAATTAGTGTTCTTATGGTTTGATTCACTTTGGATCTTAGATTTGAACTTTGTTACTTTGATTTGGATTATTGAATTGAGGTATTTCATGTTCATTGATTTCAATTGTTTGATTGTTGATGATTGCTTGAAGTAGATAGCTTGAATTCAATTTCTTTTTCTCAATTTCATAATGTCTCTTACTATTGCTCACCAATTGTTTGAGGAAATGACAACCTTAGCTATGGAGTAGATTCCTCTTTCTTGGCTTAGGGGTTGAGTTGTTGGAGACACTTGAATAGTTAATATCAATTGTTGATTACCAATTGGAGATTGCTAATAGACTTGTAAGTCACTAAAGCTAGACTTCCCTAGGGTTAGACTAGGACTTGTGACTCAAGTTGGTTATTTTCACTTGACTTTCCTCCATAGTTAGAGGTTAACTAAGTGAAGCAATAATCAATTGTTGTCATAATTGATGGAAGCTATAATGATGGAACTTCCAATGCTCACCCTTAGCCAAGGCTTTTATCTTGATTGATTGTTGTTCATTTTTGTTAGCTTGAATTCCTACACAAACTCTCAAAACCACAAAAGACTTCCTAATCAATGATGTGCATTCTAAGGCAATTCCTAGGGAGGACGACTCGGGACTAATACTCTCGGTTATAGATTTTAGAATTGTTTGATGTGAAATTTGCGTGTCGGTTAGACTATACTCACGATTGGATTTATTGCTAATTTCTACACTGGCATAAAAATCTCTCATCAAAATGGCGCCGTTGCCAGGGAATTGCACATGAGTGCCATGTTGTTGGTTATTGTAAATATGTTGATATGTACATACTTGCATTTTGTTTGATTGTGTGTGTTAGTTAGGATTAATCTTTGCTTAGTTCCACTTGTTATCATGAGCTTTATACTTCCTTCATTGTATGACGCATTCACTACTGGATCTAAGCTTAGCCGCATTTGATCCGGAAATTGAGAGAACTTTGCTTCACATTAGGCAAGCTCGGAGGCGGTTAGCCTTTGAAGGTGGTGAAAAGGTTTTCAGTAATTCACCAACCATATCTGAGGTTGATTCCAAACCGTCATTCGAAGAAGGCACTATCTACTCTTCCGTTGATACTACTAATTGTTCTTCTTTTGATCTAGGTGCCGACACTATGGCCGCTCCAAGGAGAGTTACTCTCAAGGAAGCAGGTGCTCCGGACTTTGTCCTTCAACCTCTTCACGTGCTTCACCCAAACTTGAATGCAAACTTTGAGCTTAAAACCGCTTTGATTAATCTTCTACCAAAGTTCCACGGACTTTCCGCACAAGATCCTATTAGACACCTTAAGGACTTTCAAGGTGTATGCGTAACAACTAGGCAGGAAGGTTCCGATGAGGTTGCTATATGGTTGTTTGCCTTCCCATTTTCTCTTGAAGGAAGAGCCAAAGAGTGGTTCTACACTTTGCCTAGTGATGTTGTTACCAATTGGGACTTGCTTGGAAGGGAGTTCCTAGATAAATTCTTTTTCGTGGAAGTGACGGACAAGCTAAGAAAAGAGATCTCATGCATTGTACAAGGTGAGATGGAGACTCTATACGAGTATTGGGAGCGGTTTCGCAAGCTTTTTGACTCATGTCCCAACCACATGATTGACACTCAAGTATTTCTTAGCTATGTGTGCCAAGGAATGAAACCTCAAGACAAGACTCTATTGGATGCTTCAAGCAATGGTTCTTTATCAAAGTATAGGATGGCGGAGGAGGCATGGCAACTCATTACCGACTTGGCCGAGTCCACTCAACATGCTAGGCAGAGAACCAACCATCCAAAAATCGTGACTGAAGTATCCTCTAATAGTGAGACCGCCGCCCTTGCCAAATCCTTGGGTGAGATGACAAGCCTTCTTAAGCAACTCCAACTTGGTCAACAACAACCTCAACAATAACATCAATCTCCACCACCTCCTCAACAACATAGTCAACAATTGGTCCCCAAAAAGTGTGTGGCATTTGCTCTTGCTATTCCCACTATACGGACGAATGTCCAAGTCTCCAAGAAGATAACACCTTGGCGGCTACCCACAATTTCTATGGCCGTCCGAATCAAGGATACTACCAACAAGGTGGCAATTTCAACCAAGGGTATTGATGAACGGATAATTTATACGCTTTTTGGCATTATTTTTAGTATATTTTTAGTAGAATCTAGTTACTTTTAGGGATGTTTTTAATAGATTTTATGTTAAATTCACATTTCTGGACTTTACTATGAGTTTGTATGTTTTTCTATGATTTCAGGTATTTTCTGGCTGAAATTGAGGGACTTGAGCAAAAATCAGATTCAGAGGTTGAAGAAGGACTGCTGATGCTGTTGGATTCTGACCTCCCTGCACTCAAAGTGGATTTTCTGGAGCTACAGAACTCGAAATGGCGCGCTTTTAATTGCGTTGGAAAGTAGACATCCAGGGCTTTCCAGCAATATTTAATAGTCCATACTTTGGCCAAGAATAGATGACGTAAACTGGCGTCCAACGCCAGCTTTCTACCCAATTCTGCCGTCCAGCGCCAGAAAAGGAGCCAAAACCAGAGTTGAACGCCCAAACTGGCACAAATACTGACGTTCAACTCCAAGAAGGACCTCTACACGTGCAACACTTAAGCTCAGCCCAAACACACACCAAGTGGGCCCCGGAAGTGGATTTATGCATCAATTACTTACTCATGTAAACCCTAGTGACTAGTTTATTATAAATAGGACCTTTTACTATTGTATTTGACATCTTTGGATTACCTTATGATCCTTTGATCACGTTTTGGGGGCTGGCCATCTCGGCCATGCCTGGACCTTCACTTATGTATTTTCAACGGTAGAGTTTCTACACTCCATAGATTAAAGTGTGGAGCTCTGCTGTTCCTCAAGGATTAATGCAAGTACTACTGTTTTCTATTCAATTCATCTTATTTCGCTTCTATTCGCACCCAAGAACGTGATGAAGGTGATGATTATGTGTGACGCTCATCACCATATCCCCTATGAACACGTGCCTGACAAACACTTCCGTTCTACATGAAATAAGCTAGAATGAATATCTCTTAGATCTCTTAACCGGAATCTTCGTGGCGTAAGCTAGAATGATGGCGGCATTCAAGAGAATCCAGAAAGTCTAAACCTTGTCTGTGGTATTCCGAGTAGGATTCAATGATTGAATGACTGTGACGAGCTCCTAACTCGCGATTGCAGGGCGTTAGTGACAGGCGCAAAAGGATAGTAAATCCTATTCCAGCATGATCGAGAACCAACAGATGAATAGCCGTGCCATGACAGGGTGTGTGAGCATATTATTCACTGAGAGGATAAGATGAAGCCATTGGCAAGGGTGATGCCTCCAGACGATTAGCCGTGCCGTGACAGGGCATTGGATCATTTTCCCGAGAGATGACCGAAAGTAGCCATTGACAGTGGTGATGTATCACATAAAGCCAGCCATGGAAAGGAGTGAGACTGATTGGATGAAGATAGCAGGAAAGCAGAGGTTCAGAGGAACGAAAAGCATCTCCATTCGCTTATCTGAAATTCCTACCAATGATTTACATAAGTATCTCTATCCCTATTTTATTATATAATATTCGAAAACACCATTATCACTTTATATCTGCCTGACTGAGATTTACAAGGTGACCATAGCTTGCTTCATGCCAACAATCTCCGTGGGATTCGACCCTTACTCACGTAAGGTATTACTTGGACGACCCAGTGCACTTGCTGGTTAGTTGTATCGAAGTTGTGACAAATTATGAATGTGTAATCACGATTACGCGTACCAAGTTGCTCACGTGCCAGGAATAGTTTGAGCCTGGACATCACAATTTCGTGCACCAAGTTTTTGGCGCCGTTGCCGGGGATTGTTCGAGTATGGACAACTGACGGTTCATCCTGTTGATCAGATTAGGTAATTTTCTTTTTGTTTTGTTTTCAAAATTTTTTCAAAAATCTTTCAAAATCTTCTCACCTGTTTTCAAAAAAAAATATTTAATTAAAAAAATTTGTTTTCAAAAATAAATTATTCTATGGCTTCAGAATTTTTAAGAATGAATTCTAGTGTTTCATGAAGCATGTTGAAGCCTGGCTAGCTGTAAAGCCATGCCTGTAGGGCATGTCAGGCGTGTCATCTCTGAGTTACATACTAAAGCTTGGCTGGCTATTAAGCCATGCCTGACCCTTTGATTGGAGCTTTAGAGCATAAGATTCCTGGAATTCATATTAAAAATTTTGAATCCTTATTTTTCTTTTTTTTAAGTAACTTTCGAGAAAAATACAAAAAAATTAGAAAATCATAAAAATCAAAAATATTTTTTGTTTCTTGTTTGAGTCTTGAGTCATGTTATAAGTTTGGTGTCAATTGCATGTGCATCTTGCATTTTTCGAAAATTTTCATACATTCATAGTGTTCTTCATGATCTTCAAGTTGTTCTTGGTAAGTCTTCTTGTTTGATCTTGATGATTTTTTGTTTTGTGTTGTATGGTGTTTTTCATATGCATTCTTGAATTCTTAGTGCCTAAGCATTAAAGAATTCTAAGTTTGGTGTCTTGCATGTTTTCTTTGCATTAAAAATTTTTCAAAAATATGTTCTTGGTGTTCATCTTGATATTCACGGTGTTCTTGGTGTTCATCTTGACATTCATAGCATTCTTGCATACATTCATAGTTTTGATCCAAAATTTTCATGCATTGCATCATTTTAGTGTTTTTCATAAAAATTCAAAAATCAAAAATTATATCTTCCCCTTTTTCTCTCATCAAATTCGAAAATTTGAGTTGACTTTTACAAAAATTTTTAAAATCAAGTTGTTTCTTATGAGTCAAATCAAATTTTCAATTTGAAAATCTTATCTTTTTCAAAAATCAAATCTTTTTCAAAATTCTTAGTTATTTTCGAAAATTCCAAAAATATTTTTCAAAAATTTTTTTCTTATTTTTATATCAAATTTTCGAAAATAACATAATCAATTAATATTTTGATTCAAAAATTTGAAGTTTGTTACTTGCTTGTTAAGAAAGATTCAAACTTTAAGTTCTAGAATCATATCTTGTGATTTCTTATGAATCAAGTCATTAATTGAGATTTTAAAAATCAAATCTTTTTCAAAACTAATTTCTAAAATATCTTCTTATATTACCTTTTTCAAAAAGTTGGTTTCAAAATATCTTTTCTAACCTCCTAACTTCTTATCTTTTCAAAATTTGTTTCAACTAACTAACTAACTTTTTGTTTGTTTCTTAACTTTTTCAAAACTACCTAACTAACTCTCTCTCTCTAATTTTCGAAAATATCTTCCCCCTTTTTCAAAAATTTCTTTTTAATTAACTAATTATTTTTATTTTTATTTTTGATTTTAAAAAATTTTCGAAAAATACTAACATTTTTCAAAAACCATTTTCGAAAATCACTAACTCTTTTTCAAAAATATTTTTCAAAAATTCTCCCTCTCCCATCTTATTCTATTTATTTATTCATTTACTAACATCTCATCTCACATCACAACCCTCCTCACAGTTGTGTTTCTTCCATTCCATTACATTCTTTATCTCCCTCTTTTCTTTCACTCACAAAGGAATCCCTATACTGTGGTATAAAGGATTTCTATTATTATTATTTTTCTGTGCCCTCTTCTTTGTCATATGAGCAGGAGCAAGGACAAGAACATTCTTGTGGAAGCAGATCCAGAACCTGAAAGGACTTTGAAAAGGAAACTAAGAGAAGCTAAAATACAACAATCCAGAGATAACCTTTCAGAAATTTTCGAACAGGAAGAGAAGATGGCAGCCGAAAATAATAATAATGTAAGGAAGATGCTTGGTGACTTTACTGCACCTAATTCCAATTTACATGGAAGAAGCATCTCCATCCCTGCCATTGGAACAAACAACTTTGAGCTAAAACCTCAATTAGTTTCTCTGATGCAGCAAAACTGCAAGTTTCATGGACTTCCATCTGAAGATCCTTTTCAGTTCTTAACTGAATTCTTGCAGATATGTGATACTGTTAAGACTAATGGAGTAGATCCTGAAGTCTACAGGCTCATGCTTTTCCCTTTTGCTGTAAGAGACAGAGCTAGAATATGGTTGGATTCTCAACCCAAAGACAGCCTGAACTCTTGGGATAAGCTGGTCACGGCTTTCTTAGCCAAGTACTTTCCTCCTCAAAAGCTGAGCAAGCTTAGAGCTAATGTTCAAACCTTCAGACAGAAAGAAGGTGAATCCCTCTATGAAGCTTGGGAAAGATACAAACAATTGACCAAAAAATGTCCCTCTGACATGCTTTCAGAATGGACCATCCTGGATATATTCTATGATGGTTTATCTAAGCTATCAAAGATGTCACTGGACACTTCTGCAGGTGGATCCATTCACCTAAAGAAAATGCCTGCAGAAGCTCAAGAACTCATTGACATGGTTGCTAATAACCAGTTCATGTACACTTCTGAAAGGAATCCTGTGAGCAATGGGATGCCTATGAAGAAGGGAGTTCTTGAAGTTGATACTCTGAATGCCATATTGGCTCAGAATAAAATATTGACTCAGCAAGTCAATATGATCTCTCAGAGTCTGCATGGAATGCAAGCTGCATCCAACAGTACTCAAGAGGCTTCTTATGCAGAAGAATCTTATGATCTTGAGAACCCTGCAATAGCAGAGGTAAATTACTTAGGTGAACCTTATGGAAACACCTATAACTCATCATGGAGAAATCACCCCAATTTCTCATGGAAGGATCAAAAGGCTCAACAAGGCTTTAATAATGGTGGAAGAAACAGGTTTAACAATAATAAACCTTTTCCATCATCCACTCAGCAACAAACAGAGAACTCTGAACAAAATGCTTCTAATTTAGCAAATCTAGTCTCTGATCTATCTAAGGCCACTGTGAGTTTCATGAATGAAACCAGGTCTTCTATTAGAAATTTGGAAGCACAAGTGGGCCAGCTGAGTAAAAGGATCACTGAAATCCCTCCAAGTACTCTCCCAAGCAATACAGAAGAGAATCCAAAAGGAGAGTGCAAGGCCATTGACATAAGCACCATGGCCGAACCTGTGAGGAGAGGAGAGGACGTGAATCCCAAGGAGGAAGACCTCCTGGGACGTCCAGTGGTCAATAAGGAGCTTCCCTCTGAGGAACCAAAGGACTCTGAGGCTCATCTAGAGACCATAGAGATTCCATTGAACCTCCTTATACCCTTCATGAGCTCTGATGAGTATTCCTCTTCTGAAGAGAATGAGGATGTTACTGAAGAGCAAACTGCCAAGTTTTTTGGTGCAATCATGAAGCTGAATGCCAAATTATTTGGCATTGATACTTGGAAAGTTGAACCTCCCTTGTTCATCAATGAACTAAGTGATCTGGATCAACTGACATTGCCTCAGAAGAGACAGGATCCTGGAAAGTTCATAATAACCTGTACCATAGGCACCATGATCTTTAAGGCTCTGTGTGTCCTTGGTTCAGGAATAAACCTCATGCCCCTCTCTGTAATAGAGAAACTGGGAATCTATGGGGTGCAAGCTGCTAAAATCTCATTAGAGATGGCAGACAGCTCTAGAAAACAGGCTTATGGACAAGTAGAGGACGTATTAGTAAAGGTTGAAGGCCTTTACATCCCTGCTGATTTCATAGTCCTGGATACTGGAAAGGAAGAGGATGAATCCATCATCCTAGGAAGACCTTTCCTGGCCACAACAAGAGCAGTGATTGATGTTGACAGAGGTGAAATAGTCCTTCAATGGAATGAGGACTCCCTTGTGTTTAAAACTCAAGGATCTCCCTCTGCAACCATGGAGAGGAAGCAGAAAAAGCTTCTCTCAAGGTAGAGTCAACCAGAGCCCCCACAGTCAAACTCTAAGTTTGGTGTTGGGAGGCCACAACCAAACTCTAAGTTTGGTGTTGAATTCCCATATGCAAACACTAAGTTTGGTGTTGGAGAGTCTCAACAAAGCTCTGCACATCTGTGAGGCTCATTGAGAGCCCACTGTCAAGCTATTGACATTAAAGAAGCGCTTGTTGGGAGGCAACCCAATTTTTTATTTATCTAACTATATTTTTCTTAGTTATATGTCTTTATAGGTTCATGATCATGTGGAGTCACAAAATAAATAAAAAAATTGAAAACGGAATCAAAAACAGCAGAAGAAAAATCACATCCTGGAGGAGCATCTGTCTGGCGTTCAAACGCCAGAACAGAGCATGGTTCTGGCGCTGAACGCCCAGAATGGGCAGCATCCTGGCGCTGAACACCCAGAACAAGCATGGTTCTGGCGTTCAACACCAGAAATGGCAGCAAATGGGCGTTGAACGCCCAAAATGGGCACCAACCTGGCGCTGAACGCCCAGAGTTGTGTGCAAAGGCATTTTACATGCCTAATTTGGTGCAGGGATGTAAATGCCTTGACACCTCAGGATCTGTGGACCCCACAGGATCATCTTAGGATCTGTGGACCCCACAGGATCCCCACCTACCTCATCATATCTCTTTCCATTCATGATCATCCCTTCTGTTTTCCATTTACCACTCACATCCATACACCCACCTATCTTCAAAATTCAACATCTCTTTCCACCCAATCCCACCCATATGGCCGAATATACACATCCCTCATTCTCCTTCATATCTTCTTCTTCTTCTTCTATTCTTTCTTCTTTTGCTCGAGGGCGAGCAATATTCTAAGTTTGGTGTGGTAAAAGCATAAGCTTTTTTGTTTTTTCCATAACCATTGATGGCACCTAAGGCCAGAGAAACCTCTAGAAAGAGGAAAGGGAAGACAAAAGCTTCCATCAAGGGTCTATAGCTCAGTGGTAGAATATTTGACTGCAAATCAAGAGATCCCTGAGATACCTCAGGGGATACAATTTCTTCCACACAATTATTGGAAGCAACTAAGGGTGGAACATCTAGAGCACTCCATCATCCTTCATGAAATAAGAGAAGATCAAAAAGCAATGAGGGAGGAGCAACAAAGACAAGGAAGAGACATAGAAGAGCTCAAGGACATCATTGGTTCCTCAAGAAGGAAATGCCACCATCACTAAGGTGGATTCATTCCTTGTTCTTGCTTTCTTCTGTTTTTTGTTTTCTATGTTATGTGCTTATCTATGTTTGTGTCTTCATTACATGATCATTAGTAGTTAGTAACTATGTCTTAAAGTTATGAATGTCCTATGAATCCATCACCTCTCTTAAATGAAAAAATGTTTTAATTCAAAAGAACAAGAAGTACATGAGTTTCGAATTTATCATTGAACTTAGCTTAATTATATTGATGTGGTGACAATGCTTCTTGTTTTCTGAATGTATGCTTGAACAGTGCATATGTCTTTTGAAGTTGTTGTTTAAGAATGTTAAATATGTTGGCTCTTGAAAGAATGATGACTAGGAGACATGTTATTTGATAATCTGAAAAATCATAAAAGTGATTCTTGAAGCAAGAAAAAGCAGCAAAGAACAAAGCTTGCAGAAAAAAAAATAGGCGAAAAAAAAATAGAAAGAAAAAGAAAAAATAAGCAGAAAAGCCAAAAGCTCTTAAAACCAAGAGGCAAGAGCAAAAAGCCAATAACCCTTAAAACCAAAAGGCAAGGGCAATAAAAAGGATCCCAAGGCTTTGAGCATCAGTGGATAGGAGGGCCTAAAAGGAATAAAATCCTGGTCTAAGCGGCTAAACCAAGCTGTCCCTAACCATGTGCTTGTGGCGTGTAGGTGTCAAGTGAAAACTTGAGACTGAGCAGTTAAAGTCAAGGTCCAAAGCAAAAAAAAAAAAAGAGTGTGCTTAAGAACCCTGGACACCTCTAATTGGGGACTTTAGCAAAGCTGAGTCACAATCTGAAAAGGTTCACCCAATTATGTGTTTGTGGCATTTATGTATCCGGTGGTAATACTGGAAAACAAAGTGCTTAGGGCCACGACCAAGACTCATAAAACAGCTGTGTTCAAGAATCATCATACTGAACTAGGATAATCAATAACACTATCTGAACTCTGAGTTCCTATAGATGCCAATCATTCTGAACCTCAATGGATAAAGTGAGATGCCAAAACTATTCAAGAGGCAAAAAGCTATAAGTCCCACTCATTTGATTGGAGCTATGTTTCATTGATAGTTTGGAATTTATAGTATATTCTATTCTTTTTATCCTATTTTGATTTTCAGTTGCTTGGGGACAAGCAACAATTTAAGTTTGGTGTTGTGATGAGCGGATAATTTATACGCTTTTTGGCATTATTTTTAGTATATTTTTAGTAGAATCTAGTTACTTTTAGGGATGTTTTTAATATATTTTATGTTAAATTCACATTTCTGGACTTTACTATGAGTTTGTGTATTTTTCTGTGATTTCAGGTATTTTCTGGCTGAAATTGAGGGACTTGATCAAAAATCAGATTCAGAGGTTGAAAAAGGACTGCTAATGCTGTTGGATTCTGACATCTCTGCACTCAAAGTGGATTTTCTGGAGCTACAGAACTCGAAATGGCGCGCTTTTAATTGCGTTGGAAAGTAGACATCTAGGACTTTCCAGCAATATATAATAGTCCATACTTTGGCTAAGAATAGACGACGTAAACTGGCGTCCAACACCAGCTTTCTACCCAATTCTGGCGTCCAGCGCCAGAAAAGGAGCCAAAACCAGAGTTAAACGCCCAAACTGGCACAAATACTGACGTTCAACTCCAAGAAGGACCTCTACACGTGCAACACTTAAGCTCAGCCCAAACACACACCAAGTAGGCCCCGGAAGTGGATTTATGCATCAATTACTTACTCATGTAAACCCTAGTGACTAGTTTATTATAAATAGGACCTTTTACTATTGTATTTGACATCTTTGGATTACCTTATGATCCTTTGATCACGTTTTGGGGGCTGGCCATCTTGGCCATGCCTGGACCTTCACTTATGTATTTTCAACGGTAGAGTTTCTACACTCCATAGATTAAGGTGTGGAACTCTGCTGTTCCTCAAGGATTAATGCAAGTACTACTGTTTTCTATTCAATTCATCTTATTTCGCTTCTATTCGCACCCAAGAACGTGATGAAGGTGATGATTATGTGTGACGCTCATCACCATCTCCCCTATGAACACGTGCTTGACAAACACTTCCGTTCTACATGAAATAAGCTAGAATGAATATCTCTTAGATCTCTTAACCGGAATCTTCGTGGCATAAGCTAGAATGATGGCGGCATTCAAGAGAATCCGGAAAGTCTAAACCTTGTCTGTGGTATTCCGAGTAGGATTCAATGATTGAATGACTGTGACGAGCTCCTAACTCGCAATTGCAGGGCGTTAGTGACAGACGCAAAAGGATAGTAAATCCTATTCCAGCATGATCGAGAACTGACAGATGAATAGCCGTGCCATGACAGGGTGCGTGAGCATATTATTCACTGAGAGGATAAGATGAAGCCATTGGCAAGGGTGATGCCTCCAGACGATTAGCCGTGCCGTGACAGGGCATTGGATCATTTTCCCGAGAGATTACCGAAAGTAGCCATTGACAGTGGTGATGTATCACATAAAGCCAGCCATGGAAAGGAGTGAGACTGATTGGATGAAGATAGCAGGAAAGCAGAGGTTCAGAGGAACGAAAAGCATCTCCATTCGCTTATCTGAAATTCCTACCAATGATTTACATAAGTATCTCTATCCCTATTTTATTATATAATATTCGAAAACACCATTATCACTTTATATCTGCCTGACTGAGATTTACAAGGTGACCATAGCTTGCTTCATGCCAACAATCTCCGTGGGATTCGACCCTTACTCACGTAAGGTATTACTTGGACGACCCAGTGCACTTGCTGGTTAGTTGTATCGAAGTTGTGACAAATTATGAATGTGTAATCACGATTACGCGTACCAAGTTGCTCACGTGCCAGGAATAGTTTGAGCCTGGACATCACAATTTCGTGCACCAAGTTTTTGGCGCCGTTGCCGGGGATTGTTCGAGTATGGACAACTGACGGTTCATCCTGTTGATCAGATTAGGTAATTTTCTTTTTGTTTTGTTTTCAAAATTTTTTCAAAAATCTTTCAAAATCTTCTCACCTGTTTTCGAAAAAAAATATTTAATTAAAAAAATTTGTTTTCAAAAATAAATTATTCTATGGCTTCAGAATTTTTAAGAATGAATTCTAGTGTTTCATGAAGCATGTTGAAGCCTGGCTAGCTGTAAAGCCATGCCTGTAGGGCATGTCAGGCGTGTCATCTCTGAGTTACATACTAAAGCTTGGCTGGCTATTAAGCCATGCCTGACCCTTTGATTGGAGCTTTAGAGCATAAGATTCCTGGAATTCATATTAAAAATTTTGAATCCTTATTTTTCTTTTTTTTAAGTAACTTTCGAGAAAAATACAAAAAAATTAGAAAATCATAAAAATCAAAAATATTTTTTGTTTCTTGTTTGAGTCTTGAGTCATGTTATAAGTTTGGTGTCAATTGCATGTGCATCTTGCATTTTTCGAAAATTTTCATACATTCATAGTGTTCTTCATGATCTTCAAGTTGTTCTTGGTAAGTCTTCTTGTTTGATCTTGATGATTTTTTGTTTTGTGTTGTATGGTGTTTTTCATATGCATTCTTGAATTCTTAGTGCCTAAGCATTAAAGAATTCTAAGTTTGGTGTCTTGCATGTTTTCTTTGCATTAAAAATTTTTCAAAAATATGTTCTTGGTGTTCATCTTGATATTCACGGTGTTCTTGGTGTTCATCTTGACATTCATAGCATTCTTGCATACATTCATAGTTTTGATCCAAAATTTTCATGCATTGCATCATTTTAGTGTTTTTCATAAAAATTCAAAAATCAAAAATTATATCTTCCCCTTTTTCTCTCATCAAATTCGAAAATTTGAGTTGACTTTTACAAAAATTTTTAAAATCAAGTTGTTTCTTATGAGTCAAATCAAATTTTCAATTTGAAAATCTTATCTTTTTCAAAAATCAAATCTTTTTCAAAATTCTTAGTTATTTTCGAAAATTCCAAAAATATTTTTCAAAAATTTTTTTCTTATTTTTATATCAAATTTTCGAAAATAACATAATCAATTAATATTTTGATTCAAAAATTTGAAGTTTGTTACTTGCTGGTTAAGAAAGATTCAAACTTTAAGTTCTAGAATCATATCTTGTGATTTCTTATGAATCAAGTCATTAATTGAGATTTTAAAAATCAAATCTTTTTCAAAACTAATTTCTAAAATATCTTCTTATATTACCTTTTTCAAAAAGTTGGTTTCAAAATATCTTTTCTAACCTCCTAACTTCTTATCTTTTCAAAATTTGTTTCAACTAACTAACTAACTTTTTGTTTGTTTCTTAACTTTTTCAAAACTACCTAACTAACTCTCTCTCTCTAATTTTCGAAAATATCTTGCCCCTTTTTCAAAAATTTCTTTTTAATTAACTAATTATTTTTATTTTTATTTTTGATTTTAAAAAATTTTCGAAAAATACTAACATTTTTCAAAAACCATTTTCGAAAATCACTAACTCTTTTTCAAAAATATTTTTCAAAAATTCTCCCTCTCCCATCTTATTCTATTTATTTATTCATTTACTAACATATCATCTCACATCACAACCCTCCTCACAGTTGTGTTTCTTCCATTCCATTACATTCTTTATCTCCCTCTTTTCTTTCACTCACAAAGGAATCCCTATACTGTGGTATAAAGGATTTCTATTATTATTATTTTTCTGTGCCCTCTTCTTTGTCATATGAGCAGGAGCAAGGACAAGAACATTCTTGTGGAAGCAGATCCAGAACCTGAAAGGACTTTGAAAGGGAAACTAAGAGAAGCTAAAATACAACAATCCAGATATAACCTTTCAGAAATTTTCGAACAGGAAGAGAAGATGGCAGCCGAAAATAATAATAATGTAAGGAAGATGCTTGGTGACTTTACTGCACCTAATTCCAATTTACATGGAAGAAGCATCTCCATCCCTGCCATTGGAACAAACAACTTTGAGCTAAAACCTCAATTAGTTTCTCTGATGCAGCAAAACTGCAAGTTTCATGGACTTCCATCTGAAGATCCTTTTCAGTTCTTAACTGAATTCTTGCAGATATGTGATACTGTTAAGACTAATGGAGTAGATCCTGAAGTCTACAGGCTCATGCTTTTCCCTTTTGCTGTAAGAGACAAAGCTAGAATATGGTTGGATTCTCAACCCAAAGACAGCCTGAACTCTTGGGATAAGCTGGTCACAGCTTTCTTAGCCAAGTACTTTCCTCCTCAAAAGCTGAGCAAGCTTAGAGCTAATGTTCAAACCTTCAGACAGAAAGAAGGTGAATCCCTCTATGAAGCTTGGGAAAGATACAAACAGTTGACCAAAAAATGTCCCTCTGACATGCTTTCAGAATGGACCATCCTGGATATATTCTATGATGGTTTATCTAAGCTATCAAAGATGTCACTGGACACTTCTGCAGGTGGATCCATTCACCTAAAGAAAATGCCTGCAGAAGCTCAAGAACTCATTGACATGGTTGCTAATAACCAGTTCATGTACACTTCTGAAAGGAATCCTGTGAGCAATGGGATGCCTATGAAGAAGGGAGTTCTTGAAGTTGATACTCTGAATGCCATATTGGCTCAGAATAAAATATTGACTCAGCAAGTCAATATGATCTCTCAGAGTCTGCATGGAATGCAAGCTGCATCCAACAGTACTCAAGAGGCTTCTTATGCAGAAGAATCTTATGATCTTGAGAACCCTGCAATAGCAGAGGTAAATTACTTAGGTGAACCTTATGGAAACACCTATAACTCATCATGGAGAAATCACCCCAATTTCTCATGGAAGGATCAAAAGCCTCAACAAGGCTTTAATAATGGTGGAAGAAACAGGTTTAACAATAATAAACCTTTTCCATCATCCACTCAGCAACAGACAGAGAACTCTGAACAAAATGCTTCTAATTTAGCAAATCTAGTCTCTGATCTATCTAAGGCCACTGTGAGTTTCATGAATGAAACCAGGTCTTCCATTAGAAATTTGGAAGCACAAGTGGGCCAGCTGAGTAAAAGGATCACTGAAATCCCTCCAAGTACTCTCCCAAGCAATACAGAAGAGAATCCAAAAGGAGAGTGCAAGGCCATTGACATAAGCACCATGGCCGAACCTGTGAGGAGAGGAGAGGACGTGAATCCCAAGGAGGAAGACCTCCTGGGACGTCCAGTGGTCAATAAGGAGCTTCCCTCTGAGGAACCAAAGGACTCTGAGGCTCATCTAGAGACCATAGAGATTCCATTGAACCTCCTTATACCCTTCATGAGCTCTGATGAGTATTCCTCTTCTGAAGAGAATGAGGATGTTACTGAAGAGCAAACTGCCAAGTTTTTTGGTGCAATCATGAAGCTGAATGCCAAATTATTTGGCATTGATACTTGGAAAGTTGAACCTCCCTTGTTCATCAATGAACTAAGTGATCTGGATCAACTGACATTGCCTCAGAAGAGACAGGATCCTGGAAAGTTCATAATAACCTGTACCATAGGCACCATGATCTTTAAGGCTCTGTGTGACCTTGGTTCAGGAATAAACCTCATGCCCCTCTCTGTAATAGAGAAACTGGGAATCTATGGGGTGCAAGCTGCTAAAATCTCATTAGAGATGGCAGACAGCTCTAGAAAACAGGCTTATGGACAAGTAGAGGACGTATTAGTAAAGGTTGAAGGCCTTTACATCCCTGCTGATTTCATAGTCCTGGATACTGGAAAGGAAGAGGATGAATCCATCATCCTAGGAAGACCTTTCCTGGCCACAACAAGAGCTGTGATTGATGTTGACAGAGGTGAAATAGTCCTTCAATGGAATGAGGACTCCCTTGTGTTTAAAACTCAAGGATCTCCCTCTGCAACCATGGAGAGGAAGCAGAAAAAGCTTCTCTCAAGGTAGAGTCAACCAGAGCCCCCACAGTCAAACTCTAAGTTTGGTGTTGGGAGGCCACAACCAAACTCTAAGTTTGGTGTTGAATTCCCATATGCAAACACTAAGTTTGGTGTTGGAGAGTCTCAACAAAGCTCTGCACATCTGTGAGGCTCATTGAGAGCCCACTGTCAAGCTATTGACATTAAAGAAGCGCTTGTTGGGAGGCAACCCAATTTTTTATTTATCTAACTATATTTTTCTTAGTTATATGTCTTTATAGGTTCATGATCATGTGGAGTCACAAAATAAATAAAAAAATTGAAAACGGAATCAAAAACAGCAGAAGAAAAATCACATCCTGGAGGAGCATCTGTCTGGCGTTCAAACGCCAGAACAGAGCATGGTTCTGGCGCTGAACGCCCAGAATGGGCAGCATCCTGGCGCTGAACACCCAGAACAAGCATGGTTCTGGCGTTCAACACCAGAAATGGCAGCAAATGGGCATTGAACGCCAAAAATGGGCACCAACCTGGCGCTGAACGCCCAGAGTTGTGTGCAAAGGCATTTTACATGCCTAATTTGGTGCAGGGATGTAAATGCCTTGACACCTCAGGATCTGTGGACCCCACAGGATCATCTCAGGATCTGTGGACCCCACAGGATCCCCACCTACCTCATCATATCTCTTTCCATTCATGATCATCCCTTCTGTTTTCCATTTACCACTCACATCCATACACCCACCTATCTTCAAAATTCAACATCTCTTTCCACCCAATCCCACCCATATGGCCGAATATACACATCCCTCATTCTCCTTCATATCTTCTTCTTCTTCTTCTATTCTTTCTTCTTTTGCTCGAGGGCGAGCAATATTCTAAGTTTGGTGTGGTAAAAGCATAAGCTTTTTTGTTTTTTCCATAACCATTGATGGCACCTAAGGCCAGAGAAACCTCTAGAAAGAGGAAAGGGAAGACAAAAGCTTCCATCAAGGGTCTATAGCTCAGTGGTAGAATATTTGACTGCAAATCAAGAGATCCCTGAGATACCTCAGGGGATACAATTTCTTCCACACAATTATTGGAAGCAACTAAGGGTGGAACATCTAGAGCACTCCATCATCCTTCATGAAATAAGAGAAGATCAAAAAGCAATGAGGGAGGAGCAACAAAGACAAGGAAGAGACATAGAAGAGCTCAAGGACATCATTGGTTCCTCAAGAAGGAAATGCCACCATCACTAAGGTGGATTCATTCCTTGTTCTTGCTTTCTTCTGTTTTTTGTTTTCTATGTTATGTGCTTATCTATGTTTGTGTCTTCATTACATGATCATTAGTAGTTAGTAACTATGTCTTAAAGTTATGAATGTCCTATGAATCCATCACCTCTCTTAAATGAAAAAATGTTTTAATTCAAAAGAACAAGAAGTACATGAGTTTCGAATTTATCATTGAACTTAGCTTAATTATATTGATGTGGTGACAATGCTTCTTGTTTTCTGAATGTATGCTTGAACAGTGCATATGTCTTTTGAAGTTGTTGTTTAAGAATGTTAAATATGTTGGCTCTTGAAAGAATGATGACTAGGAGACATGTTATTTGATAATCTGAAAAATCATAAAAGTGATTCTTGAAGCAAGAAAAAGCAGCAAAGAACAAAGCTTGCAGAAAAAAAAATAGGCGAAAAAAAAATAGAAAGAAAAAGAAAAAATAAGCAGAAAAGCCAAAAGCTCTTAAAACCAAGAGGCAAGAGCAAAAAGCCAATAACCCTTAAAACCAAAAGGCAAGGGCAATAAAAAGGATCCCAAGGCTTTGAGCATCAGTGGATAGGAGGGCCTAAAAGGAATAAAATCCTGGTCTAAGCGGCTAAACCAAGCTGTCCCTAACCATGTGCTTGTGGCGTGTAGGTGTCAAGTGAAAACTTGAGACTGAGCAGTTAAAGTCAAGGTCCAAAGCAAAAAAAAAAAAAAGAGTGTGCTTAAGAACCCTGGACACCTCTAATTGGGGACTTTAGCAAAGCTGAGTCACAATCTGAAAAGGTTCACCCAATTATGTGTTTGTGGCATTTATGTATCCGGTGGTAATACTGGAAAACAAAGTGCTTAGGGCCACGACCAAGACTCATAAAACAGCTGTGTTCAAGAATCATCATACTGAACTAGGATAATCAATAACACTATCTGAACTCTGAGTTCCTATAGATGCCAATCATTCTGAACCTCAATGGATAAAGTGAGATGCCAAAACTATTCAAGAGGCAAAAAGCTATAAGTCCCACTCATTTGATTGGAGCTATGTTTCATTGATAGTTTGGAATTTATAGTATATTCTATTCTTTTTATCCTATTTTGATTTTCAGTTGCTTGGGGACAAGCAACAATTTAAGTTTGGTGTTGTGATGAGCGGATAATTTATACGCTTTTTGGCATTATTTTTAGTATATTTTTAGTAGAATCTAGTTACTTTTAGGGATGTTTTTAATATATTTTATGTTAAATTCAAATTTCTGGACTTTACTATGAGTTTGTGTATTTTTCTGTGATTTCAGGTATTTTCTGGCTGAAATTGAGGGACTTGATCAAAAATCAGATTCAGAGGTTGAAGAAGGACTGCTAATGCTGTTGGATTCTGACATCTCTGCACTCAAAGTGGATTTTCTGGAGCTACAGAACTCGAAATGGCGCGCTTTTAATTGCGTTGGAAAGTAGACATCCAGGACTTTCCAGCAATATATAATAGTCCATACTTTGGCTAAGAATAGACGACGTAAACTGGCGTCCAACACCAGCTTTCTACCCAATTCTGGCGTCCAGCGCCAGAAAAGGAGCCAAAACCAGAGTTGAACGCCCAAACTGGCACAAATACTGACGTTCAACTCCAAGAAGGACCTCTACACGTGCAACACTTAAGCTCAGCCCAAACACACACCAAGTAGGCCCCGGAAGTGGATTTATGCATCAATTACTTACTCATGTAAACCCTAGTGACTAGTTTATTATAAATAGGACCTTTTACTATTGTATTTGACATCTTTGGATTACCTTATGATCCTTTGATCACGTTTTGGGGGCTGGCCATCTTGGCCATTCCTGGACCTTCACTTATGTATTTTCAACGGTAGAGTTTCTACACTCCATAGATTAAGGTGTGGAGCTCTGCTGTTCCTCAAGGATTAATGCAAGTACTACTGTTTTCTATTCAATTCATCTTATTTCGCTTCTATTCGCACCCAAGAACGTGATGAAGGTGATGATTATGTGTGACGCTCATCACCATCTCCCCTATGAACACGTGCTTGACAAACACTTCCGTTCTACATGAAATAAGCTAGAATGAATATCTCTTAGATCTCTTAACCGGAATCTTCGTGGCATAAGCTAGAATGATGGCGGCATTCAAGAGAATCCGGAAAGTCTAAACCTTGTCTGTGGTATTCCGAGTAGGATTCAATGATTGAATGACTGTGACGAGCTCCTAACTCGCAATTGCAGGGCGTTAGTGACAGACGCAAAAGGATAGTAAATCCTATTCCAGCATGATCGAGAACCGACAGATGAATAGCCGTGCCATGACAGGGTGCGTGAGCATATTATTCACTGAGAGGATAAGATGAAGCCATTGGCAAGGGTGATGCCTCCAGACGATTAGCCGTGCCGTGACAGGGCATTGGATCATTTTCCCGAGAGATGACCGAAAGTAGCCATTGACAGTGGTGATGTATCACATAAAGCCAGCCATGGAAAGGAGTGAGACTGATTGGATGAAGATAGCAGGAAAGCAGAGGTTCAGAGGAACGAAAAGCATCTCCATTCGCTTATCTGAAATTCCTACCAATGATTTACATAAGTATCTCTATCCCTATTTTATTATATAATATTCGAAAACACCATTATCACTTTATATCTGCCTGACTGAGATTTACAAGGTGACCATAGCTTGCTTCATACCAACAATCTCCGTGGGATTCGACCCTTACTCACGTAAGGTATTACTTGGACGACCCAGTGCACTTGCTGGTTAGTTGTATCGAAGTTGTGACAAATTATGAATGTGTAATCATGATTACGCGTACCAAGTTGCTCACGTGCCAGGAATAGTTTGAGCCTGGACATCACAATTTCGTGCACCAGGTATCCCCAACAAGGAGGCAATTACAATCAAGGGGGTAGCAACTATAACCAAGGTTGGAGAGATAATTCCAACCAAGGATGGCGGGACAATTATCAACAAAGAGGTAGGGACAATGGAGGAAATCAAAGATGGAACAACAACAACTCACAAAATCGATAATCACAAAACCAACCATACCCTCAACAAAAACAAGGAAGAAACTACTGATAAACCCATATTTCATGAGTTATTTTGTGCTTAGTTTGAGTGATTTATTCAATCATTCACCCACTTATTCATATTAATTGCATGGTTTTACTTTTCCTTCCTTATTATGTGATGTATGTGAAAAACATGTTTCCTAAGCTTTAAAATTAATTATTTTTAATTACCTTTACTTCCATTCGATGTCGTGATTAGTGTGTTGAGTAGTTTCAGATTTTCTAAGGCAGAATGACTTAAAGGATGGAAAAGGAAACATACAAAAATGGAAGGAAAGTGTGAAACGGAATTTTGGAGAAACTGGCATCCACGCGATCGCATGGACGACGCGATCGCGTGCCAGGAGCGAAGAAACAGCGACGCGGCCGCATGATTGACGCAGTCGCGCGACTTGAGCATAGCGCATTCGACGCAGACGCGTGACCGACGCGACCGCGCCACAAGGAAAACTTCAGATGACGCGACCGCGTGACCCACGCGGACGCGTGACAGAGGCCACGCATCAGAATTTACAGAATACGCCTCCAGCGATTTCTGAAGCCCTTTTGGCCCAGATCCAGGTACAGAACACACAGACTAGAGGCTATAAAGTGGGGGAATGCATCCATTCAAAAGGGAGCTCGCATTTTTGTTACTTCCTATGATTTAGATTTAGTTTGAGAGAGGTTCTCTCCTCTCTCTCTTAGGATTTAGGACTTCTCTTAGTTTGTAAGAGTGACTCTCGATCCAGGTTTTATGTTTCTTTGTTTTAAGCTTCCCTTTTCACTTTTATTTATTTATTCCAGCACTTGAATTGATTATTTACTCTTATAATTTAATTTATGAATTATTCCATGTTACAGATTGTTAATTGAATTAATGATTATTTGAGGTATTTCAGTTATTGATTGCTTTCTCTTTAATTTGTGTTACCATTGCTTTCCATCTAAGGACATTTTTATTCCAGTAATTTTACTTTTTCCCCTTTTGGTCTTGGTTAAGAAATCAGTAACTCAACATTATCAAACTCAACATAACTGATAATCGCTATCTTGCTAATTGAACTGAACTTCAATAATCCCAACTTTTTCTTAGGAATTAAATAGGATTCTAAGGTCAAACTAATTAGTCCCTTGACTTTCCTTTGCTTTAGTAAAGGTTAACTAAGTGGAATTTAGATTCAACTTTCATTATTGTTGAGAGGGATAACTAAGTTGGACTTCCAATTTCTCTTACCTTGCCAAAAGTTGCTTTACAGTGTTTATTTATTTTAAATGCCATTTATTTTACTTGTCATTCAAATTACTTGCTTCTCACCTTCTAAACCCCGATTACAACCTTTATAGCCAATAATAAGAACATACTTCCTTGCAATTCCTTGAGAAGACGACTCGAGGTTTGAATACTCGGTTAACAATTTTTAAAGGGGTATTGTTACTTGTGACACCCAAAACGTTTGTATGAAGGGATTTCTGTCGGTTTAGAGACTATATCTACAATGCGACTGTTTTTATGAACTTCTTTACTGGCAAAAATCCTCTCATCAAAATGGTGCCGTTGCCGGGGAACTACTAACGTGTGCCTTATTATTGGTTATTGTAAATATTTTTCTTTTGCTTGTTTATTTATTTTTGTTTTTCCTTTTTATCTTTATTTGCTACCATGAATTCTCACCCCTCTCGCTTTGAGTTTGGTTCTAACTTTGTTGAAGGAAATAGAAGTTACAGCAGGAATGTGCATCAAGGTCAGACCAATCAAGGATGGATGGAGCCAAGAGGATCTAATCAACCCTTTAGGCAGCAACACCCTCCGAGATATCTTGGACAAAGACCATTCTACCGTGCATACCCAGCTAAAAGATATGGTGGACAACCTTGCAACTACCAACAAGCCCCACCCCGTGTATATAAACCATCCTTTCAACATAACCTCGAACCACCACACTCACAAGCTTCTCTTCACCATTCGCCACCATATGATCCTTCCTTATCCCAGTACCAATCCAATCACTCCCAATCACCACCACTTTCCTATGTATCATGTCCAAGTCCGGCAACCCGAGAAGCAGAGGTTCGCCTAAAGGAAACAGTAAATAAAAGGTTTCTAGGCGCTCAAATACACAAGGATCAGCCACAGCCCCATGTGAACAGTCTAATGAAGAGCGTAGCATGAAGGAGATACCAGAAACTCCAGTGGACAAGACAGAGAATGAATTCGTACTAGAACAGGTAGAAGAAGCTGTCATTATTCAAGAAGAAGAGTTGGTTGAAGATCTAGGAGATGCTGAACCTCCATGGGAATCCAGAACTGAGGAGAACTCCGTCAAGGACGCTACAGTTGATGCTAAGGAGGATATTGTACAATCTCCAAGGCAAGTTGTTTATGAAGAATCAGACGGAATAACCCAAGACACAAATTCCCTTGATGATGATAGTCACAAGTCAAATTCTCTTAGTAATGAACTGGCATCCGCAAGTGAATTCTCTGAGGTCGAAGAATCTTCCCCAAGTGAATATGAAGACGATGCGGAGGTAGATTTCTCTCAACCTCCAATCTATGACTCAAGTGATGAGGAAGACATAGAAGACTTTGACCAGGACACAGATACAATTGTAGAGCCTTGCAAGGAAGTGGAGGAATTCACAGAAGAGCACAAGGGAGTAGAACTTACAGAACCACCAGAAACACCTACCCCAAGGCCATTACCACCTAATACAAGCTTCAAGTGGGTACAATCCATAACCTATAACTTTACTTATTCACTTGAATATGGTTTGCTTGAAACAGATGGCCAGCTTAGAGCTCTTTGCGACTTTAAGAGTAAGAGGGAAATGGCTCATACTCAGAGTTGGTGCAAAAGGTTCAATAAGGTTCCACGCTTCACCTCGAAGTACACGGATTGGTATCATGCTCAATTGCATGGATCACGGAGAATGTTTGGTCACCATGGTGAGATTCTACTCTTTAAACTGCCCGGATGGAGACATGTATATCAAGACGGAGGCGGATTTAAAAGCAAGGCTTGGGATCTTGGAGTTTATTCTGACGTTTGTCACCCCGGGAGCCTAACAATATGTTTGAAGCCGTTCAGAAGCTTTGCATGCCTAGTTTGGGATCCCGGAGGCTATTGCCATTCCAAGCACTGGTGGAGATTTTTGGACGAATTTAAACACAAGCCACCATAACAGGAAGCCCTTCCAATGTCCAACTTAAGGACTTTAACTAAAAGTGCTAGGTGGGAGACAACCCACCATGGTATGATCGTTCCTTTTGCAATTTTAATTTTATTTCATTTTGTTTGTTTTTGAATTTTATTTTTATTTTATTTAACCTGGAATCATGCATAGCATTCACATTAAGCATTGCATCCTGCATTCAGTTAAAAAAAAAAAGGGATGCACGACGCGACCGCTTGCACCATGCGATCGCGTCATAATACGAAAACGCTACCCACGCGACTGCGTCATCCACGCGGCCGCGTGCCCTGGAGATCAGCGTCAAAATCCAACGTCCAGAAAGTTAGGTTGGAATCGTGCGGCCCTTGTGCGTTTTGTACAAATTGGCCACGCGATCGCATGCCCCATGCGATCGCGTCACATGCACAAAACCAATCCTACGCGACCGCGTGAGCGATGCGATCGCGTCGCATGGATTCCACAACACCCTCGAAGGAGACAGAGAGTTGCGCTGAAACGGTGCTGGAGTCGTGCGTTTAGCACAATTTCCAGCGACGCGATCGCGCGACCCATGCGATCGCGTCATCTCCTCTTCCACCCCTCTCATGCGATCGCACGCCCCACGCGATCGCGTCACTCCCATTTTCACCCCCAACCACGCGACTGCGTGCCCCCACGCGACCGCGTGGATTCAAAAATATAACACCCCTTGTCACGCGAAACCCTACATTCGCGCAGCCCCCCCCCCCCCCCCGCCCCCAATTCCTCTTCTCCCTCTCTTCTTCCCCAACCCTCAACCACCACCACCCAGCCACCACCGCGCCACCACCTAGACGCCGCCGCCGTCCAGACGCCGCCGCCACCTACCCCCCTTCCTCCCTTCCCTTCTTCCTTCTTCTTTCTTCCTCTCTTCCCCCCCTTTCCGCCACTGCCCTCTGCGAACCACCACCCACCACCGCCGGCCATCCCAGCCGCGCCACCTCCTTCCCCCTATCCAATCCCCTCCCCTATTTCCCCCATTACCCTTCCCAAACCCCTACCCCCTAACAGCAGCAACCGCCGTGCCGGACGTCACCGCCACCACCCCAGCCACCTCTGTACCCCAACCTCCTTTTTTCGCCTTCCAGGTTCCGCAACACGCAATCCCTTTTATCCGTTCGTAGTTTACTCTTATTTTTTCATCTTTGTTCATGTTAGGATAGTTAGATATGCATGCTGTAGTGGATTTTAGGTTGTTAGGTAGCCTAGGATGTGGTTAGTGACTCTAGGTCTGTTTATTTGCACTGTTCTTGCTTCTGTTTTATAATATTTGCAAATCTGCTGTTGCTGTAATCTTGTTCATATGCTGTATTTCTTGTATATTGCTGCTCTTTACATTGAATTTTCATGCTTATATTATATATATGTACCTGCAGCTTGACTTTTTAATTCATATGAACTGCCTTGTTTGCTGTTTATTTTCCGGGACAATCCAATTTTAGCCGGAATGTTGCCCAAATTTTTTGTGAATTGTTTTCATTCATGTTTTGGTTTGGCAATCTGAACTCTGTTGTCCTCTGCCTTAACCAAGCCATTTCATGAATGCTATGGTAGACTTTCTTATCCTCTTTGATTTCCTGGTTTATAAACTACATTTGTGATATTCTGATTCTAGTTCTTGCTTTCTTTATATCTATTTGAATCAACATCACCCTGTTTTCCTTGTTCGGTTATGAGTTATTTCTAGTCATAATTGTGAATCCTTGTTACATGGACTATTTTATTTATGCCACTTACTTTAACCCGCATTTTACTGACTCACTAATTTTAATTTACTAACTTTTTTTTTTCAAATTCTAACCGTACTACCCTTTTAAAATCTCTCTTCTGATTTTTCACTTTCCTCTAACTTTCTAACCATGGCATACTGACAATTTTTCTATTTAACTTGAATTATGATACATTTTGGATTGTAAATTCTTCCTTTCAACTTTTAAACTACTATACAATCCTTAATACGCCATTACTTAACTCATTTACCTACTTCCCATTCTCCTTTGCCACTTTGAGTTTTCTTTGTTTAATTGCCTATTTACTTTCCTATTTTTATCCATATCCTGGTTTCCCATTTTTCAGGATGTCTACCTCACAAAGAAAAGGAAAAGGCAAGGCTACTGGCAAGCGCAAGAGAGGAGATTCCTCCCAGTCCATCATTGACCTAATGCATGATTCCTCATGGTGGGAGAAGAACTTTACACAGCAGGAAAAAGCTGACCAGCTACTCCCTGCAAATGATCCAATAAAATTTGCAAACCGGTACTGTGAGCTGAAGTATCCGGCATTTGCAAACTCCAAGAATCTATACCTGGAGAGAACTCTGAGGATTCTAGAAGCACTCCAGCAGTACACCACTGAGCAAATCAAGCAAAGAGGCTGGTTTTTTCTGGAGAGAGCACTAACAGAGGTCAATGCATCTTAGGTCAGGGAATTCTACTGCAACTACTACATCACCACCCTCGATGCAGTGAACCTGAGAGGAAAGTAGATTCTGGTCACTGAGGAGGCCATAGAGGACATTCTCCGGCTCCTAGCCAAGTTCGATTAGCCTGATGGTTATTCAAAGGCTGAGGAGGACATGCGCCTGATGCAATTTGATTGGGATGCTGTGAAGGCACGAATAGCTCTCGACCCAACTGTTCCTTGGGAGATGGGTCAGGACACCACCATGCCTAGAGGGATCAAGAGGACATAATTAAATGATGAGGCTCGGTTATGGCACCAGATCTTGAGCAACTATGTGATGCCGAGTACTCATGAGACGGAGATCCCGGCTGCTATGATCACCCTCCTATGGTGTGTGTTGGAGGGTAAAGACCTTTATCTGCCACGCTTTATCCAGCATTATATGGCCAGGGTTCATGTCCGAGGCACCCTCTCTTTTCCGTATCTGGTTACACAGCTAGGCCGTCGAGCTGACGTGCCATGGGAGGATGCTGATGAGAGACCACCAGCGGCAAAATGCAGGAAGATCATTCCTCACAGCAGGAACTTCCTAGCCTTGGGCTCCAGACCACCACCCTTCACTGCTACTGATGAGACAGCCCCACCGTCTGCTGGACCCTCTTCATCCACGGCTGCCCCTGCTGCCACCACTGCACCTCCACCTGCCTCTGAGCCCGTATACCGCCTCGTGCACTGCCTATTCAGACAGCTTGATCAGATGGAGCGCCGTAACCGACGCCGGTATGAGAGATTGGAGCGTCGCAGCCAGCGATGCTATTCGCATCTGAAGCTGATGATCCGACAGGGTGGTGACATCCCCTCCGAGCCCGACACACCATCGGAGCCATCAGAGGAGGAGGAGCATGAGCCCCAGGAGGAGACCCATCTGTAGGCAGGCACAGAGCAGGCTACACCACATCAGGAGGTTACGCATCAGATCGAGGCTGCAGATCCGGAGATCCCGATCCAGTCAGCACCGCCTCTACAGCAGCCAGACCCTCAGCCCACCACCACCACAGTGCCTCCAGCTACCATCCCTACCAGTGATGACACCCCTTCACACCTGGCTTGACTGATCATCAGGGACGATGCTTCATTTTAAGTGTGGGGAGGTCGCCATCTCTGACGTTTTATTTTGGTGAACCACTACATCTCTTTTTTCTTTTATTTTGGATATTTTTTCTGTATTTTTCTTTTTACTGTTATTTTCTGAGTACTTATACATTGCTGCTTTTATGTATTTTTACTCTATTTCCGCATTTTGCATTTTTAGTTCATATTTTTAGTTATTTAGTTTAGTTTACAATTCTGACTTATTAGTGGATTAATTATTATAGTTTACCCTTTTTAGCATAAGATAGCATAGTTAAATTGAAAAAGGAAGTAAGCTAGAAAATTAAACATAACAGATTTAAATCCATAAACCTTGTATATATAGCATTACATCATATAGTTAAGTTGACAACATTTCATCAAGGAGGAACATTAAAACTTTAAAGGCTACCCTAAATAATCTTTTTATGAGAATAATGGGAATTTTTTAACTAAACCTGTATAACATATATGAATGATATATGATGCTTGAGTTAGAGAACACACAGCCTGTGAGTCTTGAGCTTAATTGTATGGTTGCATTCAAACCATAATTTCATTCTTGTGTGTTTCACTTCTTTTTATTCTGATGTTCTTTACTTTGCTTTAATCTATATGTCCAATTATAGAATATAGAATATAGAATATAGATACATACCAAAAGAATGATCGAGGCCATCATTTGATTTTAGCTCACTTACCCCAAAATAACCTACCTTTCACATCACCCTTGTCAGCACCTTTGAGCCTTTAAAATCCCTTTTATTCTATTTAGCCATACTACTAACCTTAAGCAAAAGAACAAAATAAAATCCCAAGTTGAATCCTTGGTTAGCTTAAGATAGAAAATTATGAATAGATTAAAATGTGGAAAACCTATTGGGAACATGGATGATAGAAACAAAAGGTAAAAGAGTTAAAAGAAATAAAATAAAATTTGGGAAGCATGCTCATGAGAAATCAAAGTGATTCAATTACCATGTGCATTAAAAAAAAAGTTATTTTTCAGCATTTAAGGGGATACATAAGAACTCCTCAATGAAAAATAAAAGCAATGTACATGGGATAAAAATAAAATTGAAACATGAGCATGTAACAACAAGTGGGATAATATGGAAAAATTGGTAAAGAAGCTTGTTCTACTAAATATGTATGTTAAGTGAGATCTTAGTCTAATTAAGGATTCACTTATTAGCTCACTTAGCTTTATACATATATCCCTACCTTTACCTTGGCCCCATTACAACCTTAATTAAAGACCTCATGACTTTTGGTATTACTGTACTCTATAATTGTTGATTGGTTAGATGAAGAACAAAGTTACAGAAAGTAGGAATAAAAAGAAAAGTAGAGTGAATAAACCCAATAAACACTGAGTGACTAGAGGGTAAATACAAAATCCAGTGAGGGTTCAATAACTCATCAACATATATCTGTGCTTAATTTACTAATTGTTTTGCAAGTTTGTACAATATTTTTATTTCCCATCTCATTTGCTAAAATGCTTTATTATTTAAGGGTTGGCTATATATATATATATATATATGACTCCTTGAGAATGTGAATTAACTTGACTACATGTAAGCTTTATATATGAGTGGATAAATTGGAATTGCATGACTCATTTAGGTAGATGCATTTAGAATAGGTTGCATTGCATAACATTCCACCACTTTAACCTTACCTTATTCTTTACCTTGGATTTAGCATGAGGACATGCTATTGTTTAAGTGTGGGGAGGTTGATAAACCCATATTTCATGAGTTATTTTGTGCTTAGTTTGAGTGATTTATTCAATCCTTCACCCACTTATTCATATTAATTGCATGGTTTTACTTTCCCTTCCTTATTATGTAATGTATGTGAAAAACATGTTTCCTAAGCTTTAAAATTAATTATTTTTAATTACCTTTACTTCCATTCGATGCCGTGATTAGTGTGTTGAGTAGTTTCAGATTTTCTAAGGCAGAATGACTTAAAGGATGGAATAGGAAACATACAAAAATGGAAGGAAAGCGCGAAACGGAGTTTTAGAGAAACTGGCATCCACGCGATCGCATGGACGACGTGATCGCATGCCAGGAGCGAAAAAGCAGCGACGCGGCCGCATGACTGATGCAGCCGCGCGACTTGAGCATAGCGCATTCGACGCGGACGCGTGACCGATGCGACCGCGCCACAAGGAAAACTTCAGATGACGTGACCGCGTGACCCACGCGGATGCGTGACAGAGGCCACGCATCAGAATTTACAGAATACGCCCCCAGCGATTTCTGAAGCCCTTTTGGCCCAGATCCAGGTACAGAACACACAGACTAGAGGCTATAAAGTGGGGGAATGCATCCATTCAAAAGGGAGCTCGCATTTTTGTTACTTCCTATGATTTAGATTTAGTTTGAGAGAGGTTCTCTCCTCTCTCTCTTAGGATTTAGGACTTCTCTTAGTTTGTAAGAGTGACTCTCGATCCAGGTTTTATGTTTCTTTGTTTTAAGCTTCCCTTTTCACTTTTATTTATTTATTCCAGCACTTGAATTGATTATTTACTCTTATAATTTAATTTATGAATTATTCCATGTTACAGATTGTTAATTGAATTAATGATTATTTAAGGTATTTCAGTTATTGATTGCTTTCTCTTTAATTTGTGTTACCATTGCTTTCCATCTAAGGACATTTTTATTCCAGCAATTTTACTTTTTCCCCTTTTGGTCTTGGTTAAGAAATCAGTAACTCAACATTATCAAACTCAACATAACTGATAATCGCTATCTTGCTAATTGAACTGAACTTCAATAATCCCAACTTTTTCTTAGGAATTAAATAGGATTCGAAGGTCAAACTAATTAGTCCCTTGACTTTCCTTTGCTTTAGTAAAGGTTAACTAAGTGGAATTTAGATTCAACTTTCATTATTGTTGAGAGGGATAACTAAGTTGGACTTCCAATTTTTCTTACCTTGCCAAAAGTTGCTTTACAGTATTTGTTTATTTTAAATGCCATTTATTTTACTTGTCATTCAAATCACTTGCTTCTCACCTTCTAAACCCCGATTACAACCTTTATAGCCAATAATAAGAACATACTTCCTTGCAGTTCCTTGAGAAGACGACCTGAGGTTTGAATACTCGGTTAACAATTTTTAAAGGGGTTTTGTTACTTGTGACACCCAAAACATTTGTAGAAGGGATTTCTGTCGGTTTAGAGACTATATCTACAACGCGACTGTTTTTATGAACTTCTTCACTGGCGAAAATCCTCTCATCAACTACCAAACCTACCAACCACCACATCAAAGACAACCACCTCAACCCAATCAATCACAAGCCCCTCAAATCACATATCCCTCCACGTCTCCCAATCAAGATGATACACTCCGATCCATTCTTCAAGGACAAAAAGAACTTCAAACTACACTTGCCTCTGGTCTTACCGGTCTTACATCTACTCTCCAAGCTCTTCTCGCCCGCATGGAACCATCTACATCCACTCCTCAAGCCTCAAGTTCTAGTGCGATACCCTCTCAACCGCTACCCAACCCCAATGGTGGTATCAACGCCATTACCTTGAGGTCCGAAACCAAATTGCAAGAGAGGAATCCAAAGGCACCTATACCAATGATAGTCACCCAAGATGAGGAGGGAATTGAGATAGAAGAAATTGAAAAGGAGAATGAGGCACAAGAGGTAGTTGAAGATGAAGTCCCTCAACCAAGAGGTGAAGTCTCCAAAGATGAGAAGGTCTTGGAAGAAGAAGTCGCTCAACCAATTCCATTTCCCACATTAGCAAGGAAAGCTAAGAAGCGTGTAGAGCTTGACCCCAAAATGGTGGAGATGTTGAAGAAAGTTGAGGTAACTATCCCTCTCTTTGATGCTATCCATCAAGTACCTAAATATGCAAAGTTTCTTAAGGACTTATGTATGAACAAAGATAGAATTCATGAGTTAGAGACTATTCCATTGGGGAGTTCTATTTCGGCTTTGATGGGAGCACTACCGGAAAAGTGTGGTGATTCAGGCCCGTGCATGGTTACTTGTACTATAGATGGAGTTCAATTTATTGATTGTATGTGTGATCTTGGTGCATGCGTTAGTATTATACCTCTTTTCGTTTACCATATATTGAAGCTCCCACCATTGAAGCGGTCGGCGGCTAGGTTTGTCTTAGCGGATAAGAGCATAATAACTGTGACGGATATTGCAGAAGATGTGTTGGTAAACATAAAGGGTTTGATATTTCTGACTGATTTTTATATTCTTGAGATGCCACCTAGTGAATCCGAAAGGACATCATCCATCTTACTTGGGAGGCCATTTTGGAGGACCTCTAGGTTCAAATTGGATGTTTATTCGGGAACTTACTCTTTTGAGATCGACGGGAGAGTCGTAAGTTTTAGCCTAGATGAAGCGATGAGGCACCCACCGGAGAACCATTCCATATTCTGGTGTGACTTAATTGATAACATTGTGGCCGAAGTGCATTATACAAAGCTAGATGAGAAAAGTATGATTGAAGAACCGAATGAAGAGAACACCTCACCCCTTCCGGCACCACCGGAAATTCATCAAGTGTCAAGTCAAGAGAAAAATATAGAATTGAAACCACTACCGCCCCACCTAAAGTATTCCTACCTTGATGAAGCCCACAAGTTTCCAGTGATTGTTGCAAGGGAACTCACTCCTCAACAAGAAGAGAAGTTTCTACATGTTTTGAGGGAGAACAAAAGGGCCATAGGGTGGAGCTTGGCGGATCTAGTGGGCATAAGCCCCCCAAGTGTACGAGCACCGAATATTCCCAAAGGAAGGAGCTAGACCCGTTCAACAACCTCAAAGGCGACTAAATCCTACCATTCTAGAGGTTGTAAAAAAAGAGGTCACCCGGTTATTAGAAGCGAACATCATCTACCCCATTTCGGATAGTGAATGGGTGAGTCCCGTTCAAGTTGTGCCAAAGAAGTCCAGGGTGACTACAATCAAGAATGAGAGCAGGGAGCTTATAGCAATAAGGGTGCAAAACTCTTGGCGGGTGTGCATTGACTACCGACGGTTGAACACGGCCACTAGAAAGGATCATTTTTTGCTACCATTTATCGATCAAATGCTTGATCGGCTATCTGGTAAATCTCATTACTATTTTCTAAATGACTATTCAGGGTACTTCCAAATTCACATTGCTTTAGAAGATCAAGAAAAAACAACATTTACGTGCCGCTTTGGAACTTATTCCTATAAGCGTATGTCATTCGGCTTATACAATGCACCGGCAACTTTCCAAAGGCGCATGATGAGCATATTTGCGGATTTTCTAGAGCAATGCATGGAGGTATTCATGGATGACTTCAGTGTTTATGGGACTCTTTTGATCATTGCTTGGATAACCTTGCAAAAGTGTTGGAGAGATGTACTAAATCGAACCTTGTCTTAAATTTTGAGAAGTGTCATTTTATGGTTAGGCAAGGTATCGTTTTAGGACATATTGTCTCCAATGATGGTATTTCAGTAGATCCAGCAAAGATCAATGTTATATCTAGCTTGCCTTACCCCTCCTCCGAGAGGGAAGTCCGTTCGTTCCTTGGACATGCAGGTTTTTACCGAAGATTTATCAAGGACTTTAGCAAGGTAGCATTGCCTCTATCTCGATTGTTGCAAAAGGATGTTGAGTTTGACCTAAGCAAAGAGTGCATAGAGGCTTTTGACAAGCTTAAGGTGGCATTGACCCAAGCTCCCATCGTGAAAGGGCTGGATTGGAGTCGGCCGTTCGAAATAACGTGTGATGCTTCAAACTATGCGGTGGAAGCCGTGTTAGCACAACACGAGGGTAAGAATCCATATGTCATAGGCTATGCATCAAAAACATTAAATGGAGCCCAATCCAATTACACTACCACCGAGAAAGAGCTATTGGCTATTGTTTTCACTTTGGATAAATTTCGAGCTTATCTACTTGGTTCTAAGGTGGTAGTGTACTCGGATCATGCGGCATTAAAATATTTGTTGGCTAAAAAGGAATCCAAACCGAGATTGATTAGATGGGTTTTATTGTTGCAAGAATTTGACTTGGAAATCAAAGATAGGAGTGGTTCGCAAAACCTAGTGGCGGATCACTTGAGTCGCCTTGAGCACACCAAAGGCAATGCCACTCTTATTAATGATTATTTTCCATTTGAGGGCTTGCAAGCAATCTCGAAAGTCATTCCTTGGTATGCGCCAATAGCTAATTACTTGGTATCCTGCACCTTTCCTCCTAATCTCTCCAAGCATCAAAAGGATAAGCTAAAAAGTGAATCCAAATATTATGTATGGGATGACCCATACCTTTGAAGATGTAGAGCGGATCAAGTAATTCGGAGGTGCATTCCACAAACCAAATTCCAATCAATCTTGGAAGCTTGCCACTCTTCCGAGGGAGGTGGACATTATGGACCTCAAAGGACGGCAAGAAAAGTCCTAGATTGTGGATTTTTGTGGCCAACTCTTTTCAAGAATTCCGCTCTCTTTTGTAAATCTTGCTCTCAATGTCTTTAGATTTGGTAATATCTCCAAGAAGGATGAAATACCCCAACAAACCATGCTATTTTGTGAAATTTTTGATGTGTGGGTATTGACTTCATGGGGCCATTCCCAAACTCTAACGGTTTTCTCTACATTATACTTGTCGTTGATTATGTGTCCAAATGGGTGGAAGCGATACCCACCCGGACGGACGATGCTAATGTAGTCCTTTCTTTTGTGAGGAATAATATAATTTATCACTTTGGATCACCACGAGCAATCGTTAGTGACCAAGGTTCACATTTTTGCAATAAAAGAATGGAAGGACTCATGAGGAAGTATGGCATCATACATAAAGTAGCCACGGCCTATCACCCACAAACGAACGGCCAAGCCGAGGTTTCCAATCGAGAGATCAACCATGTATTGGAAAAGATTGTGAAGCCTAATAGAAAAGATTAGAGTGCCAAGCTTACCGATGCACTTTGGACCTACCGAACGGCGTACAAGACGCCAATTGGCATGAGCCCCTTTCGGTTGGTATATGGCAAAGCTTACCATTTACCGGTGGAAGTAGAACATAAAGCATATTGGGCCGTCAAGGAGTGCAATCCAAGTTTGGGAGGTGCCGGAATTGAGAGAAAGCTACATTTAGTGGAATTGGAGTGTTTGCGGTTGGAAGCCTATGAGAACTCTAGACTTTACCAGGAGAGGATGAAAGCCATGCATGACAAAAACATAAGAAGAAGGGAATTTAGAGCCGGTGATCTAGTCCTCCTCTACAATTCAAGATTGAGATTGTTGCCCGAAAAACTAAGGTCAAGATGGGAAGGACCCTATCAAGTGGAGAAAGCGGAACCTTATGGGGTCTATCATTTGTGCCATCCCTCAAGTCCGGACATCTTCAAGGTTAATGGGCATCGTCTAAAGTTATATCATGGTGAAAAAATGAAGAGCAACAAGGAGATTGAGGTGTTCCTTTTGGAAGATGCACCCAATGGCAAAGGGAATTGAGCTAGTGACCGTCCAACTTAAGGACATTAAACAAAAGTGCTAGGTGGAAAACACCCCACCATGGTGAGATCTACCTTTTTGTCTCTTTTGTATATAGTTCTTGAACTCTCTGTTGATTTGTGATTGCTTAGCTATAGAATTGTTGGGATAGATTTGATTTTGGTTGCCTTAGATAAGTTGTTCATGAAGAATTGCATTGATTTTAAGTAGGTGGATTGATAGTGTGGTAGAAAACACCCCATTTTTAGGTAATGCATGGAGTTTTGGGTGTTTTTGGTCCCTTTGGCTTGCTTGCCTACTAAATTTGTCATAAAAATGCATTTCTTCATGTTATCCAAAAAAAAAAGGGGGGAGGATCCACGCGTGGGCGTGCTAGACACGTACCCATTGACGGCCTTCGCAGCTCCTGATACAAAAATCCAGAGAGTTATGCGAGAATTGAGCCAGCACTGAGCCCCACGCCTGACCCCACTCACGCGTGCGCGCACCTGGCGTGAACGCGTCCATGATTCTGAATGCGCAACCCACGCGTCCGTGTGGGCGACGCGTACGCGTCGACTGCGCCACCTGCACCCCTGGTACATTTTCCAGAGAGTTAGGAAAACTCTGGGATGACACTATGCCCTGCGCCTAACCTAGCTCACGCGTGCGCGCACCTGGCGCGTACGCGTCCTTCTGCTGGTTTGCGAATCGAGACGTAAGCATGCATGCCGCGTCTGCGTCGATCGCACAACTCCAACTCTTGGTACCATTTTCCCGAGAGTTGCGCAAATATTGCGCTAACACTATGCTGGGAGCACGACTCCCACCGACACGCCAGTGTACCTGATGCTTGCGCGTCCATCTGCTTCATGCCAAATCCACGTGTGTGTGCACTGTGCGCGTGTGCGTTGATCTTCCTGCAGCTAACTCCTGGTACCCAGACCAGAGAGTTGCGCGAGTTTTGGGCTAACATTGTGCCACTAGCACAACTACCCTAACACGTGCGCGCCACTTGCGCGTACGCGTCCATTCTTCTTCTGGTGCCCAGGCGTACGCATGGGCGACGCTTCTGCATCCTTACTATCTTCTGCCCATCCATGCGTATGAGTAGAGGGCGCGCTCGCGTCGATCCCATGACGCAGAAACACTGCAGCGCGCCCCTTTTCAAATGCTTTGCTTCTTCTTTCCACTTCCATCTTACTTCTCTACTCCAAACCCCCTTCTTCAACCACTTCTACCACCCTCTCTCAGCCCCTCTCACTGGCGACACTGATCACCGGCAACCACCACTTCCGGCGGTGCCACACTCTTCTCTCTCCTCTCTTTCCCCATTTTTCTTCTCCTCCCTTCTCACTTATATTCTCCATTACCTTCTTCCCCTCTCAAGGTATTTTCACCTTTCCCTTTTCTTTTTTTTTTACTTCTTTCTTTTTCTTTCTTTAGTTGCATTTCCTTGCTTTCCTTCTTAGTTAGCTTCTTATTCATGCTTACTTGTTTGTTTGCTTTTTCCTTTCTTTTTTCATTTTTTTTCATGGGTGTTGAGGGTGGAGATTTCTCTTGCATTAGTGGGTTAATTAGTTATATTTGATTTCCTTGCAATATGTGGTGCTCTATGATGATTAGTAATGTTTTGTGGGATGCTACATTGTTACTTTTCCTCCATTTGTTTATTGCTTAAGGGTTGCACACCAAGTGTTTGATGAAAGGCACATATGAGTTTTTATTTCAAATTTGACTTAGTTCTTCCCACTTAGTGTCCTTTCCCACTCACTTGCTTATTCCTATGTGCATTGAGCCTATTACTCTTCATGTTTCATATTTCCATGCTCACCCCTTATGACTTGCTTCTTGTTATTGATGTTTGAGTGTATGCTTCTCATGCCTCTTATTTGCATGCTTATATCCCTCTTGCATCACATGCTAGTGACTTGGCGTTGTGTCCATTGTTGTCTTAGTTACATGTTGCAGCTGTCATGTATTTAAGACACTATTTCTCTTATGGCCTTCTTTCTCACTTGCATGATTACCATTTATGAGTGTTTCTTTGAGTTTAATGTCTCCTCCTTTTTCCCTTTCATAGGATGGTCATAAAAAAGGATAAGGGAAAGGCGCCGAAGAAACCGCCTACTAAAAAGGCCCCTCAAAGATCCACCAACAAGGGGCACCAAGCACCTAAGGCTAAGCCCCTCCTCAAGAAGGCAAGGAGCATCGCTAATGTTGATGCACTAGAGAAGGATAACCCTCCGAGGGATCCAAATAAGTTTTTCAACCGATACTGTGAGCTTGTATACCCCATGATAATTGAAAGGAACTATCACGCGGATCCTCTTCTTGCCCCTCCGGCTCATGTTGTTCCGTTTGTGATACCCCCCCCCCATCGAGCGAAAACAATGGGTTTTCTCATGAGACAACAACAGGATGCCAACCTATCTTGGGTGGTGGAGTTTTACTCCAACTACCACTCACCTTCTCTTGCATTGGTTTTTGTGCGTCGAAAGCAAGTCCCCATCACGAAGGAAGCTATTCAAGGAGTGCTTAGGACCGGGCCATTATCGGATGGGATTGACGCTTACCAAGAGTTCTTGTCGCAGCGTTGTGAATATGGTTTTGATTGGGATGCCATTCTCCGAGTCATAGCCCAACCGGAAGCATTTTGGATTCATGGGAGAATGAGACCACGGCCCAAGGGCATTGATGCCCATTTTCTCACTGTAGAGGCTCAGGCATGGGCCCAAATCTTAGCCCATTATATGCTTCCAAGCACCCACGGGTCATCTATCACCATCGAGCTCGCCTTATTGGTTTGGTGCGTGCTTACAAAGAAACCGGTCAACATCCCATCTATCATCCGACAAGCCATGGGGCGTATCCATGCTAAGGGAAACCTACCCTTCCCCGCTTTGGTGACCGAGTTAGTTGCCGCAGCCGGGGTTTCCCGAGAGACAAAGGATCGGAGGGCCATGATCCCGGTAGATGGCAATGTTGTCCCAACCGGGAAATATCTCAAGCCTTCGGTGGACACCGAGAACCTTGACATGGCCATTCCCGGGGGCATCTCCACTACTTCATCCGCACCACCGAGATCATCCCACCAACGCCTTGAGGATCTCCACGAGAATATGGATCGTTATGAGTGGCGGAATCAACGCCGGTATACTTATGTGAAGAAGCTTTTAAGTGTTGTGACCCCACCTATGGGGGAACCGGAGATCTCCACATCTACCACAACCTCAAGTGAAGATAGCGATGATGAAGGAGATGATGGACACTCCGGAGCCGATCACCCATTGCACCTCACTCATAGCACGGGGGACTGTACTAACTTTTAAGTGTGGAGAGGTCGGTCAACTGATCTCCGTAGGTAACACCCGAATAAACTTTGAATCTCTTTTGTTAATTAGGATAGATTGCATGATTAGGTTTTTGCTTTTTGACACCATTTGCATGATAGTTATCTCTTGCTAGGTCTACTTGGTTAGAGTAATGACTTCATATCCAAGGAACTAGAATTTTAGGGCAACCCTACCAATTTTAGGTCCATTGTTGTATGTATGAACGCATGTATATGATTGAGGCCATCATTTCGCTTAGCCACTCACCCAAATGGCCTTACCTTATAACAACCTTTGTAACCAATTTTGAGCCTATGATTAACCCACTTGTTCTTAATTTTAGCATATTACATGCCAAAAGTAGAAAACCATGAATGTCCTTATTTGAATCTTTGATTAGCTTAGGCTAGTGTGTGTGTGTCATTCAAGTGTGGGAAAACGGGGGACATTCGTTGAGGTAAGAGCATGTTGTTGTTTTTGCTAAAAATATTGGGAAGTGGGTACATACTCATGTGTTGACTAAATATGTAAGACCACATGCGGTGACAAGAAAAAAAAAGGAAGAGAAAACCAAAAAGAAAAAGAAAAAAAATGAATAATGAAAAAGAAAAAAAAAAAGAAGAGAGTCGAAAGAAAAGAAAGAGGAAAAAAGAAAGAAATAAAAAGGGGACAAAATGCTCCAAGGTAAGGCTCAATAACAATCAATGCATATGTGTAGTGATCAAAAGAGAATGCATGAGTATGTGAAAAAGTGAGGAATGGGTAGTTAGGTTAGTACATAATTGTATAGGATGTTATATAGGTTAGGCAGGGAAGCTTAGGTTAATCAAAGGATTCAAATTTTAGTCCACTTGGCCATATATATAACCCTACCTTGACCCTAGCCCCATTACAGCCTAAGAAAAGACCTCATGATATATGTATACATGCATAGGATAATTGTTGATTGTTAGAGGAAGAACAAATTTTGGAAAGCATGAAGTAAAGGATAATTGAGTGATTAACCCTATACATCGAGTGAATAGAGTGCAAACACTTCCGGTGAGGGTTCGAAGCCCAATTCCTTGTTCCCGGCTCTCACGAGCGTTCTTCCTGCAAGTTAAGCGCATTTCACTTTGATGTTTGAATTGGTAGAGTTCATATATCATGTTATCATTTTGCCCTACATACTTATATATGTTCTTGGAAGATTGATTTGCTTGTGACCAAGTAGATAGTAGCATTCATCTTAGTTGCATTCATGTAGGTAGATTGCATCTCATGAATCTCATTCTCTTGTGATCTTTTGGTCTTTTGCTTTCCTTTAGCATGAGGACATGCTATAGCCTAAGTGTGGAGAGGTTGATAAACCCCATTTTTAGGGTTTATCTTGTATGGATTTTGAGGATTTTATCAATGGTCTTTCACACTTATTCATATAAAAATGCATGATTTTGTGTCCCTTTCCCAATTTTACTTCATGGATGGAAACAGTCTTCTTTTTCACTAAATTAGATATATTTTAATCCTCCTCTATTACTATTCGATGCCGTGATCCGTGTGTTAAGTGATTTCAGAGTCTATAGGGCAAGGATGGCCTAGAAGAGAGGAAGAAGCATGCATAAAGGGAAGGAGCATGGAAATTGGAGCTTTGGAGTTTTGCGCAGCGACGCGTACGCGTGCTTTGCGCGTACGCATGGATGCGCACCACCAAGATCGGCGCGAAGAAGCCGAAGCCAGAAGCCGGCACAATTGCATGGCTAAGCCAGAACCTCATGGACGCGCATGCGTGCTTCACGCATGCGCATGGATCGTAAAGCTCCAGGGACGCGTATGCGTGCTGTGCGCGTACGTGTCGATGCCCGCACGTGACTTTTAAAGAGAAAACGTGACTGGCAATTTCTGGGCAGTTACAGACCCTGTTTGGAGCAGAGTTCTGGCGGGAAAAGGCATAAGAAGACCAAGGATTGAAGGGATCCACATCCATTCACTCATTACACTCATTTTCTAGATATTTTCTTAGTTAGTTACATTTTGTAGAGAGAGAAACTCCAACTTCTCTCTAGGATTTTTCTCTCTCCATCCCAATTTCTCTTGGATTTCTTTGGTGAGATCAATTGCTAATTCAGTTTTACTTTGATTCAAGTTGTAGATCTACTCTTCTCCACTCAATTAGTGTTCTTGTGGTTTGATTCACTTTGGATCTTAGATTTGAACTTTGTTACTTTGATTTTGATTAATGAATTGAGGTATTTCATGTTCATTGATTTCAATTGTTTGATTGTTGATGATTGCTTGAAGTAGATAGCTTGAATTCAATTCCTTTTTCTCAATTTCATAATGTCTCTTACTATTGCTCACCAATTGTTTGAGGAAATGACAACCTTAGCTATGGAGTAGATTCCTCTTTCTTGGCTTAGGGGTTGAGTTGTTGGAGACACTTGAATAGTTAATATCAATTGTTGATTACCAATTGGAGATTGCTAATTGACTTGTAAGTCACTAAAGCTAGACTTTCCTAGGGTTAGACTAGGACTTGTGACTCAAGTTGGTTATTTTCACTTGACTTTCTTCCATAGTTAGAGGTTAACTAAGTGAAGCAATGATCAATTGTTGTCATAATTGATGGAAGCTTGATGAGAGGAAAATTGTGTGGTATAGAATTTCACTAATGAAATCTCGTTGCAAGTATAGTTTCTAAACCAACAATAATCCTTTCATACAAAATTTTGTTTGTCACAAGTAACAAACCCCTAATAATCCTAATAACCAAAGTATTTAAACCTCGGGTCGTCTTTCAAAGGAATTGCACGGTAGTGTTCTTGTTATTGGTTATGAGTTGTATATTTTGGGGTTTTGGATAATAGACACGAGTAAATGGCAATGGAAATGTAAATGATAAAGCGATCTTGGCAAGGTTTGGTGGTCAAGGATCTCTATCCTTATTACTAACCACAACATGAGAATTGGCAAGGATCAATCCCATTAAGTCATCCTCTAACTAGTAGTAAAGGAAAGTCAAACGAGCTATATCAATCCAAGTCCATAAGTCCTAACTCTCCACTAATTCAATTAGTGAGAACTAGAGTCAATGGCTCCCAATCATCAATTACTTGGAAATTAGTAACTCAAGAGTTCCTAAGTTACCATCTCAAGCCAAGAGCATAAAATTCTACTCTAAAATCCAACCAAGCATTTTATCAAATACTTGGAAAGTACAAAAGGAAGGCATAGTAAAATCACAACAAGAATGAATTCTAACAACAATTAAATGCAAAGAATTAACAACAACAATCAAAGAAATCACAATTAACATAAATTACCTCAAATTGCATTAAAAGAAAATAAAAGAACAAAAGTAGATCCACAACAAAATATAGAAACAAAATAAGGGAAACTACAACAAGCGAATAGAAGAACAAGATGTAGAAACAAGGAATTGAAAGGTAGAAGTAGATGCAAGCAAAGATTAAAACCTAGATCTAAGAAATTCTAACCTAAACCTAATCCTAATTCTAGAGAGAAGAGAGAGCTTCTCTCTCTAAAAAACTAAACTAAAACTAGATCTAATGTGTAATGTGTGATCAAAGATGCATTCCCCTTCAATCCTTGGCTCTTTTAACCTTTTCCCGCCAAGATTCAACTCCAATGTGGGCCAGAACCTCCTCAGAAATCGCCAAGCACGATTTCATTAAAGAAGTCACGTGCGGACATCGACGCGTACGCGTCCCTGGAGTATTGTGCGATCCACGCGTATGCGTCTAGTGCGCGCGCGCGTCCATGGGCACATCCCAAACCTTTGGCTTTCCATGATTTCTCCACTTTGCATGCTTTCTCTTCACTCTTTTGATCCATTCCTAGCCTTTTTCAATCTGAAATCACTAACAAACACATCAAGGCATCTAGTGGAATCAAAGGAAGATAAAATCATCAAATTAAAGACCTAAAAAGAATGTTTTCACACTTAAGCACAAATTAGGAGACAATCACAAAATCATGCTATTTTATTGAATAAATATGAGAAAAGATTGACAAAATACTCTAAATTCAACACAAGATAAACCCTACAAATGGGGTTTATCAAAGCTATAATGATGGAACTTCCAATGCTCACCCTTAGCCAAGGCTTTTATCTTGATTGATTGTTGTTCATTTTTGTTAGCTTGAATTCTTACACCAAAATCTCAAAACTACAAAAGACTTCCTAATCAATGATGTGCATTCTAAGGCAATTTCTAGGGAGGACAACTCGGGACTAATACTCTCGGTTATAGATTTTAGAGTTGTTTGATGTAAAATTTGCGTGTCGGTTAGACTATACTCACGATTGGATTTATTGCTAATTTCTACACTGGCATAAAAATCTCTCATCAATGACACTTGAAGAATTTAATATCTTTCTGCATAGAGATAGTACACAAAGAAAAGTTAGAATTACCTTTATTTCTTGTAGAATCAAGCAACTTCTCCTTAGAGTCAACACCCTTTGTTATGCCACCATTACGAGACTCTTTGTGATTCCACTTTGGATTGGCTTGAGATAACTCCTTTGCCACTCTTCTTTGTTGTTGCCTTTCCACCTTCATCGCCATACTGACTAAATCTTCTATCTACACAGAATAATGTAATTCTACCACATCAACAATAGCTTTATACAAACCACCTATAAATCGTGCCATAATAATCTTGATATCATCTTTTATGTTGGCCTTAATCATAAGCATCTCCATTTTTTAAGGTAGTCTTTAACTGAATTCAAGCCTTGAGTTAAATCTATGTAACCTCTAATGCTCTTTCCTATAGTAGTATGAAGGTATAAATCTCTTTTTCGTGAGGCACTTCATATGATTATAAGTTTCTATAGGGTCCATCGTCTTGTCTTCACTAATCCATCCCACCAAAGCAAGGTATAAGTAGAAAATACAATTGCTGCCAAGTAAACCTTCTTGGCCTCAAAGTAATTATGACAAGCAAAAAATTCGTTCCATTTTACGTTTCACTCCAAATAAACTTCAAGATTGTTTCTCCCTTTGAATGATGGTATTTACATCTTTATGGTAATGATATTACTATCTTGTCTTCTGTGTGGAGATGTTGTAGTCCTATCAGAGTCATCATTAGAAGGTATATGATTCTGACGCCAATTCCAAAATGTTCCATATTTAGTACTTTTAGACAATATTTTTGTCACCTCCTGTCTGCATTCTTTCAATTCATTCAAGAAATTAGCTAAGTATTGAATGACTTTTTGCATCATTCCTATATCAACTAAAGTATCATATAAGTGGGTTGGCGTAGCAATAAACCTTAAAAAAATATTATAGAAAGGATCTCGCAATCACTCTCTCATGTGTTTTACTCAAAGATAGACACTTGTGTTTACTCTCAAAATTAGTTTTTACTCTCTATTGGATTTAGCACTCGTATCTTTTATCACTCTTGAATCTCTTTAATTGTTATACTATAGAAACCAAATAAAAAAGTAGAAGAACTCCATTAACAATAGTTAAATTAAGTCACAAGTGCAATTGGTGCAATAAAATAAGAGAACAAAGTATGACATAATAAAAATAAAAACCAAACTAACAAAACAAAATAAAGTAAATGTAATAACAAAATTAAAAATATATATGAATATATATAATTTTGTGTTTTTTTTTCTTTTTTGTGGCACTGGATTTTTCTTTTTTTTTTTTTTTTTGGTAGGCTACTGCATTTTGAATTGAAACATGAAGGCAATACAAAAAGTAATGATAGACTTGAAGATCAAAATTCAAATTGTGTAGGACAAATTTTAGTGTATTATCATACACATAAAAAACAATTAGAGTAAAAGTAAAGCCTTGTGGATACGTGGTTCTGAGAATAAAAATTATGGGACGAGGGTGAAGTTGTAATTGAAATATCCTAAATGAGAAACAAAGACACTGCAAACAAGAAACTAATACTACTATAGTTTTCTTTTTTCCAAGAACACAAAACAAGGACATAAGATTATGAGTAGTGTACGAAAAAAAATAAACATAGACTAATAAAAATTAATTTAGTATCTAAAATTTGATACCAAATAATATGAAATAGGACTTAAGATAAGAGGAAAATTAAAGAAAATGACTCATTCTATCTCAATTTGATTTTCTGATACAACAGTTAAGAGAATCACATTATTTCTCCTATTTATATCTAAGTTTTTCAAAAAACTGATACGTACTTTAAATATACGTGATATAAAGAGTTCAAGTATTATTTAGAAGTTATTAGTTTATATTTTTATAATGTTTAATTTAATTTGATGTATTTTGATTTTATTTGTTTAGTTACTAAATTGGACTTTATGTTTGTAGATTTAGGATTTTCTTTATTTTAACCTAATAAAAAGTTCTAAATACCTCCTAAATTATTGTAGTCATAATATAGAATGATTTAGATGTTTGAAAAATTCCTTTTAGATTTCGTGATAAAATTATGGTATAGATAAGTGAGGTTGAATGAATCATTCTCTTGTTGCATTGGGGAATTAGATAGAAGATTGAGTGAGTTCTTTCGATTTAATTCCTAAACTATGGTGTACACAAGTTAAATTGAAGAGTCCTTTTTTATTGTATAAAGAAATTAGATAAAATATAGATTGATTTTTTTTATATTAAATTTCAATCTATCCCTTTTATTTTTTGTTTCAATTTCGATGTATCTTTTTTATTCAGTTTTTTGTTTCTCTTTTTTTTTTCTTTATCATTTGGTATTTTCTATTTCAATTTATGTTTTTCATTCAATTTCAATCCTTGACTCTTTCTTTATCATTTGGTATTAGATTTTAGATATTATATTAATCTTTATTAATCTATATTTGTTCTTTTTATTATGTAAAAAAAAGAGTTTACTGTCTCTGGCATCATTATTTATGTTCTTGTCTTCTTTGTCTTCCTTGTTATGTTTTATTATTGTTTTTTTATTTTTGTTTATTTTATTATTAAAAAAATATACATTGCAAAAAAAATAGAAATTATCCTGTATTCGTTCTTTTCATACACTATTTTTTCAACTACAAAATTTGAGGATGAATCTTTTTTGAAGAGGAGGAGAATGATATATGATTCAAATATTTGTCATATGAAAAGTTCAAGTATTATTTAGAAGTTATTAGTTTATATTTTAGAATATTAAATTTAATTTTATGTATTTTGATTTTATTTATTTAATTACTAAATTGAGCTTTATGTTTGTGGGTTTAGGGTTTTCTTTATTATAACCTAATAAGAGGTTATAAATACCTCCTAAACTATTGTAATCGTAATATAGAGAGATTTAGATGTTTGAAAAATATTTTTTTGGTTTCGTGATGAAATTATAATATGGACAAGTGAGGTTAAATGAGTCCCTCTCTTGTTGCATTGGAAAATTAGAAAAGGTTGAGTGAGTTTTTCCGATTTAATTTCTAAACTATGATATAGATAAGTTAGATTGAAGAGTCTCTTTCTTGTTGCATTAAGAAATAGGATAAAACGTAGAATGATTCTCTTTATATTCATGTTCAATCTATCCTTTTTATTTTCTATTTCAATTTTAATGTATCTTTTTTATTCAGATTGAATTCTTGTCTTTGTGTTTATCTTTTTTTTTTTATCAAAAACTCAAAAAATTTTATTCATCAAAATTTAGAAAAAGTGACTAAAAAGTCCTAACCAATAAAAGTAAAATAAATTAAAATAAACATAAAATAAATTTTAAAATAAACACTAATAAAGTGATACATGTTTAATTCAACTTAATTACTAAGAGTTTTCAATGTAACTCAAAAATAATAAAATGTTTAATTTTTTATAATCGTTAATCACTGCCTTGATTAATTCTAAATGCATATGTTAAATAAACAATTTAGCTATGTTTGTGAAATTTCTTTTATTCTTTTAAATATTATTCTTTAATTAGATCACTTGGCATATGACCATTCTAAATTTATTTCGCAAAATTCGTATCAAATGCTAATAATCTCTTAATGACATTTAATTGATTAGCATATATATAATGATTATTGAATATCGTTGAATAGCATCAATTTTGAACCAACCAACACGAGGAAAAGTGTCCCTGATGACATTGTATAAAGTTATTGTAAATCTCGACGAATTAGTAACTAATTAATTAATTAATTAATTAATTTTTATTTAAAAAATTAAATTTTATAGTTTAATAAGGTAAAAATAATTAAATATAAATTTTAACATTAATTTTAAAAGGAAAAATATACGTTACCAAGAGAGAGTCTGCCAACTATTACCAACACAAATTAAAAAAAAATTAAAATAAATTTATATGGCTAAATTAGGTTTAATGTGGGGTCTATGAAAAATATTTTGAAAAAGTAAGGAAATGATAATCGTGGATCAGGTTAACCTCAAACTAGAGAAACCCAATACCCCAACCCTTTCACGCAACCTCTTTCCTAAGAAACCATCGCCGAACCTCTCTCGTACAATTGGCCAAAATTTTCAGTTACCGGGACGCCGCCGTGCCCAGTCCGCTAGTGACCGTTTCTCCCCCCCGCCCCAATTGGATGCACCAACAGCCTCGTGGAAGATAGATGCGACGTGCGTGCATGGTGGTGTCGCGAAACCGTTGTGTCGTGAACTATATCAAGTAATATCTCCGTCCTGATTTTAGTAACATCAATAAGAATCTGCAATAGCCTTTCCATTTGCGACACAGACCCTTCCTCGAGCACCGATTTCTGGTGTATGTGTCTGCGTTGAGGCGAGTATATCACAATATGTCCATGGATACACCAATTTTTTAAGAAGCATTGTACGGCAGTGTGTATGATGTGAGGGAGAATTCTAATTCCACCGACGTTAATGTTCTGTGTTTGAGTGAAGATGACACACCACTTGTAGAACAGGTAATTCTTCTGTTAGTAGCGTCTTTGCTTAGGCCTTCCAGCAACCTTTTTTTAATGTTTTAAATCATGAGTTATTAACAGGGATTCATTATGTTGCATGAATTGTGTTTTATTATTTTTTAGTTTATCATGTGGAGATGATGTTTCCAACTTTGAGTAATTTTTTTTAATTTATTTTTATGGTTATAATAGTCCATAGTAATTTTTTATACCAGTTTAGTTTGGTTTGTCCATTAGTAGGTATTATCAAAAGTTAGCAGGGATACACTTTGTTGCATGAATTGTGTTTTATTATTTCTTAGTTTAGCATGTGGAGATGATGTTTCTAGCTTTGAGTATTTTTTTTTTGAATTTTTTTTAATTTTTTTTATGGTTTTGATCATCGATAATAATTTTTTATACCAGTTTAGTTTGGGTTGTCAATTAGTAGGTATTTTCTATTTGTTGGCAAAGTTTTTATTAGTGTTGAATGGTCGATGTGTATCTTGTTTGGTGATATGTCCTCGTTTATCGATTTTAGGAGAAAGAATCTGAAGACGCTATTCAGAAAAAGGATGATGCTACGGTAAGCAATAATGAGGTGTGAAACATATTTTATTCTTCTCGCAAAATTAGTGACATATTGGAAATTGTTTAGATTAATGTGGTTTGTGTTGAATGATGCGTTTTGTGAATGAATTTGCAGGTCCCGGATCACACTGGAATTCCAATGGAGGAAATCCCGTACGTAGGATTGAGATTTGATTCGTTACAGCAGGCACAAGAGTTCTATTCTAATTATGCGAAGAAAGTTGGGTTTGTGACGATGATTAGGAATACAAACTTTGACAAGACCAGGAAGGAATTAAAGGTACCTATTAATCAATCGATACACTGCAGTTGTGAAGGTTATTGGGAGTCTCGAGTGAAGGCGGCAATGCGGGTAAAGAGAATAACAATAGCTGGGTGCAAAGCAAGGATGTACGTGATGCTTGATAGGCATAATGATAATTGGCTGGTGACCAAATTAGAATTGAAGTACACCCATGCGTGTTCTGCCGAGCAAGCTGTGCATTATAGTGAGTACAGGAAACTGACCATGCATGCCAAGTGTGTGATTCAGAACAACGATGAGGCTGGCATACAGCCTAACAAGACGTATCTCGCACTGGCGAACGAGGTTGGTGGGTCATCAAAGTTGGGTTACTCAGAAAAGGATGTTAGGAACTATATAACGAGGAATTTGCGCTGTGCTGATGTAAACGAAGATGTGAAGGAAATGATTAGATATTTCATGCGAATGAGAGATATAAACCCGAATTTCTTCTATACAGTTGATGTGGACGAAACTAACAAGTTTAAGAGTGCGATATGGGTAGATGCAAGATGCAGAGCATCGTATGAATATTTTGGAGATGTGGTATCATTTGATACAACGTACAGAAGGAACAAGTATGTTTGTGTTCTTGTCTCTATTATAAGGGTTTACATTTTTCCAACAATATTGTGATTTAGTAATTTTTGGTTGTCTTTATTGCAGGCATGGACTTCCGTTTGCATCTTTCGTTGGTGTCAACCATCACGACACGTCCACACTACTTGTATGTGCTTTGTTGGGTAATGAGAAAATTCCTAGCTTTGAGTGGGTCTTTAAAAACTGGTTGAATTGTATGGGAAATCCCCACAGGCCATCATCACGGACCAGTGCAAATCCATATTTGGCGTAATTAAGAATGTCTTCCCAAATACTAGACACCGATAGTGTATATGGCACATAATGAAGAAGCTACCACATAAGCTCGGAGGATATGCTAAATACAGGGAAATAGATGATAAATGGCATGGCACTGTTTGGAATGCCCGTTCTGCAGAGTCTTTTGAGAAAGATTGGTGTGCATTCGTGAATGAGTTTAACCTACACAAAAATAAATGGCTATCAGGTTTGTGCTTTATAGTGCTCTTATGTTCTTTTTGGATGGTAGGTATGTTTGGAAGGTTCGGTTTTTACTTTACTCGAATTCAGCCCCCGTTGTCATCGGATGATTGGTAACCTATTTGGATACTTTTACAGAATATCTTTATTTGAGACGTCGATGTATAGTTGGTTCACTAAGTCTTTAGTGGTGTACTGTGATATAGCTATTTATTCATGATGATGATTCCCGATTTGATATGTATGTTTTGGTTTTGTAGACCTTTACGAAGATCGTCGAATGTGGGTTCCAATATATTTCCAAGGTGAATTTTGGGCTGGTATGAGAAGTACCCAACGGAGTGAGAGTATGCACGCCTTTTTCGGTGGTTACCTGCACTGTAAAGTGGACTGATTCAGTTCGTGCATGAGTATGACAATGTGCTTGGGAACAAAGAGCAAAAAGAACTGAAGGATGATGCTGCAGACTCTAAAGGAGTTGCCCCATGTTCATCGAGCTCTACAATTGAAAGACAATTTCAGTGTGAGTACACAACCTCTAAGTTTAGAGAAGTCCAACATGAATTCAGTAAAAGAGGGGATTGTTTAGTCCGTGGGGTCACTCAAGAGGGTGATTTGTTTCGGGTGACCATGAACGAGCAATACCTACTGTATGGGGAGCCTAGATCTTGGAAGTACAGTGTTGAGTTTGACCCCAAGACACACAAGGTTCGGTGCGAATGCAACATGTTTGGATCCAGAGGTATTATTTGTTGCCACTGTCTTGCTGTGTTGTTTTATTATGGAGTAGACACAGTACCATCTTGCTATGTTATCCCTCGATGGAGCAATAATGTACAGAGAAAACACACTTTCATCAAGAGCAGCCATGACGAGAAGCGATCGAACGAAAGCCACAACTTATTTAGACGACTGTGTTCACACTTCTACAATGTAGCACAAGATTTTGTGACATGCGAAGAAGAAGCAGCCATGTTACATTCGGGTCTTGATCAGTTAAGGTCAAAGTTGCTTGATTATCGTGCGAACTTGGTGTCCAGGCGTGTTCCAAGTTCACAAAATAGCACAGTCACACAGGGCGACCCCCATCTTGGTTAATCTGACATCCAAGGTCCTTCAAAGGTTCCAACGAAGGGTCGGCCGAGAATGAAGAGGCTTGGATCTGAACTCGACGCCTCAATCAAGAACTCTATGCGAAGAAAGAAGAAGAATCCACCGTTGGTATGTGTTTCCTTTTTCCATAGTTTCAAACCACTTGATAACTTGACTAAATGGATAAATTTGTTACTGTTATTCACTTTTTGTCTATGCATGTTTGTTATTTTTAGGATGTTCATCAAGCATTGAATCAAGATGTAGTGGGTTGTTCTGCTAGGAGAGCGAATGAATCACAAGAACATGGCGGGTTCTTGTCGTTGTTAAACTCATTTCGGCCTACTTAAAAGAATTTTGATTATAGATTTGTATGGAGATATCCCTTTATTAAGAGTAACCTTTTTACTCTAATCATTGACAATTTATTTAGGTTGTTAAATAAATAAACATTGTTAACAATGATATATCATTATTTATTGAGTTTATGTTCACTGATTAATATTGTTAACTCCTGACAAGTTTGTTAACTTTAAAATTTGCTAAGCATTGAAGGTTATGTGATATTGAATAACAAACACGTAAGACACATCTCACGGAAGACACATCCATATGAATACACCTAATTTAAAGTCATAATTGCAGAATATACTAAAGGCACATTCGTAGAAGACACATCTCGTAGAAGACACATCTCGTAGAAGACACATCCCTATGAAGACATTTCCTAGAAAGTCACATCTAGAAGACACTTCCTGGAACAAGACACATCCCTATGAAGACACATTCGTAAAAGACACATCACGTAGAAGACACATCCCTACGAAAACATATCCTAGAAAGTCACATCTAAAGACACTTCATGGAAAAAGACACATTCCTATGAAGATACCTCGTAAAAAGTCACTGCTAGAGGATACTTCTAGAAAAAGATACATCCATATCTAGCCACCAGCAACAAGTCACAGCAAAAAACACCTCTCCCAGAAAAGACACATCTGAATTTAAACAGCATCCAAACCAAAACATTGGTAAAAAACACATGTACTGTGTGACAGATCTGTGGAAAGCCACCTGTAACAATCCACGGCTAAAACAGACACATAAATTAGAATTTACACCTCCACCAGAACACAGTTCCGTTTTCAGTCACCTGCATGCAAAATGTGAGTAACAATGCATGACTAAGATAAGTAAAGACATCTAGAGACATGTAGGAACCTCAACAGGTGTATTCATTGACAACAATTACACTTAAAGAACGCATTAGTTGTCGAGCCTGTGCACAAAATTATCCCAAATCAAGGTGCAAAAGACAAAATCCATATAAACATGTAATGCATTATCGTTGAATTAACTAACAAAGTTTGTCAAGGTCTAAAGTGCAACTACCTATAAACAACCTAACAATCCAAAATAAATAGTCTCATTGTGTAGGAAAAGTAATTTGTCTAGTCCCAATAAAATATAGCATAGGATGTGAGGATATTCCCTCCACATGTAAACAATGACGTTATCTGGAGCCTTCATCTTCCCATATGTTAGCTCCTTTTGGTGGACTTTTTCTTTGGCTTTCCTCCAACCCGCCGAAGTATGCTCTTTGTATTAGGAGCTGTGAATGGAGTTCTAACCTCCATACGTTTGTTCCTTGGTTGGTTGCAGCGCACAGGAGGTCGAGCACGGCTGTCAAGGGCATTCAAGGTAGCTCCAATGGATACATTCTTGTGACATAGGATGATGTCCAATATTATTTCCAGCCTGTATAACTTGACGACGTCCTGCATATAAAAATCAATGTTAAAGAAATGCTTATCGGTACAAACATTGACATGTGAATACAAAATATGGTAATAAGGTATATAGGTTAGCGAGCTCACATATTCCCAGTCATTTAGTTTCTTGTCTTCGGTCCAGTACTCCATGTATTTTATTGTTTACACACCACAGTCAAATCTAAGCGAACGGAAAAAATGCAATTTTATTAGTGGAACAACTTAATGTAACTAAACAATTAATACATTGCAAGATCTTGGAGTGAAGAATCACTCATTTGGCTGAATTGGCACGGAGGCATAAGTGCAAGGCAGGCCTTTTTGTGTGGGCCTATAAGTTGAGATGGCCACCTTGCAATGTCTTCAATGCCTAAGACACAAACAACTAAACTTAAACGGAATACTACAAGAACGGTTAAATAGAGCTTAACAGGGATGAGTTGGTGAGGTACCGCATATGAATCTAGCCTGCTCCGTGCTGTATCAGGTTTACTATATATGCTATCTAGTATAAACAGCCTTTTTCCGGATACATCAAATGCATACACTCACCAGTGACGAGTGATACATACAGGGAAAAACCACTGCTCAACCAACCATTGTAACTAGGTATATTACTTGCATTTACAAAGAAAAACAAATATCTTTTGTGATGGTGCTATGATTATAGTAAGTTATTGCACTACAAACATACGTACCCAATTTCTATTTGAAGCGATTTCCTTGTCGAAATATCTAGTATCAGCACCAAAGTTTTGACCCAATCCGACATACGTTGGATTCGGTCCATCATGATAGTTTTCCAGATTCTTTGGGACCAAAACCATTTCCTGTACAAGTACGAATTATCAAAAGTTCATAAATTGTACTGTAAATAAATGATTAATATTGACGTTTCCTTACCAGAATCCCCAGACACACACAATAAAAGTCACGCGTGATTCTTTTGAGACCTGAATCATTGAATGCGCAACACATCCAGTGTACAACCTACATAACCGATTTGTAAACTCATCAATGTCGACAACGCGTGAGCAACAAACAAACTACAGAAACATGATTTTTTGTTACATACACTATTATTTAGCCATGCACGTGATCTCAGTGTGCACACATCCTCCCTTGATAGCACTAGGTGTGGTCTACCCTCATATGACGCCAAAGTTTCATGGATATCAAGAGAAGTGTTCACAGCCCATCCTCTGATTCTTTGTTCTTCCCGCTCGGTGATTTTTCGACCCTGAAGTAATGGATGAATAGGTCAGGGAGGAGAGGGTGAGGGTGATTTAAAGAGTTGCGTCAGACCAAGAGAGAAAGAGGGGCGTTGTGGACTTGGAGTACGGTAGGAAGAACCTCTAGGAATGATTGCCTGGATCGGGTCTATGCTAATGGGTCTCGATGGGTAAACGCCTTTTTCTATATTTGCCCATATCATTTCGCACTCCGGATCCCGCTGAGATAAGATGGCAGGATGCCTGTTTGGAATTAAAAAAAAATTGCGGTGGTCAACCTTAGGAATTGTTTGGGAGGCTATTTAAACAAAAAAAAATTTATACTACTACCGAAAACAATGTTATGTAGTAATAACTTGCCTGTCAAAAAATTCAGAAGAATATTCCTCAACCCCTGGAAACTCAACCAATTCTGTTGATGGTGTTTTTGGTTCAAGAGCAACTGTCTCAGTTGGTTGATTAGTTGATTGTGACTGCATGCTTGTGATGATTTTCCCTTCTACCATACCGCGCTGAGGTGTCTTCCTTTGAAGAGTTTTGATGCGAATTCTGATGCCAATGGGCTGGTCATCATCGTCATCATCTTCTGAAGTCTCTGTTTGATGGGTTGTGCGCAATGATGCCCTGCTAGATCCCCCCTTCATGGTGGATCCCTGAAACCACAATATCAAACAAGTTTTTCACAAACTCCTCAAAGTGCTTTCACAGTACACAGAGAACCCAATGCTAAATGACAGAGCATTACACTTAGGTTTATTAAATAATGGCACAACCAATAACCAGTTTAACCATAACATTAACCCTTGCAGATGTTCCAAACTGCATAGCTGCAAGTAACAAATACTAACAAGGAACATCTTGCTCACCTTAGGGTCCTCTTTTTCCTTTGTCTTATTAGTCGTGCCTGCATCCTCAGCCCTCATAAATGATTGGGGTGTCATCCTTGATACAGATCTCCGGCGTAATCTCTTTGCAATTGGCTCGTCGTCATCGTCATCACCGTCCGACGCAACTGCATGTGTATTCGGGTGCTTGGAAACTTCTCTAACTCCATCCCGGCGAGAAGATTCCTTAAATCATATCAACAACACAACTTCAAACGTAAATAAAAGGTAAAACATAGGCCTGACTGTTTACACGATCTACGTTTAACCACAAAAAAGAAATACTAAGCAAATGTTAATCCTAACTCACTTTTCTGTGGTCCACGTCTACTTGTTCAGGGCTTGGGTCACTTGTGTCCTCTATAGCAGCATCCTCCTTGCCATCATCTTCATTCCGGCCAGGTTCACCGCAATCCTGTTGTTAGCCATTAACTAGTAAGAAGACACATACATCTAACGCAGCATTTATCAAATACGGACATAATAAATGACACAACCATTAGCGACATCTTCCATTGCTTAATAATAAAATGCAAAGCCATGATATTCATTCATTCAAAAAATCCATTTTGCAGTCAATTGCATCATAAATCGAGCTATGAGTTAAAAATTGACTATTTTAGCACATAAGCAATAAATTGATTACCTCTGGTTGAATAGTTTCTGCCATAGCGCTAAGTTCCTTGGTAGTCCATGCGGAAAGCCACGGCTCAGGTTCTTGACAACCCTCGAGTTCACCGTGCTTTAGCTTCTGAAAGTACAACACCTGGAGATATTGTAAGAAGAAGTTAGCTGTAGAGATGCACATCTAAGTTACATTACATTGAATTTTAAATTAACAGCATTACCAGCAACCCAAGCATGCAGCCCTCATAGGATTTGTTCTTTTTATATTGGTACTTCCTAATTGCCTGTTCTAGAGAATTAAGAATATGCAATGGCTAATGATATCTCGCCGAATCAGATACATCAAGGACTGTGTCGATGTGCCACGGGGAGATTACATGTTGCACAGTCGAGCACAAAAATATCTTCAGCACCAGTAGAATGAAGTGTCTTCTGAACTCCATCCTGTCATCTTCGGTATCCATTGGACAATGCCTGACAAAATGCCTCAGTTGCACAGTTTTTAATCGATGATACCTTATTTTAATTGACACATGAGCAGCATTGCTACTGTCGAACGGTGGGAAGTCATCAACTGCACCATGGATATGTAAAAGATAGGGCAAGATGGACAGTGTCATACGTAGATAATAGCAATGAACATGAAGACCGAAACAACACTAACCAATTCAGTGGTATGTAATAGGTAAAGGTATACTCACCCCGGGAGGAATACCAAAAAGACGCTGAAAGAGCTCCAACACAATGCAGATGTTCCCATTTTCTAGCTTGAAGGTGCTCGTTTCAGTGTCATAGGCTTTGGCCAACATCACCATTATGCCTTGCCTCACTTGCCACTTCGGAACAAGCTTCAGGAAACCAAAACCAATTTCTTCAATATCATTAAGCTTTGCCTGCTCCTGATTGGTTTCCAGTTCTTTGAACAAGTCGGCGATGTAATATGGTGAGCATCTTGTCTCTAGTAATTTCTAGAAAACATACGACGGGACTGTCAAAATAAAAAAATTGAATATGAACTATAACAAGAACACAAATTTGTGTATGAGTTGTTACCGGCTTTCCCATGTATATAAGTTGGTCTCTGCATAAATAGCAAAAATTGATTCCAATTATAATCTTCAGTTGTGTTATCCAAAGTCAACTACTCTAACATTACAGAAATTAATAATGAGAAAAGCATTTATTTAACCTACTTATAACCATAGTACACTAATCTAATGTACAAGACACATCTGAAATAAAGAACGAACACTCTCAAAGGCAAATTATTATACATACCAATTATATTCTTAATTTGCTAACAAAAAACTCCTAGAAATATTTTAAAAAATCAGCTAAGTGTTAAAAGAAGCCTCAACCATTGTAAAATCATTGTGGACCATTGCTCTTGTTGCACAGTGAATCATGAGGAAACCAAAGATATACAAAAACACATGTTGATCGCAACGGATTTCGTAAATAAAAAAGTTACAGCATCTTGTTAACGTATTTTTATAATCATATGCCCAATTTCAGTAAGGAAAAAAATTTTACTGCACAATACAAAAAGACTATGTATGCTTAAAATATACACTCATTCTCAACTGAAATTGTGGCTCCATGTATCACAAGAAAATTTACCAAAAGACATATTAACCTACCATGAACAACACACATTAAGCAAATTAAACTGAGGAAAAAAAATATGAGTGAATGATGCTAAAATGAACAAGACACATCTAAGGATTAGTTGGTGTACTCCCAAATAAAAATTATAGAGCCAAAAAAATACAAATTTAATTTGCTAATATAAAGCTCATGTAACCATTCCTAAAACCGCAAATATCTAATAAAAAACACATGGATCTCAATGCATTCCTCAAAATATATAGTCATTCTCAACTAAATTTATTGCTATGTGTATCACAGGAAAACTCACTACAAGACACATTAACTCACTATGAAAAAGTCACATTAAGCAAATTAAGTTGAAAAAAAAACACAGAAAATTGCTAAAAATAAACAAGAAAGACTATGTATAGTTAAAATATACACTCATTCTCAACTTAAATATGTGGCTCCATGTATCACAAGAAAATTCACCAAAAGACACATTAACCTACCATGAACAACACACATTAAGCAAATTAAATTGAAAAAAAATATGTGTGAATAATGCTAAAAAGAATAAGACACATCTAAGGATTAGTTGGTGTACTCGCAAATAAAAATTATAGAGCCAAAAAATAAAAATTCAATTTGCTAATATAAAGCTCATGTAACCATTCCTAAAACCGCAAATATCTAATAAAAAATACATGGATCTCAATGCATTGCTTAAAATATATAGTCATTCTCAACTGAATTTATTATTATGTATATCACCAGAAAACTCACTACAAGACACATTAAGTCAATATGAAAAAGTCACATTAAGCAAATTAAGTTGAAAAAAAAACACAGAGTATTGCTAAAAATAAACAAGAAAGAGTATGTATGCTTAGAATATACACTCATTCTCAACTTAAATATGTGGCTCCATATATCACAAGAAAATTCACCAAAAGACACATTAACCTACCATGAACAACACACATTAAGCAAATTAAACTGAGAAAAAAAATATGTATGAATGATGCTAAAAAGAATAAAACACATCTAAGGATTAGTTGGTGTACTCCCAAATAAAAATTATAGAGGCAAAAAATACAAATTCAATTTGCTAATATAAAGCTCATGTAACCATTCCTAAAACCGCAAATATCTAATAAAAAATACATGGATCTCAATGCATTGCTCAAAATATATAGTCATTCTCAACTGAATTTATTGTAATGTGTATCACAAGAAAACTCACTATAAGACACATTAAGTGAATATGAAAAAGTCATATTAAGCAAATTAAGTTGAAAAAAAACACAGAGTATTGCTAAAAATAAACAAGAAAGACTATGTATGCTTAGAATATACACTCATTCTCAACTTAAATATGTGGCTCCATGTATCACAAGAAAATCCACCAAAAGAAACATTAACCTACCATGAACAACACGCATTAAGCAAATTAAATTGAGAAAAAAAAATTTGAGTGAACGATACTAAAATGAACAAGACACATGCAAGGATAAGTTGGTGTACTCCCAAATAAAAATTATAGAGCCAAAAAACACAAATTCAATTTCCTAATATAAAGCTCATTTAACCATTCCTAAAACCGCAAATATCTAGTAAAAAACACATGAATCTCAATGCATTGCTCAAAATATATTGTCATTCTCAACTGAATTTATTGCTATGTGTATCACAAGAAAACTCACTACGAGACACATTAAGTCACTATGAAAAAGTCACATTAAGCAAATTAAGTTGAAAAAAAAAACATAGAAAAAATAAACAAGACACATCTGAGGTTAAATTCTTGTACTCTCAAATGAAAATTGATAGACCCAAAAATTACAACATCAATTTGGAAACAAAAAGGTAATATAAACTTTTTCTTCCATAAGAGTTACATGTTAAAACAGACCACACTAATCACATAACCAATTTGCACCACTATAACTCAGTGGATCAAGAAACGACAAACCATTTAAAATAAAAAATTAGATCTCAATTCACTTTTAAACACAAACAACGAGTACATCAATTATTTAGCCTAATAAAGACACATCTGAATAAATCATATTACTAAATTATGTTACACTTAATAAATTATATTATAACATGTGATGAGCGGATAATTTATACGCTTTTTGGCATTGTTTTTAGTATGTTTTTAGTAGAATCTAGTTACTTTTAGGGATGTTTTCAATAGTTTTTATGTTAAATTCACAATTCTGGACTTTACTATGATTTTGTGTGTTTTTCTGTGATTTCAGGTATTTTCTGGCTGAAATTGAGGGACTTGAGCAAAAATCAGATTCAGAGGTTGAAGAAAGACTGCTGATGCTGTTGGATTCTGACCTCCCTGCACTCAAAGTGGATTTTCTGGAGCTACAGATCTCGAAATGGCACGCTTTTAATTGCGTTAGAAAGTAGACATCCAGGGCTTTCCAGCAATATATAATAGTCCATACTTTGCCCAAGTTTAGACGATGCAAACTGGCGTTCAACGCCAGCTCTCTGCCCAATTCTGGCGTCTAGCGCCAGAAACAAGTTGCAAAGTGGATTTCAATGCCTAAAATGGCACAAAAGCTGGTGTTCAACTCCAAGAAGGACCTCTACACGTGCAACACTCAAGCTCAGCTCAAGCACACACCAAGTGGGCCCCGGAAGTGGATTTATGCATCAATTACTTACTTCTGTAAACCCTAGTAGCTAGTTTATTATAAATAGGACTTTTTACTATTGTATTAGACATCTTTGGATGCCTGGTTCTTAGATCAGAGGGGCTGGCCATTCGGCCATGCCTGGACCTTTCACTTATGTATTTTCAACGGTAGAGTTTCTACACTCCATAGATTAAGGTGTGGAGCTCTGCTGTTCCTCAAAGATTAATGCAAAGTACTACTGTTTTCTATTCAATTCAACTTATTCCACTTCTAAGATATTCATTTGCACTTCAACCTGAATGTAATGAACGTGACAATCATCATCATTCCCTATGAACGCGTGCCTGACAACCACTCCCGTTCTACCTTCGATTGAACGAGTATCTCTTAGATTACTAATACAGGGGACCGAGTCCGAGATATTGGGATCTTCGTGGTATAAGCTAGATTGATGGCGGCATTCATGAGAATCCGGAAAGTCTAAACCTTGTCTGTGGTATTCCGAGTAGGATTCAATGATTGAATGACTGTGACGAGCTTCAAACTCGCGATTGCTGGGCGTAGTGACAGATGCAAAAGGATAGTAAATCCTATTCCAGCATGATCGAGAACCAACAGATGAATAGCCGTGCCGTGACAGGGTGCGTTGACCACTTTCACTGAGAGGATAGGATGTAACCATTGACAAGGGTGATGCCTCCAGACGACTAGCCGTGCCGTGACAGGGCATTTGGATCATTTTCCCGAGAGAAGACCGAAAGTAGCCATTGACAATGGTAATGCATTACATAAAGCCAGCCATGGAAAGGAGTAAGACTGATTGGATGAAGATAGCAGGAAAGCAAAGGTTCAGAGGAACGAAAGCATCTCTATTCGCTTATCTGAAATTCTCACCAATGATTTACATAAGTATTTCTATCCCTATTTTATTAATTATTTTTGAAAACCCAATTACTATTTTATATCCACCTGACTGAGATTTACAAGGTGACCATAGCTTGCTTCAGACCAACAATCTCCGTGGGATTCGACCCTTACTCACGTAAGGTATTACTTGGACGACCCAGTGCACTTGCTGGTTAGTTGTGCGAAGTTGTGAACCATGGTATTGGCATCATGTTTTTGGTGCCATTACCAGGGAAAGAAAGAGCAATGAATTTTACATAATTAAAGTGTAATCACAATTTCTGCGCACCAAGTTTTTGGCGCCGTTGCCGGGGATTGTTCGAGTTTGGACAACTGACGGTTCATCCTGTTGCTCAGATCAGGTAATTTTCTTTTTGTTTTCTTCTCAAAAATTTTTAAAAAAAAATCTTTCAAAAAAATTTCTCCTTTGTTTTCGAAAAAAAAAATGTTTTAAAAAATTTTATAATTTTATTCAAAATTTTTAAGAATGAATTCTAGTGTTTCATGAACCATGTGAAGCCTGGCTGGCTGTAAAGCCATGTCCAAATTCATTTGGACTGAGGCTTCCAATTTGTTATCAAGAGCAAGCTAGTTGGTGCTAATCTACCTACTACTGTTCATGATCTACCTGTTACATGCTAAAGCTTGGCTGGCTATTAAGCCATGCCTGACCCTTTGATTGGAGCTTTAGACTAAAGAGCAAGATTCCTGGAATTCATATTAAAAATTTTGGAATCCTTATTTTTCTTTTTCAAAAAGATTTTCGAAAAAAAAATTAAAGAAAATACAAAAAAATCATAAAATCATAAATATCAAAAATATTTTTGTGTTTCTTGTTTGAGTCTTGAGTCATGTTATAAGTTTGGTGTCAATTGCATACTCATCTTGCATTTTTTCGAAAATTCATGCATTCATAGTGTTCTTCATGATCTTCAAGTTGTTCTTGGTAAGTCTTCTTGTTTGATCTTTGCATTTGCATGTTTTGTGTCTTTTCTTGTTTTTCATATGCATTCTTGAATTCTTAGTGTCTAAGCATTAAAGGATTCTAAGTTTGGTGTCTTGCATGTTTTATTTGCATTAAAAATTTTTCAAAAATATGTTCTTGGTGTTCATCTTGACATTCAAAGTGTTCTTGGTGTTCATCTTGACATTCATAGCATTCTTGCATGCATTCATTGTTTTGATCCAAAATTTTCATGCATTGCATCATTTTCATGTTTTTCTCTCTCATCATTAAAAATTCAAAAATAAAAAAAAATATCTTTCCATTTTTCTCTCTTAAAATTTCGAAAATTAGATTTGACTTTTTCAAAAATTTTTTAAAAAATCTAGTTGTTTTTATGAGTCAAATCAAATTTTCAATTTGAAAATCTTATCTTTTTCAAAATCTTTTTCAAAAATCAAATCTTCTTCAAATTTCTTAGTTATTTTCAAAAATTCCAAAAATATTTTTCAAAAATCTTTTTCTTATTTTTATATCAAATTTTTGAAAATAACAATAACAATTAATGTTTTGATTCAAAAATTTCAAGTTTATTACTTACTTGTTAAGAAAGATTCAAACTTTAAGTTCTAGAATCATATCTTGTGATTTCTTGTGAATCAAGTCATTAGTTGTGATTTTAAAAATCAAATCTTTTTCAAAAATATCTTCTTATCTTATCTTTTTCAAAAAATTTGATTTCAAAATATCTTTTCTAACTTCCTAACTTCTTATCTTTTCAAAATTTGTTTCAACTAACTAACTAACTTTTTGTTTGTTTCTTATCTTTTTCAAAACTACCTAACTAACTCTCTCTCTCTCTCTAATTTTTGAAAATATCTTCCCTCTTTTTCAAAATTTCTTTTTAATTAACTAATTATTTTAACTTTTGATTTTAAAAATTTCGAAAATTACTAACCTTTTTCAAAAACTATTTTCGAAAATCACTAACTCTTTTTCAAAAATTATTTTCGAAAATTCACTTCCCCCTCTCATCTCCTTCTAATTATTTATTCATCTACTAACACATCTCCTCATCTCACATCTCTGCTCTCCTCACCCTTGTGCTTCTTTCCTTACATTACATTCTTTGTCCCCTGCCTTTCTTCCACTCACACAGGGACCTCTATACTGTGGTATAAAGGATCTCTATTATTATTATTATTATTATTTTTTCTGCGCCCTCTTCTTTGTCATATGAGCAGGAGCAAGGACAAGAATACTCTTGTTGAAGCAGATCCAGAACCTGAAAGGACTCTGAAGAGGAAACTAAGAGAAGCTAAATTACAACAATCCAGAGATAACCTTTTAGAAATTTTCGAACAGGAAGAGGAGATGGCAGCCGAAAATAATAATAATGCCAGGAGGATGCTTGGTGACTTTACTGCACCTAATTCCAATTTACATGAAAGAAGCATCTCCATTCCTGCCATTGGAGCAAACAACTTTGAGCTGAAACCTCAGCTAGTTTCTCTGATGCAGCAGAACTGCAAGTTTCATGGACTTCCATCTGAAGATCCTTTTCAGTTCTTAACTGAATTCTTGCAGATATGTGATACTGTTAAGACTAATGGAGTAGATCCTGAAGTCTATAGGCTCATGTTTTTCCCTTTTGCTATAAGAGACAGAGCTAGAATATGGTTGGACTCTCAACCCAAAGACAGCCTGAACTCTTGGGATAAGCTGGTCACAGCTTTCTTAGCCAAGTTCTTTCCTTCTCAAAAGCTGAGCAAGCTTAAAGCGGATGTTCAAACCTTCAGACAGAAAGAAGGTGAATCCCTCTATGAAGCTTGGGAAAGATACAAGCAGCTGACCAAAAAGTGTCCTTCTGACATGCTTTCAGAATGGACCATCCTGGATATATTCTATGATGGTTTATCTGAGCTATCAAAGATGTCATTGGATACTTCTGCAGGTGGATCCATTCACCTAAAGAAAACGCCTGCAGAAGCTCAAGAACTCATTGACATGGTTGCTAATAACCAGTTCATGTACACTTCTGAGAGGAACCCTGTGAGTACTGGGATGCCTATGAAGAAGGGAGTTCTTGAAATTGATACTCTGAATGCCATATTGACTCAGAATAAAATATTGACTCAGCAAGTCAATATGATTTCTCAGAGTCTGAATTGAATGCAAGCTGCATCCAACAGTACTCAAGAGGCATCTTCTGAAGAAGAAGCTTATGATCCTGAGAACCCTGCACTAGCAGAGTTAAAATACATGGGTAAACCATATGGAAACACCTATAATCCATCATGGAGAAATCATCCAAATCTCTCATGGAAGGATCAAAGGCCTCAACAAGGCTTTAATAATGGTGGAAGAAACAGGTTTAGCAATTGCAAGCCTTTTCCATCATCCACTCAGCAACAGACAGAGAATTCTGAGCAGAATCCATCTAGCTTAGCAAATTTAGTCTCTGATCTATCTAAGGCCACTGTGAGTTTCATGAATGAAACAAGGTCTTCCATTAAAAATTTGGAAGCACAAGTGGGCCAGCTGAGTAAAAGGATCACTGAAATCCCTCCTAGTACTCTCCCAAGCAATACAGAAGAAAATCCAAAAGGAGAGTGCAAGGCCATTGACATAACCAAAATGGCCGAACCCAAAGAGGGAGAGGAGGACGTAAATCCCAAGGAGGAAGACCTCCTGGGACGTCCAGTGATCAATAAGGAGTTTCCCTCTGAGGAACCAAAGGAATCTGAGACTCATCTAGAGACCATAGAGATTCCATTGAACCTCCTTATGCCATTTATGAGCTCTGATGAGTATTCCTCTTCTGAAGAGAATGAGGATGTTACTGAAGAGCAAACTGCCAAGTTCCTTGGTGCAATCATGAAGCTGAATGCCAAATTATTTGGTATTGAGACTTGGGAAGATGAACCTCCCTTGTTCACCAATGAACTAAGTGATCTAGATCAACTGACATTGCCTCAGAAGAGACAGGATCCTGGAAAGTTCATAATATCTTGTACCATAGGCACCATGATCTTTAAGGCTCTGTGTGACCTTGGTTCAGGGATAAACCTCATGCCCCTCTCTGTAATAGAGAAACTGGGAATCTATGGGGTGCAAGCTGCTAAAATCTCATTAGAGATGGCAGATAATTCAAGAAAACAAGCTTATGGACAAGTAGAGGACGTGTTAGTAAAGGTTGAAGGCCTTTACATCCCTGCTGATTTCATAGTCTTAGATACTGGAAAGGAAGAGGATGAATCCATCATCCTAGGAAGACCTTTCCTGGCCACAGCAAGAGCTGTGATTGATGTGGACAGAGGAGAATTGATCCTTCAATTGAATAAGGACAACCTTGTGTTTACAACTCAAGGATCTCTCTCTGCATCCATGGAGAGGAAGCAGAAAAAGCTTCTCTCAAAGCAGAGTCAAACAAAGCCCCCACAGTCAAACTCTAAGTTTGGTGTTGGGAGGCCACAACCAAACTCTAAGTTTGGTGTTGAACTCCCATATCCAAACTCTAAGTTTGGTGTTGGAGAGTCTCAACAAAGCTCTGCACATCTGTGAGGCTCCATGAGAGCCCATTGTCAAGCTATTGACATTAAAGAAGCGCTTGTTGGGAGGCAACCCAATCTTTACTTAATTATATTTTTATTAGTTATATGTCTTTGTAGGTTCATGATCATGTGGAGTCACAAAATGAAAATAAAAATTGAAAACGGAATCAAAAACAGCAGAAGAAAAATCACACCCTGGAGGAAGCACCTGTCTGGCGTTCAACGCCAGAACAGAGCATGGTTCTGGCGCTGAACGCCCAAAATGGGCAGTATCTGGGCGCTGAACGCCCAAAAAGGGCAGCACCTGGGCGCTGAACGCCAGAATTGCACCCTGGAGAAGAGCTGGCGCTGAACGCCCAGAACAAGCATGGTTCTGGCGTTCAACGCCAGAAATGGGCAACAAATGGGCGTTGAACGCCTAAAATAGGCACCAACCTGGCGCTGAACGCCCAGAGTTGTGTGCAAGGGCATTTTACATGCCTAATTTGGTGCAAGTTTGTAAATCCTTGAACACCTCAGGATCTGTGGACCCCACAGGATCATCTCAGGATCTGTGGACCTCACAGGATCCCTACCCACCTCACCCTCTCTTTCTCCATTCATGACCATCCCTTCTGTTTTCTATTCACCACTCACATCCATACACACATCCCTCCATCTCCTCCATATCTTCTTTTTCTTCTTTTATTCTTTCTTCTTTTGCTCGAGGGCGAGCAACATTCTAAGTTTGGTGTGGTAAAAGCATAAGCTTTTTGTTTTTCCATTACCATTATTGGCACCTAAGACCGGAGAAACCTCTGGAAAAGGGAAAGGGAAGACAAAGGCTTCCACCTCCGAGTTATGGGAGATGGAAAGATTCATCTCAAAGGGTCTATAGCTCAGTGGTAGAACATTTGACTGCAAATCAAGAGATCCCTGAGATACCTCAGGGGATACAGTTTCCTCCACAAAACTATTGGGAGCAAATCAACACCTCCCTGGGAGAATTAAGTTCCAACATGGGACAATTAAGGGTGGAACATCAAGAGCACTCCATCATCCTTCATGAAATTAGAGAAGATCAAAAAGCAATGAGGGAGGAGCAACAAAGACAAGGAAGAGACATAGAAGAGCTCAAGAACATCATTGGTTCCTCAAGAAGGAAACACCACCATCACTAAGGTGGATTCATTCCTTGTTCTTATTTCTTCTGTTTTTTGTTTTCTATATTATGTGCTTATCTATGTTTGTGTCTTCATTACATGATCATTAGTAAGTAGTAACTATGTCTTAAAGTTATGAATGTCCTATGAATCCATCACCTATCTTAAATGAAAAATGTTTTAATTCAAAAGAACAAGAAGTACATGAGTTTTGAATTTATCCTTGAACTTAGCTTAATTATATTGATGTGGTGACAATGCTTCTTGTTTTCTGAATGTATGCTTGAACAGTGCATATGTCTTTTGAAGTTTTTGTTTAAGAATGTTAAATATGTTGGCTCTTGAAAGAATGATGACAAGGAGACATGTTATTTGATAATCTGAAAAATCATAAAAATGATTCTTGAAGCAAGAAAAAGCAGCAAAGAACAAAGCTTGCAGAAAAAAAAAGAAAAATAGGCGAAAAAAAAAATTAGAAAGAAAAAGAAAAAGCAAGCAGAAAAAGCCAAAGCTCTTAAAACCAAGAGGCAAGAGCAAAAAGTCAATAACCCTTAAAACCAAAAGGCAAGGGCAAATAAAAAGGATCCCAAGGCTTTGAGCATCAGTGGATAGGAGGGCCCAAAAGGAATAAAATCCTGGTCTAAGCGGCTAAACCAAGCTGTCCCTAACCATGTGCTTGTGGCGTGTAGGTGTCAAGTGAAAACTTGAGACTGAGCGGTTAAAGTCAAGGTCCAAAGCAAAAAAAGAGTGTGCTTAAGAACCCTGGACACCTCTAATTGGGGACTTTAGCAAAGCTGAGTCACAATCTGAAAAGGTTCACCCAATTATGTGTCTGTGGCATTTATATATCCGGTGGTAATACTGGAAAACAAAGTGCTTAGGGCCACGGCCAAGACTCATAAAGAAGCTGTGTTCAAGAATCATCATACTGAACTAGGAGAATCAATAACACTATCTGAACTCTGAGTTCCTATAGATGCCAATCATTCTGAACCTCAATGGATAAAGTGAGATTCCAAAACTATTCAAGAGGCAAAAAGCTATAAGTCCCGCTCATTTGATTGGAGCTATGTTTCATTGATAGTTTGGAATTTATAGTATATTCTCTTCTTTTTATCATATTTGATTTTCAGTTGCTTGGGGACAAGCAACAATTTAATTTTGGTGTTGTGATGAGCGGATAATTTATACGCTTTTTGGCATTGTTTTTAGTATGTTTTTAGTAGAATCTAGTTACTTTTAGGGATGTTTTCATTAGTTTTTATGTTAAATTCACAATTCTGGACTTTACTATGAGTTTGTGTGTTTTTCTGTGATTTCAGGTATTTTCTGGCTGAAATTGAGGGACTTGAGCAAAAATCAGATTCAGAGGTTGAAGAAGGACTGCTGATGCTGTTGGATTCTGACCTCCCTACACTCAAAGTGGATTTTCTGAAGCTACAGAACTCGAAATGGCACGCTTCCAATTGCGTTGGAAAGTAGATATCCAGGGCTTTCCAGCAATATATAATAGTCCATACTTTGCCCAAGTTTAGAGGACGCAAACTGGCGTTCAACTCCAGCTCTCTGCCCAATTCTGGCGTCTAGCGCCAGAAACAAGTTGCAAAGTGGAGTTCAACGCCCAAAATGGCACAAAAGCTGGCGTTCAACTCCAAGAAGGACCTCTACACGTGCAACACTCAAGCTCAGCTCAAGCACACACCAAGTGGGCCCCGGAAGTGGATTTATGCATCAATTACTTACTTCTGTAAACCCTAGTAGCTAGTTTATTATAAATAGGACTTTTTACTATTGTATTAGACATCTTTGGACACCTGGTTCTTAGATCAGAGGGGCTGGCCATTCGGCTATGCCTGGACCTTTCACTTATGTATTTTCAATGGTAGAGTTTCTACACTCCATAGATTAAGGTGTGGAGCTCTGCTGTTCCTCAAAGATTAATGCAAAGTACTACTGTTTTCTATTCAATTCAACTTATTCCACTTCTAAGATATTCATTCACACTTCCACCTGAATGTGATGAACGTGACAATCATCATCATTCCCTATGAATGCGTGCCTGACAACCACTCCCGTTCTACCTTCGATTGAACGAGTATCTCTTAGATTACTAATACAGGGGACCGAGTCCGAGATATTGGGATCTTCGTGGTATAAGCTAGATTGATGGCGGCATTCATGAGAATCCGGAAAGTCTAAGCCTTGTCTGTGGTATTTCGAGTAGAATTCAATGATTGAATGACTGTGACAAGCTTCAAACTCGCGATTGCTGGGCGTAGTGACAGACGCAAAAGGATAGTAAATCCTATTCCATCATGATCGAGAACCGACAGATGAATAGCCGTGTCGTGACAGGGTGCGTTGACCACTTTCACTGAGAGGATAGGATGTAACCATTGACAAGGGTGATGCCTCCAGACGATTAGCCGTGCCGTGACAGGGCATTTGGATCATTTTCCCGAGAGAAGACCGAAAGTAGCCATTGACAATGGTGATGCATTACATAAAGCCAGCCATGGAAAAGAGTAAGACTGATTGGATGAAGATAGCAGGAAAGCAAAGGTTCAGAGGAACGAAAGCATCTCTATTCGCTTATCTGAAATTCTCACCAATGATTTACATAAGTATTTCTATCCCTATTTTATTAATTATTTTCGAAAACTCCATTACTATTTTATATCCACCTGACTGAGATTTACAAGGTGACCATAGCTTGCTTCATACCAACAATCTCCGTGGGATTCGACCCTTACTCACGTAAGGTATTACTTGGACGACCCAGTGCACTTGCTGGTTAGTTGTGCGAAGTTGTGAACCATGGTATTGGCATCATGTTTTTGGCGCCATTACCAGGGAAAGAAAGAGCAATGAATTTTACATAATTAAAGTGTAATCACAATTTCTGCGCACCAACATGCTTCTATCATAAATAAATTATATCAATAAAGTGCCTGCAACAATTTTAAATCTCAAAACTGATGAAAAGGTACTAAATAATCTGACAACGACAACAACTTCATCAACGAGGGTGACCACAGCGGCACTACACTAATCAATGTTTTCCTGTCTGCAAATAACACAACATAGACATACGGAATAAACTACAAATAACCAAGATCACCAAAAAAACACTTCATACACCAAAAAATACTTCACACACCAAAAAACACGGTATAAGCAACCTCCTTCGTATAGGAACAAGATCACCAAAAAAACACTTCATACACCAACACCCAAGTCTGTTCACAGCCAAGAAACACAGACACATGTTTAATCCTTCTCAATTCAAAAAATGTAATACTCAAATTTACACACCTATACAAGCACCTAATTTAAATCTCAAATACCCACTAACCTCGTATGTCGCGGTGGTGCCCTAGGAAAGATTGATGGGAAGCAAAAGCTGGTGAATTAAAAATTCATTAAAATAGTTACGTTGCAAGTATAGTTCTTAACTCACCGAAAATCTGCCTATCAATTTAGAAATATGTCACACAGAGTTTAAATTAAAATTACTGGGAGTTTTAAGTCCCAGGTCGTCTCCCAACGAGTTGCAGAAAAGTGTGTTGTTTTATTAATCAGATGTTCCAAGAAGTTGAGCTAAGTAAATTGGAATTTAAATTGAGAAATTTTAAATATTATAAATAAAAGCCTTGACTGGGAATTGATTGGTTAGAATCTCTATCATTGATGGTGTGATTGTAAGATTAATTTATAATTAATGGTTGTTCTGTTTGGTTATCCCTTACTAGGTAAGGGAAAGTCAAACGAGTGGGAATGCCAGATCTGTTCACAAGTTGCAACCCACTTAGTTCAAAGGGATTGGCGTCGGTGACAGGATAGCAATCCAACATTTAACCCAATTACAAATTTTCTTTCAATCTTTCCAACTCAAGAGTTCATTTTAATCAACTCCCCATCAAGTAAGGAAACTACTCACGCATTGTAAATAAAGAATCCATAGCACATGAAAGGGAATTAAAAGAAGACATGATTATTGGAATAGAAATTGAATTAAAAAGAAATAATCCTTGCATTAAATAATCATAAAAGTATCTGAATGACAAAATTGAACATAACAAAGAACATGCGATCGCGTGAGTGTGCGTCAGAAAATAATTGACGCGGCCGCGTGACAAGGATTGTGCTTCCAGCACCAATCCAGCGCAACTCTCGCACAATATAGCATTGTGCACCCTTTTACGTCGAAAATGCAGGGCACGCGGCCGCGTGGGACACGCGGTCGCGTGGGAGGCTATAATTCCCATGCGACGCGGTCGCGTGGGGTAATTTGTGCCATTGGCACGACTCCAGCGCTCCTCCTGCGTAACTTTCTGTTCATTTTTATTTTTTTTCTTTACTCCTCCTGCCACGCGGACGCGTCGCTGGTGCGATCGCGTCGCGCGGCGAAAAATTTTTTTTTTTTAAAAGATAAAGATATGTAATTGAAAGAGCATGAAAGCACTAATAAAGAGAAGAGTTATTAAAGAAGAAAAACTAAGAGTGAAGAAAAGAACGATCATACCGTGGTGGGTTGTCTCGCACCAAGCACTTTGCTTTTACGTCCGTAAGTTGGACGCTTCAATAGCTCAATCTGCTGTGATGTGGGGATCTTCCAGGCGGAAGATCTCAAGCTCCTTATTTTTCTGCACCTTCTCACCATGGTACAGCTTCAGGCATTGTCCATTAACTTTAATAAGTTCAGAGCTTGAAGGATGACTTAGGTGATAGACTCCGTACGGTTCAGCCTTCTCTACTCTGTATGGGCCTTCCCATTTTGATCTCAACTTACTGGGCATGAGCCTCAGTCGAGATTTGTAAAGGAGAACAAAATCTCCAGGTTGGAACTCTCTCTTCTTGATGTTTTGATCATGCACAGCTTTCATCTTTTCCTTGTATATTCTGGAGTTCTCATAAGCTTCCAGGCGAAGGTTCTCCAGTTCCTGCAGTTGCAACTTTCTTTCAGCTCCAGCATTCTCAATTCCCATGTTGCACTCCTTAACTTCTCAAAAGGCTCTGTGTTCTATTTCAACTGGGAGATGGCAAGCTTTTCCATAAACTAAGCGAAAGGGACTCATCCCAATGGGTGTCTTGTATGCTGTTCTATATGCCCACAGTGCATCTTGTAGTCTGGTGCTCCAGTCTTTTCTATGAGGCTTTACTATCTTCTGCAAGATACGCTTAATTTCTCTGTTTGACACCTCGGCTTGCCCATTAATTTGGGGATGGTAAGCTGTTGCAACTTTATGAATTATCCCATGCTTCTTCATCAATCCTGTTAGTCTCCTGTTACAAAAATGGGTGCCTTGATCGCTCACGATCGCTCGTGGTGACCCAAAGCGGCATATAATATGGTTTCTCACAAAGGAAACAACAGTGTTAGCATCATTAGTGCGGGTAGGAATTGCTTCCACCCATTTGGAAACATAATCCACAGCTAACAATATATAAAAATATCTACTAGAATTTGAAAATGGACCCATGAAGTCAATGCCCCAAACATCAAAAATTTCACAGAAAAGCATATATTGTTGAGGCATCTCATCCCTCCTGGATATGTTACCAAATTTCTGGCATGGGTAACAAGATTTACAAAACTCAGCCGCATCTCTAAAAAGAGTAGGCCACCAGAATTTGCAGTCTAAGATCTTTCTAGCTGTTCTTTGAGGGCCAAAGTGTCCTCCACTCTCAGATGAGTGACAGGCCTCTAAAATGGATTGGAATTCTGATTGAGGTACACAACGTCTAATTATTTGGTCAGCGCCACATCTCCATAAATATGGGTCATCCCATATATAATATTTAGACTCGCTCTTCAGCTTGTCTCTTTGATATTTAGAGAAATATGGAGGAAATGTGCGGCTAACTAAATAATTAGCAACAGGTGCATACCAAGGGACTACCTCAGATACTGCTTGCAGGTTGTCAAAAGGAAAATTATCATCTATAGGAGTAGAATCATCCTTAATATGTTCAAGACGACTCAAGTGGTCTGCTACTAAATTTTGATTACCACTCCTATCCTTTATTTCTAGATCAAATTCTTGTAACAGCAGTATCCAACGTATAAGTCTTGGTTTGGATTCCTTTTTAGCTAGTAGATACTTTAGAGCTGCATGGTCCGAATACACTACTACTCTAGTACCAAGTAAATAAGCCCGGAATTTATCCAGAGCAAAAACAATAGCAAGTAGCTCTTTCTCAGTAGTAGTATAATTGGACTGGGCAGTGTCTAAAGTCTTAGACGCATAGGCAATAACAAAAGGATCCTTACCTTCACGCTGAGCCAGCACTGCTCCTACTGCATGGTTGGAAGCATCGCACATGATTTCAAATGGCTGGCTCCAGTCGGGTCCTCTCACAATTGGGGATTGAGTTAGAGCAGTCTTCAGCTTATCAAATGCTTGTTTGCAATCTTCACTGAACTCGAACTCAATGTCCTTCTGCAGTAATCTGGGTAAGGAAAGTGCCACCTTACTAAAGTCTTTAATAAATCTCCTGTAGAAACCTGCATGGCCAAGGAACGAACGGACTTCCCTCACAGAAGAGAGTTAAGGTAAACTAGAAATAACATTCAACTTTGCTAGGCCTACAGAAATGCCATTATTAGATACCACATGTCCTAATACAATTCCTTGCTTTACCATAAAGTGGCATTTTTCGAAATTCAATACAAGGTTTGTATTAACACATCTATCTAATACTCTAGATAATCCATCTAAGCAAAGGTTAAAAGAATCACCATAAACGCTAAAATTGTCCATAAAAACTTCCATATAGTCCTCAATAAGATCAGAGAAAAGGCTCATCATGCACCTTTGGAAGGTGGCTGGTGCATTGCACAAGCCAAAGGGCATTCTCTTATAAGCATAAGTCCCAAAAGGACATGTAAAAGTAGTCTTTTCCTGATCCTCAGGAGCTATATGAATCTGGAAATAACCTGTGTAACCATCTAGAAAGCAATAATGTGATTTACCTGACAGGCGATCCAGCATTTGATCAATGAATGGAAGTGGGTAGTGATCCTTACGGGTAGCTTGGTTGAGATGCCTGTAATCAATGCAGACTCTCCAAGCATTCTGAACTCTAGTTGCTATGAGCTCTCCATGCTCATTCTTCACGGTAGTGACTCCGGACTTCTTGGGCACCACTTGTACTGGGCTTACCCATTCACTGTCTGAAATGGGATATATGATACCTGCTTCCAATAGTCTGGTCACTTCCTTTTTGACAACTTCCAAGATGGCGGGATTCAATCTTCTTTGTGGTTGACGGACAGGTCTTGCTCCCTCTTCTAAAAATATTCTGTGCTCGCATACTTGAGGGTTAATTCCCACTATGTCTGCCAAACTCCACCCAATTGCCTTCTTATGCTTCCTCAGTACATCAAGTAACTGCTCTTCTTGTTGAGAAGTCAGTTCCCTTGCAATAATAACCGGAAGCTTCTGCTCATCCTCAAGATAAGCATATTTGAGGTGTGGAGGAAGAGGTTTCAATTCTAACTTTTGATCATGGGCAGGCTCTGGATTATCTGGGGCTTGTGAAAATGGCGAAGTGTCCTCATTGTCAGTTAAGAGGGTCCCCACACTTGGACCTTGTCCAGTGTGCCTCTCTTCAAATTCTTCTTTCTGAACTTCAGCCACACTTTCGTCTATGACATCACACTGGAAGATAGAACGATCTTCTGGGGGGTTGTCAATGACTACATTCAGATTGAAGATTACTATGCGGCCATCTATTTCGAAGGAGTATGTTCCTGAAAAAGCATCCAATTTGAATTTTGATGTTTTCAGGAATGGTCTTCCAAGTAGGATTGATGATGGCTTATCTGAATCATTATGGGGCATCTCCAAGATATAAAAATCAGTGGGAAATGTGAGCCCTTTAATGTTCACCAAAACATCTTCAGCAACTCCAGCCACTGTAATAATGCTTTTATCTGCTAACACAAAATGAGCTGCCGACCTTTTTAAGGGAGGGAGCCTTAAAACATCATATATAGACAAAGGCATTATACTCACACATGCTCCTAAATCACACATGCAATCATAAATTACTACACCACCAATAGTACAACTAACTATGCAAGGACCTGGATCACTACATTTTTCAGGTAATCCTCCCATTAAAGCAGATATAGAACTACCTAAAGGAATAGTTTCTAATTCATTAATTTTGTCTTTATGGATACATAAGTCTTTTAGAAACTTTGCATATTTAGGTACCTGCTGAATAACATCAAAAAGGGGAACAGTTACCTCAACCTTTTTGAATATTTCTACCATTTTAGGATCAGGTTCCAGCTGCTTCCTGGGCTTCCTTGTAAGTTGTGGAAATGGAATGGGAGTAGTGTTTTCTATGGGGCCTGCGCCTTTTGGTGCTTCTTCTTGTGGTTGGGTTATCTCTTCTTCAGCTATGTCCTGTATATCCTCTTCCTCTTCAACATCTTCGATTTCTACCACCTCTTCAGCTGAGGCGTATTCTGGTGAGCTTGGTTCCTCTTGATTCCTCTCCTGCAGTGTGGTTCCGGACCTCAGGGTGATGGCATTAATGCCTCCCTTTGGATTGGGTAACGGTTGAGAGGGGATTCCAGTAGTGCTTGAAGGTTGGTTACTGGAATTTTGTGCTGAACTAAGCTGTGACATAAAAGCTTGCAGAGTAGAGGTGAAACCATTCAGACTGGCGTTAATACTGTTCATGATGGTATTTTCCATGGCCAGTTGTCTTTTCTCAAAAGCTTGTAATAAATCTTCATTAGAAGATACCGAAGAATGAGTAAATTGAGAGGTTTGCTGCTAATTGTTCGGTGGTCCTTGGTTTTGCCTCAGGTGAGGTGCTCGGTACGGTTGATTTTGCTGCCTGTTATTGTTATTATTCCACCTCTGATTTCCCTGATTATCTCTGCCTCCTCTATTATTGTTGTCCCTCCAATTCTGGTTTGAATTGTCCTGCCATCCATGGTTATTATTTCCACTTTGATTGTACCCTTGGTTGGGGCGGTCATAGAAGTTGTGAGTGGATGTCACCATGTTGTCTTCTTGTTGGAGCTGCGGGCATTCAACAGTGTAATGGCTGTAATCAGCACAAATTCCGCAAATTCTTTGTGGGACTAGTTGTTGGTTTTGCTGCGGTTGGGTTTGCTGAGCTTGTTGATTCAACTGCATTTGCTTCAGCAGGTTGGTCATCTCACAGATGCTTTGATTTAGAGCAGCAGTCTCTATGCCAGAAGATACTTCTGCAACGGCTTTTGAACGGCCTTGCTTCTGTCTGTGGTTCCGAGTAGATTCAGCTAAATCACTGATCAATTGCCAAGCTTCATCAGTGGTCTTGTACTTCTTCATAGACCCATTGCTGGCACTTTCCAATGTGGTCTTATCTTGGGGCCTCATACCTTGTATGATATAGCTGAGTAGCACGATCTTGTCAATCATGTGGTGGGGGCATGCTTCCAGAAGATTATTGAAGCGCTCCTAGTATTCAAAGAGAGTCTCATTGTCGTCCTGAACAATTGTAGAGATATCCTTCCTCAATTTATCAGTAACTTCAGATGGAAAGAATTTCTCCAGAAACTCCTTTCTGAATGTATCCCAGTTGGATACATTTGCTATAGGTTGAGTGTAGTACCACTCTCTCGCTTTTCCCTCAAGAGAGAACGGAAAAGCTTTCAGCAGAATTGAAGTTTCATCAGTGCCATCACGCCTGACAGTAGAACAGGCTGCTTGGAAATCTCTCAAGTGCTTGATAGGCTCTTGAGCAGGTAGGCCATGAAACTTGGGCATCAAATTTAGCAGTGCGGTCTTTATTTCAAAATCTGTAGCTACCGCTGGATGATGCGCTTGAAACGGTTGCATTGTAAAATCAGGAGCTCCTTCCTCCTGAATGGTAACTCTTCTAGCTGCCATGTTTTCTGCACGTAAAACAACCGAATCAGTAGAACGGGGGCTAGTTTCTTCCTCAGATTCACTTTCAGATCTGCCCTCAAAGCGGGCTAACCTACGCTATTCTCACCTTATTCGTGAAATAGTTCTTTCAATTTCAGGATCGAATATTAGCAAGCGCGGATCAGGAAGTGAACGCGTCATTTGACGGAAGAAACATGCAGCTCATAGTAGCAAAATTAAATAAAATGCAAATAAATAAATTCTAATTAATAAAATTAGCACTCTATTGCAACTCCCCGGCAATGGCGCCAAAAATTAATGGGAAGCAGAAGCTGGTGAATTAAAAATTCATTAAAATGGTTACGTTGCAAGTATAGTTCTTAACTCACCGAAAATCTGCCTATCAATTTAGAAATATGTCACACAGAGTTTAAATTAAAATTGTTGGGAGTTTTAAGTCCCAGGTCGTCTCCCAACGAGTTGCAGAAAAGTGTGCTATTTTATTAATCAAATGTTCCAAGAAGTTGAGCTAAGTAAATTGGAATTTAAATTGAGGAATTTTAAATATTATAAATAAAAGCCTTGACTGGAATTGATTGGTTAGAATCTCTATCATTGATGGTGTGATTGTAAGATTAAATTATAATTAATGGTTGTTCTGTTTGGTTATCCCTTACTAGGTAAGGAAAAGTCAAACGAGTGGGAATGCCAGATCTATTCACAAGTTGCAACCCACTTAGTTCAAAGGGATTGGCGTCGGTGACAGGATAGCAATCCAACATTTAACCCAATTACAAATTTTCTTTCAATCCTTCCAACTCAAGAGTTCCTTTTAATCAACTCCCCATCAAGTAAGGAAACTACTCACACATTGTAAATAAAGAATCCATAGCACATGAAAGGGAATTAAAAGAAGACATGATTATTGGAATAGAAATTGAATTAAAAAGAAATAATCCTTGCATTAAATAATCATAAAAGTATCTGAATGACAAAATTGAACATAACAAAGAACATGGAAAAATAAAACCAAGTTAAGAGAACAAACTAGAATGATGAAGTCTTGATGAGGAAATAACTCTTCTTACTGTTCCAATGCTAAGACCAATTGAAAATTAAAATCCTAAAAACTAGAGAGAAAAACCTAAGAGAGTGAAAAAACTAGATCTAAAACTACTGAATGAATGTGTGTTTGTTGTTTCTGCATATTCTCTGACTCTAGTCTGCTATTCCGGGCCAAAAACTGGGCCGAAATAAGGTCCAAAATCGCCTCCATCGAATTCTACAGATTATGCAGATCGCACATGTCACGCGATCGCGTCATCCATGTGGACGCGTCGCTTGCACTTTTTCCTCTCCACGCGTTCGCATCGTCCACGCTACCGCGTCGCTTGTGCTTTCCAATCCGCGCGGCCACGCAAGCCATGTGGCCGCGTCACTGCGATTTGCGCTCCTTCACGTGGTCGCGTGAGCCATGCGACTGCGTCACTTCTCGTTGGTTATCTCCTCAAATTCTTGTGTTCCTTCCATTTTTTGCTAGCTTCCTCTCCAATCTCCATCTCATTCATGCCCTATAAAGCCTGAAACACTTGACACACAGATCACGGCATCGAATGGAATAAAAGAGAATTAAAATTAAATAATTAAAGTCTCTAGGAAGCAATTTTCAAACATGTACTGAATTTAGGAAGGAAATCTAAATGCATGCTAAATTGATGAATAAGTGGGTAAGGATCATGACAAAACCACACAATTAAACACAATATAAACTATAAAATAGTGGTTTATCAAAGACACGCTTCTACTCGGGCTCCTCCGCCAGTGAACGAGTGGCTCTTGGTGGCAGTAGCGATTCAAGAAAACCACGGGGTTTCTAGCGAACCCACACAGGCCTACGAATTCTGCCGCTGCCTGAGGAGAGAAGCGCTGGGTTGTTGCGTCTTGTACGAGGCCGGACACCCAGATGCGTCTTCAAGGCACCTCCGATGAGCACATGCAACAGACCAAACGGCTTCGCAGCGAATATCGGACCATAACCTAGACGTGGTGGTCTGGTGGTCCGCCGGAGTTGACTTTCCCTTGACGGCGGAGACTGGCGGAGATGGCAACAAAGGATTCTATTTGGCGCTGGATGCGGATAAGGAAGGTTGGAAGAGATGGTCCACTGTCAGTCAATTTGGGGCTATGGTAATTTAGGTTAACGTGGTAAATTAGGATTAAACCATGGTTAACTTAGATGTGGCTTTATTTAGTAGATGGGCTTGATGTCTAGCCCAACTCAAGTTGGCAGATTTTGGCAGATAAAAAGTTGGTAACGTAGCACACTCTAGATTTTAAAAATTTTACCCTAAGATTGGGTCAAACAGAACAAACCGATAGAACCGAATTCATATTGGATTCAATGCCCAACCTAACTCACTAACATATATGAGCTTTAGCTCAACTTTCTCTCTCATCAATGAAACACACGCTGAACACAAGTGAGAGTGGAGAAGAACATAGCAAACTCTCACCCATATTGAGGATAATTGATGATGAGTATGCCTGTGTTTTCTCTCTGGTTGTAAGGGTGACAGGGTACATATTCTCTCTAATGGTGACAGGGCACATATTCTCTCTAATGGTGATAGGACACTCTCCCTCTAACGGTTAGCCGATGTACTGAGATATTTGTGTGCAATAGAGAGACAATGCATGGGTTAGCTATCGGACGTATCGGGTTGGCTGTATAACCGACAAATGAGCTCATTAGCCATAGGGCAAGCATACATCATATGCATTTATTTGTTTTGTTTGAATAAGCTTTACTTGGGTTTGCATATTTGATTATCTATGCTTAATTGTTATATGCTCTATCTTCTGTAACTACATTCTATCTGTGATTTTTTTGTCTATATTGTTTGTCTGTGCAACATAGATGCCCCTTGTCTAATGGAGGACTGACAAGGTTTGTTCCACTGATGTTTTGGAGGGTTGGAGGAAGCAGGATTTGAAGGGTTAAGTTAGGATTTGAGTTATAAACTTGAAAACCTTAGATTATATACCCAAAATCTGGTTTAGCTTATTCTTTAAGTTTAATTGTGAGTTTCGGAGTTCTAGAATCTCCTCTGGCTTTTCTAGGACATATATGTTGGCACCATTACCACGCTGAGAACTTCCAGTTCTCATCCCGTACATATGTTGTCTTTTTCAGATGCAGGTCGAAAGGCCCCTCGCTAGGCATCTGGAGTTTTCTGTCGCAAGCAGAGTTAGGATGTTGTCTGATGCGGATTTTTACAATCCACAAAACACCAACAAGTGCATCGGGTCGAATCAAGTAATGCCTCAGGTGATTGAGGGTCGATCCCACAAGGATTAACGGATTAAGCAAGAAAAATCAACCGATTAATCTAGTCAGACAATCAAATTAGGGTTTTGGAAAACTTTAATCATAAACAGCAATTGAACAGAAGCAAAAACAAAAGCAACAGTGAATGTGAGAAGTAATATGATTTAGAAAGTTAAGGTTTCGGAGATGTTAGTCATCTGAATCAACACCTTTCACTTCCTATTCTAATCATTCAACGATTCTTTTATGGCAAATCATTAGTAATTAAACCCCAATCCCTTGGTGATTCAATTTTTCTTTAACCTAATTAAACGCTAATTCCTTATTCACTTAATCAAGAAAAGAGTTGAAGAACGTTTTTGATTTATAAAACCACACAATTCATAAGAGTTTAACCTAGTTGATTCTATGTCACTTATCAATCCAGTTTCAAAATTTAAGAATTATGAGAATCGATTTTCAAGCTTAATTCAATTAATCAACTTTCCAAAGAAGTTAAAAGAATTCAAATCAGAGAAGAATTATTTTCCAACACATTTAAACCCTTTAAAATGAAGAACAAAAACTATTTTTTAAAGAGGAATCAATTGCATAAATTAGGAATAGAGAAGTTATTGCATTAATCTATAGAACAAATAGAGCTCCTAACCTTAACTGAGAGCAATTAGAAACTCATGTTCTTTGTCAAAGCCTTAAGAAAAATAAAACGGCCGAATGAGAGAGGCGAACAAAGTGTCCCCCTCTGCCTTAAATACTAACCCTAATTCAAATTCAAATTCAAATTAAAACACAATCAAAACTAAAACAAAATCAAATCTATTTCTTAATTATTCTCCACCGAGAAGATATCTTCCTTGATTGCTTGTGATCTTTAATAACTGTCCTCATTAATAGGCTTGTGATTGATCTTTCAAAGGTTGCGACATTGAAGAACAGAATGCCTCAAAGTTCTTATGGAATAGGCAACGAGACCCATGTAGTGCGTGGCTTGTTCCACGTTATACGTGACTTGAGAAAGTGATCCTGGAGTGTCATTTATGGGCTCACGTACAACGTGAAGTAGGCTGTGTTGTACATGAGCCAATTTCCTAGCTTTATTCCTTGCCCTAACGTAGTACGTGGAAAATTCCACGTATTACGTGAAATCCAACTTGTGCATACGCACACTTTGCCAAACGTTCCTATGTATATTGTGCATATGCATGCATGTGTGTGTACGCACATCTTCTACGTAATACGTGAAACTATCTACGTACTACGTGAAATGTTTAATGATAGTCATTTGTGCGTACGCACACTTCTTTTTCCTCTTTTCACGTAGTACGCTCTCTTGTTTACGTACAACGCTAATGCTTCTTTTTGCTTTCCAAGAGCTTTCTGTTCCAGAGAGCTTTCTTTTTACATGCTTTCCATTCTCTTTCTTTGTGTTTTCCTTCATTGTTTATTTCACAAAATCTCTTAATAAATCACTTGTAAAAAAACTAAAGATGTGCATGTATCATTGTCTTTTGAGTTTTGTTATGTATAAATATATATGTGTATAGACTTCTCTTTTTATATGTTTTACTTTTGTACTTCATAGAGGCTTAACGGAGAACTAGGATTTATTTTGAATGCATTTGGGAGACTTGGGATTGTGTGTGTATATATATATATTCTCCGGCTGGCCTTGATTTCGTAGGTCAAGTTAGGAGCTTGATATTTACTTTTCTTTGTACGCAAAGTTTTGTTTACGTGAGTGATGTGCTTTCGTTTTGCAACTATTGTTTAAACTTTTCTTCAGAGTTTTTTGTTATAAATTCCTTTCAACTATTATTATGTATATATTTTAGAGGTCGTAATACCTCACCGCCTCAACTTTATGACTTAAGCGTAAAGTTCTGTGTGGTAGGGTGTTATAGTTATTACTAGTGAAATTTTGTAAAATTTTTCTATTAATAAATGTATTATTAAGTACATTGGAAACTTTTTTTTATTTATAGAATTAGTTCCTAAAAGATGGGTTATTTTCTAAATTTATTTCTAAAAAATTTTATCAATTAAATTAGTCTTTTAAATATTACAAATTAATTATTTTTGTCCTTTTGCCACTCAATTAATAGTTTCTATCAACAATTTATGATATCAAACGTTAACTTAACTGATGGCATACATAAGAGCTAACATGTCTAATTATTAGACGCTGAACAAATATGTTTATAAAAATCTATCAATTCAATCTATTTTTTCAATTACATAAACCATAATGATACTAAATTGATGAATTTTATAAATATATTTATTCAGTGTCTAATTAAATATTTTAGGTGTCATATATGATATAAGTAATGAAAACTATTAATTGAGTGACTGAAATACGAAAATGATTAATTTATAATCTTTGACGATCAATTTGTTTAATAAAATTTTTCAATAACAAATTTAAAGAATGAGCAATTTTTTAAAAATTAATTTGACTATTATTTCTTTTTCTATTAAGCACCTCAATTAGTGGCTTAGAGAAGCAAAGAAACTCTTTAATGTCTTCCATTCCTTCTCTTCGTCTCTCCAAACCAAAAGTTACAGAAAGATTAGTTTCTCGGTTGTTAGGACTTTGGAGAGGGATACTTTTTTAACTTTTAGGTATCAAAATATTAAGAGGATTATTTCAAAATAAAGCAAACAATTTGTTTTAAATGAAACTGCAAGAATTTAAAAAGAAAAAAGTGGATTTCGACACACAATGATACCTGAACAACCTAAGTTTTTTTTTAGAAAAATATTTAAATGTATCAATATAATGATATTTCAATCATTTTTAATTATTGATATTAATTATAAAAAATATATATTAAATATATAATTAAAATCAACTGTTAAAATTCACTAAAACACCAATATACCGATATACTTAAAAGCTTTTCAGTTTTATTATTACGTGTAAAACAATCAATCCAACTTAAAATATAAAGAATATAAATAAAGAGGGAAGAAGGAGCAGCATGTAGCCCTGTAGGTTCTTTCAAACTCGTTATCGATTACCAAACACAACAAACAACACATCATCAGACTTCAGAGTCCACTAAACTTCCGAAAGAGACACTAAAACAACACAAACAAAAAATTAAATAAATGAAATAAAATAAATTAAAAACCAAACCAGTCCTTCTCATTTAATAAAAATCCAAATACGCTTCTCTTCTCACCAACATCCCAGTTATTCATCATTTCCTTTCTCTAATTGCGCTTTGTTAAAGCACTCTCCGATGGCATGGAAACACAGAAAGCTCTTCCCAGCACAAACAAACCAAACCCAAGATTGTTCTGGGTTATGTGACCCTGCATGTCCGTACAACTGTTACACCAATTACCCTGACTACTATTTTTCACCACCACCACCACCTTCTTCCACCATTTCTGACCACTCCGGCAACCACATCTCCTCCTACTTAATCATCCTCATATCGTTATTCTCTGTCATTTTCCTTCTCATCTGTCTATACGTCGTGAAACTTAAGTGCTACGCCGCCTGGTGCAGGCGGAGGCTCGTAAACGGCTCTGTCCGCACGCAGTCGGACGACGAGTTTGTCAGTGAAAATCAAATTGATCATCCGGTGTGGCTAATAGCCACGGTTGGTTTGCAACAATCCGTTATAAATTCTATAACCGCTTGCCGGTACAGAAAGGACGACGGTTTGGTTGAAGGAATAGAGTGCTCTGTTTGCTTGAACGAGTTTCAAGAAGGGGAAACGTTGAGGCTCTTGCCCAAGTGTAGTCACGCTTTTCACATTCCGTGTATTGACACGTGGCTACGCTCTCATACAAATTGTCCTCTTTGCCGAGCTCGTATTGTTTCTAACAACAATGCAAATTCTGAAACAGGAATTTCAAATTCGATCTCAGTGGGTCAAGAAAACGGTGGTAGTGGTAACGGTTTTAGAAGGAATCCGAATCAAGAGGAATCGAGAATCGAGGGTGGATTAAGCAGCGATAATATGTTTACTAATTTCGACATGGAAAACAGTCCTGGAGCAGGAGAGGTCAGCGAGTTAGTTGAAATTGAAGGAAGATTCAGTGAGGAATCGAATTCGAAGGAGCGAGTGGATTTCGATACATGTCATAGTGTTTCTTCCCAGGTACTCATTGATCTAATTCAGGTTCGTGGGATTCCGACTGATGAGATACAAACGGAGATTGTAGCGAATTCAGAACCTGAAATTCACACGGCAGATCATATAGAAGATGGTGACAGAGTTGCAGAACGTGGATAGGAATGAATCAAAAAGGGATGTGAAACAAAGCGTGGTTCTTCAATTGAAGAATGTTTGTATATAGGTCCGGCTTCTATGCAAAGGTCATCCTCATGCAATTGAAGGATTCTATAGGTTCCATGACCATAAGTGTAAACTCAACTGATCCCTGTTGTTATTATTTACTATTATTATTTTGGGTTCAATTTCAATCTGTTTATTAAGATGTACATAGAAAAATGGCTTGAGATATGTTAGCATGATCTTTGCAGTTTTGCTTCGTAACTATGAAGGCACCATTGAAAACAATACAGAGCTATAGAGTTTTGCTTATGCTGCTATGCTTCATGTGCCTTTGAAAAGCTTGATTTTGTGTTCCACAATTTTATTCTTTTAGCAATCGTCAAACATAAAACAAATACTATATATATATATATATAGGTTTTTGCTTCGGTACGATGATAAATTACTGATACGTTTAAAATATAGACAAATAATAATATGGCATGTGAAATTTATTTTCTACATCAGTATCTAATTTTTTTGAAAAAAAAATTATATTATATCACTACTTTTACTAAAACATTCTTATAATTTAATAAAAAAAAATATTTTTTATTTAATTTTATAAAAAGACCTAAATATCTCTACTTTATTCCATTAGACAAAAATACCATTTTAAATCAATTAAAATTCAAAATTCAACTAATCCTAATTTTATATTTTTAAATAATTTAAACAACAGAATAAAAACATATTTGAAAAAAAAAATTAAAAAATTATTCTTTCATCTAGAAAAACCCTATCTTTGAACACCGTTTCTGAAAAATAAAAAATATCAAACATTGTTCTTCATCTTTTTAAGGTTGTCTAGCGTTATTCTCTCCTCTTCCTATCTCTCCTTCTCTCTCTCCCTGGAGCTCGATCTCTCTCATCTGTCTCACAGTGGCGGCGCACTCGAGCTCTCTCCCTCTCTCGTCTCCGGTCTCGCAATCAAGGTCGTTGTCGCTCTTCTCGTCTCCGGGACTGCTCGTCGTCGTTGCTCTCTGTCTCGTCATTGTCTTGCACTCAGTCGCACGCCTTCGTTGTGCTCGTCGGCGGCGGCGGCAGAAGCAGTAGGTCCTGGGACTCGTCGTCTTCTTGCTTCGAGTCTCGCCGTCAGCTTCCTTCACACAATCAGAAGCTGCTTCCCGATTTGGTGAGTTTTAACAAATTTTCTTTTTCTTTTCATTTGTAATCGAGAGCATCATCATTTTTCATATGACTCGGTAGAGATTAGACTGACAATGCAGCCACTTTAGCGCCTTAGTGGGGTTTCTTGTCAAAAATCAAAATTTCACATTTCACACACACATATTTGGTAAATAAACCCATCAATAAAAATCAAATCAATAATCAATATTAATTATAAAATCCGAATCACTACAACTTTCTTCAGACCCCTTTTTCTCTTTTGTGGAGCATTACCAATTCTCAATGGAAGTAAATCTTGTATCTATTCGTTTGTTTTGTTTAATTTTGATCAAAATTTGTGTTTTCTCCTTCTTCTTTTTTAATTTATGTTTCGAAGATTAATCATTTATTATACTGAGTTCATTCCAATTGCATCCTTATAAGATTCTTTTACTCTGAGCTGTTGTTTTTTGTTCCATTTAATTTATTTTTTGGGTTTCCATTATTGTTGAGCATATTGAAGATAAGTTATTCTTTATGCTGGACGAGGAAGCCAATTATGAATATGTAACACTTTGACTCTTTACTACCAATTATTTGAATTGAGGGACATTTTTCTTGGCTTCTTTCATGTTTCATGTGATTTTAATGCATCTAATGCGAAATATACCTTCATTCTTTGGTGAAGAATTAGCTGTTGATGATTATATTATTTGTTGTTATTTGAATAATTAATTTTCTTGTCGATGCTTGAGCCATCTTCTAGAAGCTGCAGGAAGTTTCTTCCTACATATTTTCACCTGATTTTGGCAAGGCAAGAACATGGAAAAGGGTCGGACACTGGTGATTGGCGAGTACTTCATTTGCAAAAGTTGATATCACTTGCTTATCAGGTGCTGCTTACATACTAGAATATACTAGCATAAATGTTTTACCTATTGCACTTTGATTGGTATTGAAGACAATAATAATTTATTAACCGGTCGCCTTTGATGAGTGGAGGCACTACATTTGATAACGGAAATATTGAAGTCATGGGTGACACTGAGTAGCGATAATCAGAAATCTAGAATGCAGTCGAAAAGGTTCATAAGAGTAATTTGGATAAGCTCTCCAATTTAATGAAAGCCTAAAGGGAATAAAGGTAAACTTCAGATGTCTTCTTCTAAGATCCTATTCATATTTAATGTAGTAATTTTCAGATGTCCCAATAGCTCCTTTCTTTTTTGGGGGATCTTATTTGCTTACCCCAATCTTTGGTTTGTTCCCAGCTTGACTTGGGTTCAGCACCTGATGAATTGCCGCATCCAAATTCTGACCAACTAAAATGGACGGCGATAACTTCCAGTGCCACTCAAGGTGATACTCTTCCGCAACCACAAACAGCAGAATCAGCCAGGAATGTTTTCTTGGTACTAGATCTAAATATGATGCTGTCCGAGGATGATTCTTACATGGACATCCAACATGGGATGAGTTGAGAAATGCCACCACGACAACAGTTGATGCTCCATCATGCTAGATTTCTGAATGTTTGAACAAGCTGAGAAACTCCATGTTTTCAATCAGAGGCTTCGCAAGGTGTTAGGTTTGAACAATTGTAGAACACTGTACAGGCCAAGAGTTTTTGTGAGGCTCTTAATAATAGCAAAAATTACAAAGGAAGTCTTGAATGGGACAAACAAACTTGATCTATCTGCCAACTTTGCTAAAGGAAGAAGTGGTAGTCATGAATTAAGTGTTTCTTTTAATTCTTTTTTTCTTTGTTAGTTCTAGAATTAGAGGGCTATATAGGTGATGCTTAAGTAGCAAGTTTATACTAATTCACCAATCATCAAGAAGCTCTATTATTATTAATAAACTTGTATTCCTTATCTCATTTACCTTGCAAAATCTGTTTATACTTATTTCATTTGTTGTGATGATGAAGTAAATAATAAAATGTAAATTAATAAAAATAAAATAAATTGTAAAAATATAAATAATTTTAAACATACATATAAGTATATAAAATACTATTTACACACCAAAATCAACCACTAAATATTTGTGCATAAATATTTATAATTTAACTTATTTTAATGTGTATTTTATATTTTAATGTGTATTTTATTTTAGTAGCTGATTTTAGTATGCACCTAATATGATTATTAAGTGTAATATAGAATTTTGTTTATTTATTTTAAATAAAAATCTTGAAATTAAGCCAAAAGATTATGACAAACTATGTTAATTTTCAGCTTACAAAAAATGAGATGCTTTAAATACCCCCTCTTATCTGTTTTTATCGATCATTTTACACTCTTCATTCTCTTCTACAATAATTATTATTGTTGTTGTAATTGTTCTAGGGATTTATTTACAAGGAGGATTAATATTGAAACCAAATATTCTCATTGAGGGAATGTTTCACAAAAGAGGACAACTTTGGTGGAAAAAAAAGCTTATATGGTAGATTGCTTAAGCTTCACTTCTACAAGTTCAATGCAACGGTACAAAACAAGTTCAAGTGGATCCAAAATACACATAGTGTCAAATTATCAGACCAACTTATTGCAAACTTCATATATAGAGTTTGCAATCCCAACAGCTTTGTGAAATACACTCTCAAGTTCTGCATCTTCTACGTCGTCTGAATCCAAAGCCACATCCTTCAAGACATTAAGAATGATCGAAACAGCCACTTGTACTTGCTCAAAATTACACCTCTTAATGAAGGTAAAGACTGAAAAGAAGAAATAAGCATAAGCAAATGCTTGCAAGTAATATGGCTCCAAATAATTGCCAGTGCGTGTGATATAAATACTCATCCCAAATTTTTTAGCCTTTGAAGTTCATCAACAAATACACTTCATCAAGTCAATACAAAACTAATATTAAGTGGTAAGAAATGTTCGTCGCTGGTTTTTATGATGAAATAAACAAGGTCATATATAATATAACTGGATATGAAAGTGTGGTTAAATATCAAGCTGAAGCCAAAGGCCTAGACAAAGATTTTAAATTTGATATGAAAGTCTAAGCTATGACTTGTTTACTCCTCACTGTATTGGAAGAATCTACTGCTTTAAGCTTTGGTAAGCAAGTTCCAAAGAAAACTTCTTTCATAACCCTAGCAACATCATTGACATTTTGCATTCGGCCAAAACTAGAAATCTTATCTGAAGATACTGGTGCACTATCAACCATTGCTGGTGCAACTTTGTGCTGCTTGTTTAGAAAAGAATTGACAACACCCTCTTTTGTGTTTAAATCATGAGCAGCACCTCCAGTGGGTAAAAGGATCTGAAATGCTTGAACTTGAGCAACATCTGTAGCGAGTTTACCCTCCGATGGCTCTACTCATGAATTGTTGGAAGCAGAATCATGCATATCAGAATTCTGCACCTTCTCTATTTTCAACCCTGCAAAAGTATAAATTCTTTATATCACATCCAAACAAAATGTCAAAAAAATGTCAAATTCAGTATTCAAAGAAGCTAACAGCCAAAAAAGTATCCAAGCAGAATATTAAAAAAATTTAAATTTAAATTTAAATTTCACAAAAAAAAAAATAACAGAAGGGAAGTTTGGCACTTTTTAACCAAGCATCATTCTCCAAAACCATGGCCCCTTACAACAATAGTGCAAGTGAAGGGGGTTAAAATACAGTGCTTCAGAAACAGTTATAGAGGATACCATACCCGATGATCTACTGCCTTCAATTTAGGTAAAGAACAATGCTAGGGAACCAAAAGGGTATTAACCAAAAACCAGCCAAATACCTTTGGGTGAATTCAAAATCTCTACGAGTTAATATATATGGATGTTTCTTCTGCTAAGTATCAGAATGTTTCTTTTTCATACTAAATGGATGTTCTTTTATATATTTTTCGAATTTTTTTGTATTACAAATGTGCATGTCTCTATTTCTTTAAGAATTTCATTTTTTATTTAGATTTTATAGATATTTAATTATTTTTGCTAAAATATAACTGGATATTTCTTTTGTTAAGTATTAGGATTTTTTTTTCATATTAAATGAATATTTTTTTTATATTTTTGTAATTGTGTAGTTTGCAGTCTCTTTAATCCTCATTCAAATCATATCCAAGAGGGCTAGCATATAAATAATGATTCGGGTGTGGGTAGGGCATCAATCCATTTGTAGGAGCTGCCAGCCATGAAACTGGATTTTGATGGAAGTAACTCATTGTTGTAGGACCTTGGAACATTGGAAATTGCATATTCTGGTTTGACATGAGTGGAAGGATATTTTGAGGCTGAGAACACACATTAATGGTAGAAAAACCATTTTTAAAATTGTGGCCAGTTTCCACCGCAAGATTCCCCAATTTATCACTTCCCGTGCCATCCAAGGACTGACTATACAGTGAACATGACCTTGCCAAACCCTCATCATTTGCAAGGGAGAGCCTCCAGTTGTGCATATTCCAGGCTCTTCGGAAGCAACTTCTGTAGATCTACAAGAACCTTCAGCTTCTACTTGAAAACCATTGTTACACCCTTCATCTGCACTTAATCTCTTTGAATTACAATCCTCATAATAACGATTACCAGTGTTGCCAGATGTCGGTGATAGAAGAGGAGTGGGTCACGGTGGGAGGCGGAGAGGGCCTGACGGTGAGAGAGAGAGGTCTGTGTGTGTGATTGTTGGAGGTGGGTAGGTTAATGTGAGAGAGAAGATGAAGCTTTTTTTAGGTTTTAATTAGGTTTACTTAATCAAATTTAAATTTTTTAAATTTTGAATTTAAAAAATTTAAAATTAATTGTTAATATAAATTAATGTGATTTTGTTTAGTTTTTAGCTGATAACCTTTTGGTTCCATATACTTTTCCTAGGTAAAATACGGTCCAACATCTCAAGCTTCCCACAAAGTCTAATAATTGGGGGCAGATAATGCCTAGGTATAAAGTTATCCACCTTAAAAAAAAAACGATGTCAAATTGTAGCATACAGAGAAGTAAAATATGGAATTAAAAATAAATAAATAAGACTATTTAAAAGAATAAGCTATAGCCTACCAACAAGACTACAGTAAATGGATCAATTGCTAAATAAATTGATATCATATTTAAATGGATCAATTTATACCATGATTGCTAAATTAAATGGATCAATTTACAGCAATACTATAGTAACAAGTTTTAAAAATTTACAAGTTGAAATTCACATTTGGCTTCAAACAAATTTGTACAAGATGATCTATATGAACAATTTAATGAGTCTTCTCATGAGGCATGAAGCTTGCTCTACTTATATTCCATCATTCTCCATCTGTGTGTACTGTTACAATCGCTAAGGAGCAATTTAATTTTAGGTTTCCATAGTTCCATGATCCTTTTCCCTTCACACCCTACAGCCTTGGATCATACACATCTCATAGGATATCCTGTTAACTACCTATAAAGGAGAGAACACATAAATAAATAATGAAATTTTTTTTCATGAAAGATAAAAATGTGTAGCTCAAAAAGATATAGTCTTACCACAGATTTGGGAGAAATGCTAAGATTATGTGGAACTTTCCTTAAGCAGTTCGCATAACGAAAATCCAGAATGTTCATTTCGGTGACCATCTTCCTTACCGATAATTTTTACATGAACAAACACCACCTTCAAAATGATGAAAGCGATAGGCATCTCTTACAATAATAGCACGATTCTGTCACGGAAACATACTTAATCCAGTTGTGGCAATCACCACATACACGTAGGTTTTTGAAAACTCAAATGGGAGTGGAGCTAGACAAACTAAGCAATCCAAAAGCAATAGCCAGTTTTTCACTGTGAATAATTTGCGTTGAATCCTAGTGCGTGAAATTAAACTCCGCAAACTTCGCACAGATAGACCGACAAGTGTACCGGGTCGTCCAAGTAATACCTCAGGTGAGTGAGGGTCGAATCCCATGAGGATTATCGGATTGAGTAAGCAATGACTATCTTGCAAATCTTAGTCAGACGGATAGAAAAGATGGTTGCTGTGAAAAATGCATAAAAACAAAATAAGAAAAGAGTTACTGGATTGGTGTGAAATTAATGATAAGAGAGCAGTTGAGGTTTCGGAGATGCTTTCTCTTTCTGGATCAACATTTCTCATTGTCTACTTCAACAATGGATAATTCATTCCATGGCAAACTGTAAGTGATTAACGCCGGGGCTAGTGGTCATTACTCTCCTCTGCTTCAAATCAAACGCCGGTGCTAATGGTCATCCAATCTGAACGAGGATGAAGCTTGATAAACCACTATTTTATGGTTTTTATTGTGCTTAATTGTATGGTTTTATCAATTCTTTACCCACTTATTCATATGATTGGCATGCATTTATATTTCCTTCCAAAAATTATTACATGATTGAATATTTTCTTCTTAAAGACTTTTAATTATGTATTTTAATTCTCCTTCATTCCATTAGATGCCGTGATCTGTGTGTTAAGTGTTTCAGGCTTTATAGGGCATGAATGACTTGGATATTGGAAAGGAAGCTTGCAAAAATGGAAGGAACACAAGAAATTGAGGAGATGACCAGCGAGAAGTGACGCGGATACATGGCTCACGCAACCGTGCGACATAGAGGAAATCGCAGTGACGCGGACGCATGGCTCACATGACCGCGCGGATTGGAACTGCACAAGTGACGCGGAGGCGTGGATGACGCACACGCGTGGCAAGGTAAAATGCCGAATGACGCATCCGCATGAATGTCGCGATCGCGTGACATGCGCGATCTGCAGAATCTGCAGAATTCACTGGGGGCGATTTTGGGCTCTGTTTTGACCCAATTTTCGGCCCAGAAAAGCAGACTTGAGTCAAGGAACATGGAGAAACGAAAAACAACAATTCATTACAGACAATTCTCAGTTTTAGATCTAGTTTTACTCCTCCTCTAGGTTTTCTCTCTGCACATTCATAGTTCTTAGGATTTATTTTTATTACTTTTCGCATTGGGATATTGAGAAGAGTTATTACCTCCGTCAAGACTTCGTCATTCTCGTTTGTTTTCTTTACCTGTCTCTTACTCTTCCATGTCCTTTGTTTACTCAAAAATATTATTGGATTATTTTTAGAATTTATTAATACAAGAACTATTTTTATTTTTAATTGATCCATTTGATTATTACTTATCATGTCTTTCTATATTTTCCTTTTCTATGTTATGAATTCTACATTTACAATGAGCGAGTAGTTCCATAACTTGGATGGGAGTTGATTGAAGGGAAGACCTTGAGTTGGAATGCTTAAAAGAAAAATTGTAATTGGGTTTATTGTTGGATTGCCCTCTAGTCACTGACACCAATCCTTTTCAATTGAGCGGATTGGAACTTGTGAATAGAAACAGCTTTCCAACTTGCTTGACTTTCCCATACCTAGTAAGGGATAACTAAACAGAACAACTCTCAATTATCAATTAATCTTGAGAGTACTTCAACAAGAATAGGGCTTCCAACTAATCTACTCCCAGTCAAGGTTTTTATTTAAAATTACATAAATTCTCCAATTTAATTTCCCGTTATTCAACTCAAACCATTTTTGAAAACATCTGATTAATAAAATAGCACATCTCTCTGCAACTCGTTGGGAGACGACCTGGGACTCATACTCCCAGTATTTTAATTTAAATTTTGTGACAACCCTTCTAAATTGATAAGCGGATTTCTGGTTGGTTAAGAACTGTACTTGCAACGTATCTCTTCTAATAATTTCTTAACTCACCAATTTTTGCCACGTCAATTTTTGGCGCCGTTGTTGGGGAGTTGCAATAGAGTGCTAAAGTTATTAATTGGAATTTATTTATTTGCATTTTATTTTATTTTGCTACTATGAGCTTCATGTTTCTTTCGTTAAATGACGCGTTCACTTCCTGATCCAAGCTTGCCAGTATTCGATCCTGAGATTGAAAGAAATATTTCACGAATAAGGCAAGCTCGGCGTCAGTTAGTCCTCTCTGAGGGCGGATTTGAAACGTCACTTGAGGAAGAAACAGGCTCCCTTTCTGCTGATTCGGTTGATTTACGTGCAGGTGACATGGTAGCACCTAGGAGAATTACTATCCAGGAGGCTGGAGCCCCTGATTTTTCAATGCAACCGTTTCAAGCGCATCACCCAGCGGTGGCTACAAACTTTGAAATAAAAATAGCACTGCTCAATTTGATGCCCAAGTTTCATAGCTTACCTGCTCAAGAGCCTATCAAGCACCTTAGAGACTTCCAAGCAGCCTGTTCTACTGTCAGGCGTGATGGTGCAGATGAAACTTCAATTTTGTTAAAAGCCTTCCCATTCTCTCTTGAGGGAAAGGCAAGAGAGTGGTACTACACTCAACCCGCAGCAACTGTATCCGACTGGGATACACTTAGAAGAGAATTTTTGGAAAAATTCTTTCCAACTGAAGTTACTGATAAACTGAGGAAAGACATTTCCATGATTGTTCAGGACGAATCCGAGACTCTCTATGAATACTGGGAGCGCTTCAACAATCTTCTGGAAGTATGCCCCCACCATATGATTGACAAGATAGTATTGCTTGGCTACGTAACACATGGCATGAGGCCCCAAGATAAGACTATATTGGAAAGTGCTAGCAATGGGTCTATGAAAAAGTACAAGACCACTGATGAGGCATGGCATTTGATCACCGACTTAGTTGAATCTACAAGGAATTACAGGCAGAAATAAGGCCGGTCAAAAGCTGTTGCAGAGGTATCTTCTAGCAAGGAGACTACTGCTCTGGCTCAGAGTATAAGTGAAATGACCACCTTACTGAAGCAGATGCAGTTGAGTCAACAACAAGCGCATCAAAGCCAACAGCTAGTCCCACAGAGAGTGTGCGGAATATGTGCTGATTACAGCCATTATACTGATGAATGCCCGCAACTCCAACAGGAAGACAACATCGTGGCAGCCACTCATAACTTCTATGACCGCCCCAACCAAGGGTACAATCAAGGTGGCAGTTACAACCATGGATGGCATGACAATTCCAACCAAGGTTAGAGAGATAATTCTAACCAGAATTGGAGGGACAACAATAACAGAGGAGGCAGAGACAATCAAGGATATCAGAGGTGGAATAATAACAACAACAGGCAGCAGAACCAGAACCAGCCTTACAGAGCACCTCACTTGAGGCAGTCCCAAGGGGCACAGCACAACCAACAACAAGTTCCGCAGATCACTCAATCTAATTCCTCTCCGAGTGAAGAGGCCATTCAATCCATTGCACAAGGACAAAGGAACATGGAAAGTTCACTTAATGGCCTAGCATCTGCCATACAAGCTCTCATATCTCAGCTGGTACCACCCAATACTTCAAACACTCAACAGGAAAACTCCAGTGGAATTCCTTCTCAACCCTTGCCCAATCCGAAGGGTGGCATCAATGCCATCACCCTAAGGTCTGAAACTACACTGCAAGAGAGGAATCAGGAGGAACCAAACCCACCAGAATACGCCTCAGATGAAGAGGTAGTGAAAGTAGAAGATGTTGAAGAGGAAGAGGACATACAGGACATGGATGAAGAAGAAGAAGCTCAATCACAGGAAGAAGCACCAGAGGATGCTGAAGCTGTGAAGGATGCCATTCCTATTCCATTACCACAAATTGCAAGGAAGGCCAGGAAGCAGTTGGAACCTGACCCCAAAATGGTAGAGATATTCAAAAAGGTTGAGGTAACTGTTCCCCTTTTTGATGTTATTCAGCAGGTACCTAAGTACGCAAAGTTTCTAAAAGATTTATGTGTACATAAAGACAAAATTAATGAATTAGAAGCTATTCCTTTAGGTAGTTCTATATCTGCTTTAATGGGAGTTATACCTGAAAAGTGTAGTGATCCAGGTCCATGTATGGTTAATTGTATTATTGGTGGTGTGATATTTTCTGACTGCATGTGTGATTTAGGAGCATGTATTAGTATAATGCCTTTGTCCATATATGATACCTTGAGGCTCCCTCCCTTAAAAAGGTCGGCAGCTCGTTTTATGTTAGCAGATAAAAGCATTATTATGGTGGTTGGAATAGCTGAAGATGTATTAGTGGGCATTAAGGGGCTCACATTTTCCATTGACTTTTATATCCTGGAGATGCCCCAAAATGACTCAGAGAAGCCATCATCAATCCTACTAGGAAGACCATTCCTGAAGACCTCAAAGTTCAAATTAGATGCTTTTTCAGGAACATACTCTTTTGAAATAGATGGCTGAGTAGTAATCTTCAATCTGAATGGAGCTATGAAGCATCCTCCAGAGGATCATTCTATCCTCCAGTGTGACATCATAGATGAAACCGTGGCTGAAATTCACCAGGAGGAATTTGAAGAGAAGTACATAGGACAAGGTCCGAGTGTGGGGACACTTTCTGAGGACAATGACAGTGCTTTACCATTGTTACCAGCTCCAGACAACCCAGAGCCTAACCATGAGCAGAAGTTAGAATTGAAACCACTCCTTCCACACCTCAAATATGCTTACCTTGAGGACAAGCAGAAGTTTCCAGTTATCATTGCAAGGAAACTCACTTCTCAACAAGAAGAGCAGCTACTTAGTGTGCTGAGGAGACATAAGAAGGCAATTGGTTGGAGTTTGGCAGATATAGTAGGCATCAACCCTCAGGTCTGTAAGCACAAATATTTTTAGAAGAGGGAGCAAGACCTGTCCGTCAACCCCAGAGAAGACTGAACCCCACTATCCTAGAGGTTGTCAAAAAGGAAGTGACCAGACTACTAGAGGCAGATATCATCTATCCCATCTCAGACAGTGAATGGGTAAGTCCAGTACAAGTGGTGCCAAAGAAGTCTGGAGTCACTACAGTGAAGAATGAGCATGGAGAGCTCCTGGCAACCAGAGTTCAGAACGCCTGGAGGGTCTGCATTGACTACAGACGCCTAAACCAAGCAACCCGTAAGGATCACTATCCTCTTTCATTCATTGATCAAATGCTGGATCGCTTGTCAGGTAAATCACATTATTATTTCTTAGATGGTTACACAGGCTATTTCCAGATTCACATAGCTCCTAAAGATCAGGAAAATACCACTTTTACATGTCCTTTTGGGACTTATGCTTATAAGAGAATGCCCTTTAACTTGTGCAATGCACCAGCTACTTTCCAAAGATGCATGATGAGTCTTTTCTCTGATCTTATTGAGGACTGTATGGAGGTTTTTATGGATGACTTTAGTGTACATGGTGATTCCTTCAATCTTTGCTTGGATAGTTTATCTAGAGTATTAGATAGATGTGTCAATACAAACCTTGTATTAAATTTTGAAAAATGTCACTTTATGGTTAAACAAGGGATTGTACTAGGACATGTTGTGTCTAATACTGGAATTTCTGTAGATCCAACAAAGGTGGTTGTTATTTCTAGTTTACCTTACCCCTCCTCTGTGAGGGAAGTCCGTTCGTTTCTTGGCCATGTAGGTTTTTACAGGAGATTCATTAAGGACTTTAGTAAAGTAGCTCTTCCCTTATCCAGACTACTGCAAAAAGATATTGAGTTCAAGTTCAGTGAGGATTGCAAACAAGCGTTTGATAAGCTGAAGACCGCCCTGACTCAAGCTCCAATTGTGAGAGGACCAGACTGGAGCCAGCCATTTAAAATAATGTGTGATGCCTCCAACCAAGCAGTAGGTGCAACACTGGCTCAGCGTGAAGGTAAGGACCCCTTTGTAATTGCTTATGCGTCTAAAACTTTAGATGCCGCTCAGTCTAATTATACTACTACTGAGAAAGAGCTTCTTGCTATTGTTTTTGCTCTGGATGAATTCCGAGCCTATTTACTTGGTACGAAAGTAGTAGTGTACTCAGACCACGCAGCTCTAAAGTATCTATTAGCTAAAAAGGAATCCAAACCAAGGCTTATACGTTGGATACTGCTACTACAAGAATTTGATTTAGAAATTAAGGATAGAAGTGGTAACCAGAATCTAGTGGCAGACCACTTGAGTCGCCTTGAGCACATTAAGCATGACTCCACTCCTATAGCTGATAATTTCCCATTTGATAACCTGCAAGCAGTATCTGAGGTAGTCTCTTGGTATGCACCTGTAGCTAATTATCTAGTTAGCTGCACTTTTCCTCCAAACTTTAGTAAGCATCAAAGAGACAAGTTGAAAAGTGAGTCTAAATATTATATATGGGATGACCCATATTTATGGAGATGTGGCACTGACCAGGTAATTAGATGGTGTGTGCCTCAATCAGAATTCCAATCTATTTTAGAGGCCTGTCACTCATCTGAGAGTGGAGGACACTTTGGCCCTCAAAGAACAGCTAGAAAAATCTTAGACTGTGGATTCTGGTGGCCTACTCTTTTTAGAGACATTGCTGAATTTTGTAAATCCTGTTTCCCATGCCAAAAATTTGGTAATATATCCATGAGGGATGAGATGCCTCAACAAATTATGCTTTTCTGTGAAGTTTTTGATGTTTGGGGCATTGACTTCATGGGTCCATTTCCAAATTCTAATGGTCATTTTTATATATTGTTAGCTGTGGATTACGTTTTCAAATGGGTGGAAGCGATTCCTACCCGCACTGATGATGCTAACACTGTTGTTTTCTTTGTTAGAAACCACATTATTTGTCGCTTTGGATCCCCATGAGCAATCGTGAGCGATCAAGGCACCCATTTTTGTAACAGAAGACTAACAGGATTAATGAAGAAGCATGGGATAATTCATAAAGTTGCAACCACTTACCATCCTTAGACTAATGGGCAAGCCGAGGTGTCAAACAAAGAGATAAAGCGTATATTGCAGAAGATAGTCAAACCTCATAGGAGAGACTGGAGCACCAGGCTACAAGATGCACTTTGGGCATATAGAACAGTATACAAGACACCTATTGGGATGAGTCCTTTCCGCTTAGTTTATGGAAAAGCCTGCCATCTCCCAGTTGAAGTAAACCACAAAGCCTTTTGGGCAGTAAAGGAATGCAATATGGGATTTGAAACAGCCGAAGCTGAGAGGAAGTTGCAACTGCAAGAATTAGAAAGCCTTCGCTTGGAAGCTTATGAGAACTCAAGGCTGTACAAGGAGAAAATGAAGGTTGTACATGATAAGCACATCAAGAGGAGAGAGTTCCAACCTGGGGACTTAGTCCTCCTTTATAAATCTCGACTGAGGCTCATGCCAGGCAAGTTGAGATCAAGATGGGAAGGTCCATATAGAGTAGAGAAGGCCGAGCCGTACGGAGTTTTTCACCTAAGTCATCCTTCAAGCTCTGAACTCATCAAAGTTAATGGACATCGTTTAAAGCTGTACCATGGTGAGAAGTTGAAGAAAAATAAGGAGCTTGAGATCTTCCTCTTGGAAGATCCACACATAGCCAAAGACTGAGCTAGTGGAGCATCCAACTTACGGATGTTAAAGCAAAGTGCTAGGTGGGAGACAACCCACCATGGTATGATCGTTCTTTTCTTTATTCGCAGTTTTCTTTTTTAATAACTCTTCTCCTTATTCGCACATTTAGCTTGCATCTGCATTTGCATATTTTTATTTTGAAAAAAAAATTTTCACGCAACACGACCGCATCAATGACGCGTCCACGTTGCAGGTGGCTCAGAAAGAATAAGAAAGCGAACAGAAAGTCACGCGAGAGCGTGGCAGGAGGTGTGCCTTTGGCACAAATCGCCCCACGCGACCGCGTGCCCCACGTGTCCACGTCAGGTGGAAAATCTGCCTCCCACGCGGCCGCGTGACCTGAAAATCGACGTGAAAAGGGTGCATAGCCGAAAGTTATGCTGGAGTGGTGCTGGACTAGCGCTAGACGTACAGCCCTTACCACGCGAACGCGTGCCCCACGCATCCACGTCATATCCCAATATTGGCCACTGATAAACCACTATTTTATGGTTTATCTTGTACTCAATTGAGTGGTTTTTATTAACTCTTTACCCACTTATTCATACTATTTGCATGGTTTTATATTTCCTTCCTAATTATGTGTTTTGATTGAAAACATGCTTCTTTGATCTTATATTTGCTTATTATTAATCCTCTCTTATTACCATTAGATGCCTTGATATGTGTGTTAAGTGTTTTCAGAGATTATAGGGCAGGAATGGCTTGCAGGATGGAAAGGAAGCATGCAAAAGTGGAAGGAATACAAGAAGTTGGAGAAATTGCTAAGCTGTCCAGCCTGACCTCTTCGTACTCAAACAACTATAACTTTAGCTACAGAGGTCCAAATGACGCGGTTCCAGTTGCGTTGGAAAGATAACGTCCGGGCTTCGATTTGATATATAATATGCTATAGTTTTCTTGATGCTAGGTGACGCGACCGCGTGATCCATGCGGCCGCGTCGCAGTGACGGAAATCCGGCGTGATTGAATTCGAGACCAGCGAATTCTGGGCTGTTTTCGACCCAGTTTGCGGCCCAGAAAACACAGATTAGAGGCTATAAAGTGGGGAAATGCATCCATTCATAATCAAGCTTTCACATTCACAATTTTAGGAGTAGATGTAGTTTTTAGAGAGAGAGGTTCTCTCCTCTCTCTTGGGATTAGGATTTAGGACTTCTCTTAGTTTTAGGAGTAACTCTCAATCCCAGGTTCTTTATTTTTATTTATTTTTCCAATTAAATTTATGAACTTTTCCATGTTATGATTTGAATATTTTATTTAATATAATTGAGGTATTTCAGAATTATGTTTGCTTTCTTTTATAAATAATTTAGATATTTTCCCCCTTTTTGGCTTGAGTCAAGTAATTAGTAACACTTGAGCTGTCAATTTAAACAGTGGTTGAAATTGGCAGATTCTGATTGCACTAGGATTGCTCTAAAGCTAGTCTCTCCACAAGAGTTGACTAGGACTTGAGAATCAAGCTAATCAGTCCACTTAACTTTCCTTTGTTTAGTAAAGGTTAACAAAGTGGGATTAAAATCCAATTCTCATCACAATTGATAAGGATAGGACTTCCAGTTCTTCATATCTTGCCAAGAGATTTTATTAGTATTATTTTATTTTACTTGTCATATAACATATTCCCACCTTACTTCCAAAACCCCAATTTACAACTCATAACCAATAATAAGAACACCTCCCTGCAATTCCTTGAGAAGACGACCCGAGGTTTGAATACTTCGGTTATCAATTTATTTAGGGGTTTGTTACTTGTGACAACCACAACGTTTGTAAGAAAGGTTGATTGCTTGGTTTAGTAACTATACTTGCAACGAGTATTTACTATAACTTCTAAACCATCAATCTTCAGTTCTTCAGCCACTCACGCGGTCGCGTGACCCACGCGATTGCGTCACCCATATTTTGGCAAAATAAGATTTCGAACAGAGACTTGTGCGAGTGCGAGGGCAGCATAAAACGTGTCATGTGACCGCGTGACCGACGCGACCGCGTCAATCCGAATAAGCGCAATTCACGCGAACGCGTCACCCACGCGTCTGCGTCGCTTACGCCGCACAGCTTACGCTGATTTGCCAAATATCTTATCTTTCTTCTCCCCAAATCCTATTTTCTCTTTTCCCTCCTTATTTCTTCCTTCTTCCTTCTTCCTTCTTTCTCACCTTCTTCTCCCTCTCTCTCATCCCCATTATCAAGGTTTTTCTTTTCTTCTTCCTTCCTTACTTTTCCATTATCTTTCTTATTTTTATGTTTTCTTCTTTTCTTTTCTTTTTACTTTCATTATCCATATTTTCTTTTTCTTTCTTTTTTTTTCTTTTAATTGGTGTTAGAAATTTAATTGAGTCATTATTTCTCATTATATGCTTGTGGATTGTTGCAAAATTGTTTGGCAATTATATATTACTTTTTAAAGGGTTGCTTGCATGTTCAAATTATTATTTTCAATAGTTTATTCATCCTGCATGCTACGTGTTTGTGAAAAAGCCCATATGACATTATGCATTTTCTACATTATTCTATTCTACTATTCAATGCTTGCTTTTCATAAATTCCCTTTACTGTTTTATTAATTTAATTTAATTGTTAATACAAACGTGATGGTTAGTTTGTTACGAGTGATAACATATTTAACAAATTAAATGCTTGATCTATGCTACTCATGCCTTTGCCTGCATGCCAATAAACACCTTGCATTTAATTGTCATCAAATGCACTTTCTATATTTCCATTGGTGAACTTTTCACATGTAGTCATGACCATGTGTTAACGACATCCTCTTTACCGTGCATTGATTATCACTTATACCATCCTCTTCCTTGCTCTGTCCCTTTGAATTCATGTTACTTTCTTTTTCCCTTTTCAGGATGGCCACAAAGAAAGGAAAAGAGAAAGTTACTCCCAAACCACCAGCAAGAAGAGGAACAAAAAGAGCATTAGTGGCAGAGCCTTCTTCAACTGCAGTCAAACCCTCAACAAAAAGAATTAAGAGGATTATAAAGGTTGATGAAAAAGAAAAAGCCTTCCCAGCAAAGGACACTACGCAATTTTCCAATCGCTACTGTGAGCATATGTTCCCTATCCTGGCAGGACGGAGCTACAACAACGAATACCTTCTTATCCTCCCGCCCAATATTGCTACCTTTGTTGAGCCGCAAATTGAACGAAGACAATGGGGTTTCCTCCAGAGACAGCCAAGGCAGGTTAATCTTTCTTGGGTAGTTGAGTTCTACTCTAATTTCCACCTGCCAACCCTACAGTCTGTCTATGTACGTCAGAAGCAAGTCCCCATTACAGAAGAGGCCATTCAACAAGCTCTAGGTTTTTCCCCTGCTCCAGAAGGATTGGACGCCTTTCAAGAAGCCTCACTCAAGCACCATATGTACCAATTTGACTGGGATGCCGTTCTCAGAGTTATCGCACTACCTGGCAGCATATGGATCTACGGATACCACCGTTCCCGTCCTAAGGGAATATCGGCTTCGGCACTTACCTTAGAGGCTCGCGTATGGGCACAGATCATGTCCCACTACGTCTTTCCGAGCACTCACGAATCCTCCTTCACTGCAGACATGGCCGTTCTACTATGGTGCATCCTTACAGACCAGCCTCTGAACCTACCAAGACACATCCGGAATGCCATGGGACACGTACAGATTGCGGGCAACTTACCTTTTCCCGTCTTGGTCTCAGATCTCGTCTCAGCAGCCGAAGTCTCCTACAGAGCTGGGGACTCCAAAGCCATGCTTCCACGGGATGATCAGTACGTCCCTAACGGGAAATATATTAGACTTCCAGCAGCCACTACTAGCCAGCCTCCCGAACCGGCTGAGGACATTCCTCCTTCCACACCACAAGCACCTACAACAACCCAACTGCTCCATCATATACTTGAAAAGTTGGATCGGCAGGAACAGAAAGCAAAGCTAAGAGAGCGCCGTAACAAGCGCCGATTCACATACCTTAAGGAGCTGATTATGGGAAAATTCAAGAACTCAGACACCCCGGACTCCACTTCCTTTACCAGCACAGGGAGCCATGACGGTCCCGACTGTGGAGATACTGCCACCAGCCCACCTTTGTTCCTGATAGATGGTACCGAGGACGGTGCAAAGCCTTAAGTGTGGGGAGGTCGGTTAGTACCTGACTTTTGGAGGTAATTTCTCTTCCCTAACACCAATATATTAGGATATTTAGTTAGTTTTTCTTTTTTAGAATAGGATAAATTGCATAGTAATAGATTAGTTGCATGCATGTTCTACTTGATTGAAAAGACAATAAGTTTCTTCTAAGACCCTATCTTTAGAACAAAATTTCACTAATTTTAATCAAAACTTTTATGTTGAAATTTGCTTGAAGTTGTATTTGGAACATGATTTTTGGGCTAAAGAACACACAACCTGTGAGATTTGAGCCCAAATGCATGGTTACATTATTTAACCATAATTATTTTATTCTTGTGTTTTTACTTCTATATGATTGTAATCTATATTTTGTTTCATCCTATATGTCTAATGTTTAATATATTTATATGTTTGCATATGATTGAGGCCATTACTTGTTTAAACTCACTTATCCAAATTAAGCCTACCCTTTCAATTACCTTTGTTAACCACTTTGAGCCTTTAAATCCCATTTGTTCTGTATTTTACCACATTACTAGCCTTAAGCGGAAAAACAATTTTATACCCCAATTGAATCTTTGGTTAGCTTAAGATAGAATTATGTGTGTTAATTAAGTATGGGAAATTGTGGGAACAAAAGATAATAAGGGAATGTGTCATGATAATATAATGGGAATTTGGGTACCTACTCATGTGAAACTATAAGAATAAATATATTTATGTGCATTGATTAGCTATGTTTATTTTTTTATGTTTATGTTGAAAAAAAAATCCAAAAATATTCAATAAATAAATAAGGGGATAAAATCACCCCAATGCTAAGTTAAGAATTCAAAGATCAATGCATGTGTGATAAAATTAAAATAAAAAGTTGATACATGAGTATGGAATGTGAACGAGAAATTTTGGGTAGCTAGGTGTGAATTTTAAGTTATATAGAATATATATATATGTTGGGTTAAAGCTTGGGTTAATTAAAGATTCGATTTATAAGCTTACTTAGCCATATATGTTTGCATTGATATATTACAACCTTGAAAAGACCCCATGATGTTTGTATTGATATATTAATTGTTGTTGATTGGTTAGGTGAAGAACAAAAATATTAGAAAGCATGATTAGAGAAGGATAGAGTGATTGCCCTATACACTAGAAAGATTATAGTGTACATACATCATCAGTGAGGGTTCAATGCTTAAAATTCTATGTTCCCTGCTTTCATGAGCTACCTTCTTGCATTTTTTTTTATCTGTTCTTACTGTATAAGAATTGAATTAGTGGAGTTTGATTTGTAATTGTCTTAAAGAACCTATTTACTTTTGATCAAGTAGACAAGAATCATATAGTTGTATTCATATATATAGGTTGCACTGCATTACATGAGTTTTACATGTTCCTACTCATTTATTTTATCTCCTTCAACTAAGCATGAGGACATGCTAATGTTTAAGTGTGAGGAGGTTGATAAACCACTATTTTATGGTTTATATTGTGCTTAATTGTATGCTTTTATCAATTCTTTACCCACTTATACATATGATTGGCATGCATTTATATTTCCTTCCTAAAATTATTACATGATTGAATATTCGCTTCCTAAAGACTTTTAATTATGTATTTTAATTCTCCTTCATTCCATTAGATGCCGTGATCTGTGTGTTAAGTGTTTCGGGCTTTATAGGGCATGAATGACTTGGAGATTAGAAAGGAAGCTTACAAAAATAGAAGGAACACAAGAAATTGAGGAGATGACCAGCGAGAAGTGACGCGAACGCATGGCTCACGCGACCGCGCGACATAGAGGAAATCGCAGTGACGTGGACGCATGGCTCACGCGACCGCGCGGATTGGAACTGCACAAGTGACGCGGAGGCGTGGACGACACGCACGCGTGGCAAGGAAAAATGTTGAATGACGCGTCCACATGAATGACGCAATCGCGTGACATGCCCGATCTGCAGAATTTGCTGGGGGCGATTTTGGGCCCTGTTTTGACCTAATTTTTGGCCCAGAAAAGCAGATTAGAGCCAAGGAACATGGAGAAACGAAAAACAACAGTTCATTACAGACAATTCTCAGTTTTAGATCTAGTTTTACTCCTCCTCTAGGTTTTCTCTCTGCACATTCATAGTTCTTAGGCTTTATTTTTATTACTTTTCGCATTGGGATATTGAGAAGAGTTATTACCTCCGTCAAGACTTCGTCATTCTCGTTTGTTTTCTTTACCTGTCTCTTACTCTTCCATGTCCTTTGTTTCCTCAAAAATATTATTGGATTATTTTTAGAATTTATTAATACAAGAACTATTTTTATTTTTAATTGATCCCTTTGATTATTACTTATCATGTCTTTCTATATTTCCCTTTCCTATGTTATGAATTCTACATTTACAATAAGCGAGTAGTTCCATAACTTGGATGGGAGTTGATTGAAGGGAAGACCTTGAGTTGGAATGCTTAAAAGAAAAATTGTAATTGGGTTTATTGTTGGATTGTCCTCTAGTCACTGACACCAATCCTTTTCAATTGAGCGGATTAGAACTTGTGAATAGAAACAGCTTTCCAACTTGCTTGACTTTCCCTTACCTTGTAAGGGATAACTAAACAGAACAATCCTTAATTATCAATTAATTTTGAGAGTACTTCAACAAGAATAGGGCTTCCAACTAATCTACTCCTAGTCAAGGCTTTTATTTAAAATTACATAAATTCTCCAATTTAATTTCCCGTTATTCAACTCAAACCATTTTTGAAAACATTTGATTAATAAAATAGCACATCTCTCTGCAACTCGTTGGGAGACGACCTGGGACTCATACTCCCAGTATTTTAATTTAAATTTTGTGACAACCCTTCTAAATTGATAAGCGAATTTCTGATTGGTTAAGAACTGTACTTGCAATGTATCTCTTCTAATAATTTCTTAACTCGCCAATTTTTGTCACATCAAAGCTCTAGCAGAATTACAGAATTACAGAAGACTACTCCGTTGCTTTGAGCTGATGTTAGGATTAAGTATCAACTTTGACAAATCAAACTGATTCCTATTAATAGTGATGAGCAGTGGGTACAACGTATGTGCAGCGTGTTGGGTTGTAAGAAAGCCACCCTTCTAGTCAAATATCTGGGTATCCCGTTAGGAGCTAACCCAAGAATGGTTAAGACGTGGAAGCCAGTAATAGACAAAGTGGAGGAAAAGCTTAGTCTCTGGAAGGCCAAGGTACTAAATAAGGCTGGTAAGTTGGTGCTCATCAAATTTGTGTTGAATAGTCTCCTTGTGTATTATTTGAGCTTGTACAAGATGCCAAAGGCTGTTACAGACAAACTTATCTCATTACAGAGAAGATTCCTATGGAGTAAAGAGGATGGGAGGAATGGTTTGGCTCTAGTCAAGTGGGAAGTGGTACAGGCTCCTAAAAAATTAGGCGGGTTGGGAGTTGGTGATGCTATGATACGAAATACAGCTCTTCTGTTTAAATGGTGGTGGCGGTTCTCTAAGGAGGAATGCCCGTTGTGGAAGAAGATAATATGTTCCTGTAACAACCTGAATCCAAATGAGCTCCTAGCCTCACAGGAATTACCTACTCGGGGTGGTCCGTGGAAGGATATTTGCCAAGTACAATTCAAGAACCAAGAAATCCGGCAGAAGATGATTACTGGATTGTCCATGGAGGTGGGTGATAGGAGACGAACTCGGTTTTGGGAGGATGTCTGGATTCATGGAGGTTCTTTAAAAGATCGTTATCCAAGGCTCTTCTCAGTTTCAAACCAAAGAGGATCAGTGATAGGGGATTGTGGGTTTTCGGATGGGTTAGCTTGGATATGGAATTTCCAGTTGAGGAGAGAATTATTTCAATGGGAGTTGGAGCTACTCAACCAGCTTCACCACACTTTGAGGCTAGTCAAACTTGTACATGGAAGAGAGGATAGAGTTGTTTGGAAATATGATAAATAAGGAGTTTTTAATACTAACTCATTTGTGCGGGCGTTGCAGGTGAAAATGGCCCCGGAAGATATATCAAGCTACAGTTTCACTAGGATTATTTGGAAAGGTCTGGTCCCACCTAGAGTGGAGCTGTTTGTTTGGTTTGTCTTCACTGGCAGAATCAGTATGAAGGAGAGACTGAGTCGGTTTGGAGTTATTCACCAAGAAGATGCTTTATGTGTTTTATGTAACAATGGTGTTGAATGTGGCCACCATTTGTTTCTTGGCTGCACTTTTTCTTGGCAGGTTTGGTGTGCTTGGATCTCATATGTTGGTTTGCGATGGGCTTATCCAGGTACGGTAAAGGAGTACTTCCAAAGTTGGACTGAGATCTCACATAGAAAAGAGGAGTGTAAGAGATGGATGGTGTGCTTTTGTGCTATAATTTGGAACATATGGTTGGAGCGAAACCGACGAATTTTTCAGAATAAAGGAAAAAGGAGTTGAGGAGATTATTAACATGGCCTTTCTGAGCTACAAGGAGTGGCTAGGTGCAGATCCCTTCTGTTGTTGATGGCAATGTCGGAGATGACAGAAGGAACACTATAATTGCTTTGTTGGTTTGCTTTTTCCTCATTAGTTAGTATTTTTATGGTCTTGTCCTCTATGCTCCACTTCTTGTGTTGAGCTCCTCTTTCAAAAAAAAATCTCTTGATGATCCTACTCAAAATGCCACAGACAAGGTCGAACCTTCCGGATCAGAGAATGACGCTTTATGATTCTAGCTTATACCACAAAGGCCTTAATCGCCCCGTACCTTGGCTGAATAGATGTTCCCATGTCCCTAACGAAGCCGTGGATTAGCCGTCTAAGAGATGTATAATCAAGCTTGTGTTTCAATGCTATCCTGCTAAGGACTCGCAAGAACTCATGTAGAAAATGGGTCATACTCTTTTTCCACCCGGTTTCATTTGGTTGAAGAATGAAGATACATCTTAGAATGGAATCAAACATAGATTGAAACCAAAACAGTAATATTATTAATCCATGAGAATCAGCAGAGCTCCTAACCTTAACCTAGGAGGTTTAGTCGCTCATATCTTATAGAGAAACAATGTAATTCAAAAATAGTGTCTACAGGAGGAAGAAGATCCTAAACAACGGTGATATTCTCCTTTAAATTCTAATCTAATACTTAGGGATTACAGAATTAAGATAGATTGGACTCCTAGTGCTAAAATCCACTTCTTGGACCTACTTGATGAGTGTTTGGGCTAAGCTTCGGGTGTAATCACGAGCTGGGACTCCTCTTGGGGCGTTAAACGCCAGCCTTGGTCCTTTGTGGGCGTCCAAAAGCCAAGCTGCTCCCTTTTGAGCGTTGAACGCAAAAAAGGAGGTGATAGTTGGGCGTTCAATGCCCGTTTTGGGCCTTCATTTCCAAAGACAAGTATGAACTATTATATATTACTGGAAAGCCCTGAAAGTTATCTATCCAATTCCATTGAGAGTGCAGCATTTGGAATTCTGTAGCTCCAGAAATGCTCATTTGAATTTACAGAGGTCAGAATCTGACAGAATCTGCAGTCCTTTCTCAGCCTCTGAATCAGACTTTTCCAAAACTTGCTAGAATCATCCAAAAATCACCTAAAAATATAGGAAACCCACAAAAAATCAAAGTAGCATCCAAAAAGTGATTTCTACACTAAAGCCTACTAAAACTTGATAAAACTTAACAAAACATAACCAAAAACAATAAGAAAATAGTGCTAAAAGGTGTATAAAATATCCGCTCATCAGAACACCAAACTTAAACTGTTCCTTGTCCTCAAGCACTAAAAACAAAATAGGATAAAGAAGAGCAGATTACAATAAGTCTCAGAGCGCTCAATGAAGCTTAGCTTCAATTATTGAAATGAGGCCATTAGCTTCTTGATTTCTGAATAGGTTTGGCACCTCACTTTCCTTCGAAGCTCAGAAGTATTGACATCTCTTGGAACTAGAATCTGGATGATATTATTGATTCTCCTAGTTTAGCTTTTCTTGATTCTTGACCCACAGCTTCTTTTGGTGCTTTGCACCTTTTTGAGCCTAGTCGTGACCCTAATCATTTTGTTTTCTAGTATTACCATCGGATACATAAACGCCACAGGCACTTAACTGGGTGAACCCAATTAGATTGTGATTCAGCTTTGCTAGAATCCCCAGACAGTGGTACTCAGAGTTCTTAGGCATACTCTTTTTTTTTTTGCAATGGATCACGACTTTAACCACTCCGTCTCAAGCTTTTCACTTGACACCTTCACGCCACAAGTATATAGTTAGGGAGAGCAGCTAATTTGAACTTTTAGGCCTTTTTACTATGAAGCCCTCCTAACCGTTGATGCTCAAAGCCTTGGACCCTAGCTCTCCTTTTCCTTTCTTTTGAGCTTTATTGGATCTTTCTTTTACCTTGCTTTTTCTTTTTCTTTCTGCTTTTGCTTTTTCTTTTTCTTTCTGCTTTTTTTTCCTTTTTTTCCTTTTTTTTTGCTTTTTATGCTATTTCTTTTTCTTCAAGAATCAGTGTTTTTTGATTTTTCAAAGAGTCAATAATACTTCTCTAAATTCACTATTCCTCAATAGCCAATACACTTAACTTCAATAGCCAATACACTTAACTTCACTATCAAATGTGCACAGTTAATTCATATATTCAGAAAATCAATGCAAGGCCACCACAAAAAAAATATTTGGAGATAAGTCATGATATACTTGAAAATTATGCATTCACTGCTTCTAAGTAAAAAAATTTTCTTTTAAGCTTGATGAGGATACATTGGATATGTTATAACCATGAAGTACTTGGAAATAGACTACTAAAGCAAAATCCTAAGAGTGATCATGCAAAAGCTAGAATAGAAATCAGAAAAAAAATAGAATGAAATAATGAAATACAGAAAGAAAGGGGGAATGAAACTCAACCACCTTAGTATTGATGGTTGCTCAGGCTATGCACTTCTGTGAAGATGATTCAGCTTCCCTTGGTGCCATTGATGATAATATAGACCTAGAGCTCACTCTGCAACACCAAACTTAAAATGTTTGCTTGTCCTCAAGCGAAGAGAACTGAAAATAGAAGGTAAGAGTGTTAGAAGGGGATGACGAATTCTGGCATTCAATGCCAAGAATGGGCGTTGAACGCCCAAAAGGGACCAAAAATTGGTCCAGAGCTCCTTCTGAATGGGCGTTAGATGCCTAAGTTGTTCCTATTCTGGCGTTTAATGCCAGCAAGTACTCCTCAGTAGGCATTGAACGCCCAGCCTCTGCTCCCTGGCTGGCGTTCAATGCCAGCTTTCTGCTCTATGTAGGGCATTGAACGCCCTAGTGATTCCTTCCCTGGCGTTCAACGCCAGCTTGCTTCTCCCCTTTGGGCGTTGAATGCCCAAGGTGCTCCTTCCTTGGCGTTCAACGCTAGCTATGCTGCTCATGTTGGGCGTTGAACACCCACACTTCTCCCTGTGTGGCGTTAAATGCCATGTCTTACTCCTTGTCTGGCATTCTACGCCAGCAAAGGGATCTCCCCAGGGTATTTTATTTCCATCTCTGAATGTTTCTGTTTCTGTTCTGAGTACTGCACATGATCACAAACTTTAAAAAGCAAAGGAAAAACTATGTAAATAAACAAAAATGAACTCAACTGAAAAGAAACAAAAGAAAGAAAATCAAAAGTACTCTACTCATGGTTGGGTTACCTCCCAACAAGCACTTCTTTAATGTCATTAGCTTGACAGTTGATTGTTGACTTTCTTCCTCTTCTTCCAGTTGGTTAACAGAAATGGCTCCAAGGGGAAAGAGGAGAAGATTAGTGCTCTTAGAATTGAATTCCTCCTAACAAGCTTTCTTGTTTTATTGTTATCAGCTTGATTCTCCTTGCTTGTTAGGGTAGGGGTTGTATTGTTTCTCCATCCCCTATGCATCTTCCTCTTGGACCTTCCTCCTCGGTGGGTGGTGACTACCCAAAACCCAACTTAAGTTTGATGTCTGGGAAAACTATATGAGTTTTCACCAAGGGAGGAGGCTTCAGTATTGTACTCTGTATGGAAGTACCTCCTTTGTCAGAAGGTAGTGGAGGTTTATGGACCTTGATAATCATGTAATCCTTCTGTAACCTTAGCACCAATTCACCTCTCTCAACATCAGAGAGGTGTCTTCCAGTATATAGAGACCATTGCTCCAAAACCTGAGCAAAAGGAATATTGATTTGCAGCTTCTTAGATCCTTCCATGAATTGTGATCAGCGCTCGTCCTTGGTCTCCTTTTGGGGCTTCTGAGGGTGTGGTACTTCAGGCTTTCTTCCCATAAGAGGGGCGTGTAACATTGTGCTTCCAGCCTCTTCTTAAGCCTCTTCTTCATTCAGTTCCTCAACAGTGTGTACCACCTTAGGCTCAGTCTCTTCCATTTCTTCTGGTGCCTCCAGATCAGGCTTGGCATCATAAAAGATGTCGTCCAGCTCTTCTTGGAGTCTCTCAACTATATTCACCTCCTCTACCATGGAATCGATGATATCAATGCTCATGCATTCCTCTGTGGTGTCTAGATGCTTGAGGAAAGTATCTCCTGAATTGATCTCCATTACCCCCTTTCTGGGCGTTGAATGCCCTTGGTGATACCTTTTTGGCGTTCAACGCCACTGTTGCTCCCTTCTAGGAGTTCAACTTTAGCTCTGCTATAGTTGTGAGTATCACCTTGAGGGAGGTTTCCAGTCATATCATGATGAGTATCTGGAGGATCACTATATACTTCAACAACTTGATTCTGCATGCTACTGTATATTTGTTCCAACAAAAGTTCATTCCCAGCAATCTTTGCAGCTATTAGTCTCCTCATATGAGTTTAAGTACTGGTTATTGATAACCCTCTTAATGAGCTTAGTCCATCCCTGCGAAGAGGAGAAGCTGTTCAAGAATTTTATAACAGCCTTATCCCAAGTGTTCACACTTCTTTTGGGCTCATAAATCCACCATAGCTTTGCTTGATCATTCAGAGCAAATGGGAAGAGTATTCTCCTATAGACTTCAGGCTCTATTCCATTGGTCTCTACAGTATCACATAACTGTAGGAAGTCAGAAAGGAATTTGTTTGGATCTTCCTGCGGAAGTCCATGAAACTAGCAATGTTGCTGCATCAGCATGATTAGGTCGAAGTTGACCTTAAAGTCATCTAGATCAATAGGAGGTTCACTAATATTACTTCCATAAAAGTCAGGAGTGGGAGCTGTATAAGATCCCAAAGTTCTTCTAGGTTGTGCATTCCCAATTGGGTCCATAGTGAACTCTTCTTGTTCTTGCATACATAGAAAAGAAGCAAAAAAAATGAGAGTTTTTATGTCAGAGTATATATAGAGGACTCCCAGTAAGATATCTAGAGAAGAAGAACGAATGAACGTAGAGAAAGGTGAAGGGATTTCAAAATTAAGGGAGTATAAAGTTTTTTTTTTAAATATCAAAAATAAATAAATAAAATAAGAACTAATTCAAAAAATAAAATAAAAAATTTAATTAAAAAAATAAAAAAATTAGAAAAGGAAAGATTAAGAAAAGATATGACAACCAATTAACTAAAAAAAAGGATATTTGAAAATTAAATGGTGATTTTCGAAAATAAGAGAGAGAAATTAGTTAGGAAGTTTTGAAAAAGAGGAAAGAGAAAGAGGAGTAGAGAAGAGAATAAGATAAAATAAGTAACCAACTAATCAATAAGATTTTAAAATAAAATAAAAGATTTGATTTTGAAAATTTGAAAAAGAGAGTTAAAGAAAGATTTTGAAAATTAAAATTTGAAAGAATAAGTCAAACAAGATAAGATAAGAATTGAAAAGATTTGAAAAGATTTTATTTTGAAAATTTTTGAATTTGAATTTTGAAAAAGATTTGATTTTTAAATTGATTTAAGATAAGATAAAGATTTGAAAAGATAAGATATGATAAAGATTTGAAAATTTTTTGAAAGGAAAGATATGATAAAGATTTGAAAAGATTAGATCTTAAAATTAAAATTAAAAATTGAAACTTTACTAACAAGAAAACACCAAACTTAAAATTTTTAAATTAAGATAAGAAAAGGTAGCAAGATTTTCGAAAATTTGAAGAAAGATAAGATAAATATTTTTTTGGATTTTTGAATTTTTAAAGAAAAACAACTAAGAGACACCAAACTTAAAAGTTTTTAAGATCAAACAAAGAAAAACACCAAGAACAATTCGAATATCAAGAAGAAAAATAAGAACAATTTTCCAAAAACTCAAGAAAAGACAGACAAACAAAAAACCAAGAAAAGGTTCCAAACTTAAGGACTGACACAATACTCAAACAAAAGAAAAAGATTGCTAAGAAGAAAAAAAGGTTTTGAAAAATTTTTGAAAAAGAAAAAGAGAAACACAATTATATTGAAAGAACAAACAAACCTCAAAAAGTACCTAATCTAAGCAGCAAGATAGTTCGGTAGTTTGTCAATTTCAGAACAATCCCCGGCAACGGCGCCAAAAACTCGGTGCGCGAAATTGAACTCCACAAACTTCGCACAAATAGACCGACAAGTGCACCAGGTCATCCAAGTAATACCTCAGGTGAGTGAGGGTCGAATCCCACGAGGATTGTTGGATTGAGCAAGCAATGGCTATCTTGCAAATCTTAGTCAGGCGGATAGAAAAGATGGTTTTTGTGAAAATGCATAAAAAAGGAATAAGAAAAGAGTTACTGAATTGGTGTGAAATTAATGATAAGAGAGCGGTTGAGGCTTCAGAGATGCTTCCTCTTTTTGGATCAACTTTTCTCACTGTCTACTTCAACAATGGATGATTCATTCCATGGCAAGTTGTAAGTGATTAATGTTGGGGCTAGTGGTCATTAATCTCCTCTGCTTCAAATCAAATGCCAGTGCTAATGGTCATCCAATCTGAACAAGGGTGAAGCTCTAGCAATTGAATCTCTTGATGATCCTACTTAAAACGCCATAGACAAGGTCGGATCTTCCGGATCGGAGAATGACGCTTTATGCTTCTAGCTTATACCACAATGGCCTTAATCGCCCCATACCTCGGCTGAACAGATGTTCCTATGTCTCCAACAAAGCCGTAGATTAGCTGTCTAAGAGATGTATAGTCAAGCCTGTAGTTCAATGCTATCCTGCTAAGGACTCGCAAGAACCCATGTAGAAACGGGTCATACTCTCGTTCCACCCGGTTTCATTTGGTTGAAGAACGAAGATACATCTTAGAATGGAATAAAAGATAGATTGAAATAGAAACAGTAATATTATTAATCCATGAGAATTAGCAGAGCTCCTAACCGTAACCTAGGAGGTTTAGTCGCTCATAGCTTACAGAGAAACAATGTAATCCAAAAATAGTGTCTAAAGGAGGAAGAAGATCCTAAACAAGGGTGATCTTCTCCTTTAAATACTAATCTAATACTTAGGGATTACATAATTAAGATAGACTGGACTCTTAGTGTTAAAATCCACTTCTTGTACCCACTTGGTGAGTGTTTGGGCTGGGCTTGGGGTGTAATCACGAGCTGGGACTCCCCTTGGGGCGTTGAACACCAGCTTTGGTCCTTTGTGGGCGTCCAAACTCCAAGCTGCTCCCTTTTGGGCGTTGAACGCCAGAAAGTTGGTGATAGTTGGGAGTTCAATGCCCATTTTGGGCCGTTATTTCCAAAGACAAGTATGGACTATTATATATTACTGGAAAGCCCTGGAAGTTTGCTTTTTAATACTGTTGAGAGTGCGCTATTTGGATCTCTGTAACTCCAGAAATGCTCGTTTGAATGCATGGAGGTCAGAATTTGACAGCATCTGCAGTCGTTTCTCAGCCTCTGAATCAGACTTTTCCAAAACTTGCCAGAATCACCCAAAAATCACCTAATAACATAGGAAAACCACAAAAACTCAAAGTAGCATCCAAAAAGTGATTTTTATACTAAAACCTACTAAAACTTGATAAAACCTAACAAAACATAACCAAAAACAATAAGAAAATAGTGCTAAAAAGTGTATAAAATATCCGCTCATCAAATCCCTTTGACCTCGCTCTGCCTCACTCAAAAAGGTTATTGTGTTGCGGCACATAACCGATTTGAGCCACCTGTTCATTCAGATTTCTGAGATACTCGTATATCATATCCGCACGAGGGTGTTTTTGATTACCAACAAAACATGCATGAACAGAATTATTAACCTCTATCCAACTTTGACCAGGCTCCTTCTTGACACCCCTATCTTTCATAATTTGCCTTGCCCAATCCCTACAACCCCATTTTCTAGTCACCGCATACATATTTGAAAGCAGAACATATGTTGCTGAATCTTTGGGTTCCAATTCTAGAAGATGTCTTGCAGCAAACTCTCCAATATCAATATTCTTATGAACAATACATGCACTTAGAAGGGTCCTCCACTAAGATGTCTTTTTATTTAATTTTATAAAAAGACCTAAATATCCTTTTTTGTGAGATTTTTGATGTCTGGGGCATGGATTTCATGGGGCCATTTTCAAATTCCAATGGATTTGTGTACATATTGTTGGCAGTGGATTACGTCTCTAAATGGGTGGAAGCAATCCCTACCCGTTGCGATGACGCTAATACCGTTGCTTCCTTTTTGAAAAATAACATTATTTGTAGATTTGGGTCCCCACGAGCAATCGTGAGCGACCAAGGAACCCACTTTTGTAACAGGAAAATTGAGGCATTGATTAAAAAGTATGGGATTATTCACAAAGTTTCTATAGCCTATCACCCCCAAACCAATGGCAAGCGAAAGTATCCAACAGGGAGATCAAAAGAATCTTAGAGAAAGTGGTTAATCACAGAGGAAGGATTGGAGTTCCAGATTGGGAGACGCATTATGGGCCTATAGGACTGCTTACAAGACCCCAATTGGAATGAGCCCCTTCCGTATTGTTTTTGGAAAACCTTGTCATCTTCCGGTTGAGATCCAACACAGAGCCTTTTGGGTGGTGAAGAATTGCAATCCAGACTTAAAGGGGGCGAGAATGGAACGTAAGTTCCAATTGGAAGAATTAGAATGCCTTAGGTTGGAAGCATATGAAAATGCTCAGTTCTACAAAGAAAAAGCTAAGGCATTCCATGACAAGAATATAAGGCGGAAGAACTTTAAGATAGGTGACAAAGTGCTTGTGTACAATTCAAGGTTGCGGTTCATGCCTGGGAAATTGAGGTCTAGATGGGATGGGCCGTTTAAAGTGGTAGATGTCAAACCATATGGGGTGGTCGAAGTGATTCACCCTACTAATGGAGTTAAGTTCAAGGTCAATGGTCATAGGGTGAAGCTCTATCACACTCAACCCAAAAATGCCAAGGAGTTAGAGATCTTCCTCCTTGGTGAAGTTCCCAAGTGATCAATGAAGCCATGCAAGTCCAACTTAGGACTCTAAACCAAAGTGCTTGGTGGGAGACACCCCACCATGGTGACATTATTCCAACTCTATCTCTTGTTTATAGTCTTTTGCCTTATTTGCCTTTTTTGTGATATAATGGATAATTTAGGTTTGATTTGATGAATTTTGAATTGTTCAAGTTATTTTGCTTGTGGACCGTGAATTTGTGCTTATTTGAATGGTTTGGGTCTGGTATGTTGATGTGCTAAGCGTAGGAACTTAAGTTTTGAAGAGAAAAATTTTTTCTGAAACACGGCATCTGTGCGTCCGCACCCACCTGTGTGCTCGCACAACCCTGAATGTTTCGTCATCTGTGCGGACGCACCAGCCTGTGCGTCCGCGCGAGCTTTGGTTTGCCCTCTGGTCACAGTGCCAGCACAGCCTGTGCGTGTGCGCTGCCAGTTTTCCTTACCCTGAGCGAGTGCTCATCTGCGTGCGCCCGCACGCACTCCCTTTCATGCTCCATCTGTACGGCCGCACGGACGTGTGCGACCGCACGCAACTTGGCAGCCCCTCTGTCGGCAGCGAGGGAACAGCTGGTGCGTGGGCACAACCTCTCCCATTCCCAACCTCTGTGCATACGCATGGACCTGTGTGCGCACGCACGCAAGCCTTTAATTTAAAAAAAAATCCCTCTGTGCGGTCACACATCTTTGTGCGTCCGCACATCCTTTTGCAACCCCTCTGGTCTCAGTGATCGCACGCTGTGTGCGTTCGCACCCTTCCAAGTTTTCGTCTCTGTGCGTCCGCACAGGTCGCGTTCTGTTTGCCCTGTTGAGAGGCAGCTTTCTCTTTTCTTTTTCTTCTTCATAGCTGCCCCCTCTCCCTCTTCTCTTCCCGGCTCCACCGCCGCCGCCAGCCCACCGCCGGTGACCTCTCTCTTTCCCTTTTCTTCCCTTTTCTTCTCTCTTTTCCCTCTTCCTTTCCTTCTCTTTTCTATATACACCACCGGTGAGCTCTCCCTCTTCCGATGTTGCTTCTTTTTCCGACGAACCCAACCGCTGTGATTTCGCAGTGGCTATAAGAAGTGCCATTATTTCCCACCTCATTCTTGTCTTTTCAACCTTTATATCTAAGGTTCTTGTTTTCCTTTTCTCTTTATGTTAATATTTTCTTTGCAAGTGTTTCTATTCCTTTTATATTGCTTAGATTTTCTTAGTTGTTTTCTTTCTTGTTTCCTTAATTTGCAAAGTGTTGTTGCTTGATTTGTTGGGATAGGTTATGAGCATATTTGAGCTTAATTATGATTAACTTGCACATTGGATACCACATGTTCGACAAAATGCCTCAATGCACACTTTGTTTGATTCATATGACTTGGCCATCATATGTTTTCAATTTATCTCTTGTTAGGCATATTGTATGAATTGTGCAAATTCTACTATGACTTTTGATGGTTATTAAGTAATTTCACCAATGCATTCCCTTGTTTGTTCATGTGCAACTCGTGGTTACAAATGCATTGTGTTGCATGAATTCATTTGTCATTGTTCATCAAAATTTTTGGTTCAGTAATCAATATACAATGGTTCAACCTTAGTTGATGTCTTGATCAAACATCTTTTGCATTCAATTTAGGAACATTGTATATGTGATTACCACTTCTTAAGAATGAACAACTGCCAATTCATTTTTTTGGTGCTTGCTTGAAGTTGCTTTCATTTCCTTGTTTTCTAATTGCAACTCAAGCACTAATCTGTGAAGCTTTGAGTTGTGAATTGCCTTAAAGGTGTGATTGCCATGATATTCGGCCGGTGTGTGTATTCCAACCGCGCGCATCATTGGAAGATATACACCGTGTTTTTAGTAAATCACACCACTCATATAACCTTCTTTTAATGATTATTAGTGCTTCCTCAATGATTTTATTTTATTGTTGCCTGATAAACCACTATTTTATGGTTTATAATGTGTTTAATTGTGTGGTTTTATCATGATCTTTACTCACTTATTCATATGATTAGCATGCATTTATATTTCCTTCCTAAAATTATTACATGATTGAAAACTTGCTTCCTAGAGACTTTTAATTATGTATTTTAATTCTCCTTTATTCCATTCGATGCCGTGATCTGTGTGTTAAGTGTTTCAGGCTTTATAGGGCATGAATAAGTTGGAGATTGGAAAGGAAGCTTGCAAAAATGGAAGGAACACAAGAAATTGAGGAGATGACCAGTGAGAAGTAACGCGGCCGCATGGCTCATGCGACCACGCGAAAGAGAGGAAATCGCAGTGACGCGGCCGTATGGTTCACGCGACCGCGCGGATTGGAATAGCGCAAGTGACGCGGAGGCGTGGACGACGCGCTCGAGTGGCAGGGCAAAAGGCCGAATGATGCAGCCGCATGAATGACGCGATCGCGTGACATGCGCAATCTGCATAATCTGCAGAATTCGCTGGGTGCAATTTTGGGTCCTGTTTTGACCCAGTTTTCGGCCCAGAAATACAGACTAGAGCCAGAGAACATGCAGAGACCGAGAACAACATTCATTCTACACAATTTTTAGTTTTTAGATCTAGTTTTACTCCTCCTCTAGGTTTTCTCTGTACACATTCATAGTTCTTAGGTTTTTATTTCTATTGCTTTTTGCATTGGGATATTGAGAAGAGTTATTACCTCATCAAGACTTCGTCATTCTAGTTCGTTTTCTTTACTTGGCTCTTACTCTTCCATGTCCTTTAATTTACTCAATTTTACTATTGAATTATTTTTAGAATTTATTAATACAAGAATTACTTTTATTTTTAATTGATTTCTTTGATTTTTATTTATCATGTCTTTCTTTAATTCTCTTTCCTATGTTATGAATTCTACATTCACAATGAGCGAGTAGTTCCCTAACTTGATGGGGAGTTGATTGAAAGGAACCCTTGAGTCGGAATGCTTAAAAAGAAAAATTGTAATTGGGTTATTGTTGGATTGCCCTCTAGTCACTGACACCAATCCCTTTTGATTGAGTGGGTTGGAACTTGTGAATAGAAGTAGCATTCCAACTTGCTTGACTTTCCCTTACCTAGTAAGGGATAACTAAACAGGACAACCTTCAATTGTCAATTAATCTTGAGAGTACTCCAACAAGAATAGGGCTTCCAGCTAATCTACTCCCAGTCAAGGCTTTTATTTAATTTACATAAATTCTCTAATTTAATTTCCTGTTATTCAATTTAAACCATTTTGAAAACATCTGATTAATAAAATAGCACACCTTTCTGCAACTCGTTGGGAGACGACCTTGGATTCATACTCCCAGTATTTTAATTTTAATTTTTGTGACACCCTTCTAAATTGATAAGCGGATTTTGGGTTGGTTAAGAACTATACTTGCAACGCATATCTTATAACAATTCTTGACTCGCCAATTTCCGCCACGTCAATTTTTGGCGCCGTTGCCGGGGAGTTGCAATAGAGTGCTAAAGTTAGTAATTGGAATTTATTTATTTTCATTTTATTTTATCCTGCTACTATGAGCTGCTTGTTTCTTTCGTTAGATGACGCGTTCACTTCCTGATCCAAGCTTGCCAGTATTCTATCCTGAGATTGAAAGAACTATTTCACGAATAAGGCAAGCTCGGCGTTGGTTAGTCCTCTCTGAGAGCGGATCCGAAACGTCACTTGAGAAAGAAACCAGCCCCCGTTCTACTGATTCGGTTGATTTACGTGCAGGTGATATGGAAGCAGCTAGAAGAGTTACTATCCAGGAGGCTGGAGCCCCTGATTTTTCAATGCAACCGTTTCAAGCGCATCACCCAGCGGTGGCTACAGACTTTGAAATAAAGACTGCACTGCTCAATTTGATGCCCAAGTTTCATGGCTTACCTGCTCAAGAGCCTATCAAGCACCTGAGAGATTTTCAAGCAGCCTATTCTACTGTCAGGCGTGATGGTGCAAATGAAACTTCAATTTTGTTGAAAGCCTTCCCGTTTTCTCTTGAGGGAAAGGCAAGAGAGTGGTACTACACTCAACCCGCAGCAACTGTATCCAACTGGGATACACTTAGAAGAGAATTTTTGGAAAAGTTCTTTCCAGCTGAAGTTACTGATAAACTGAGGAAAGACATTTCCATGATTGTTCAGGACGAATCCGAGACTCTCTATGAATACTGGGAGCGCTTCAATAATCTTCTGGAAGTATGCCCCCACCATATGATTGACAAGATAGTGTTACTCGGTTACGTCACACAGGGCATGAGGCCCCAAGATAAGACCACATTGGAAAGTGCTAGCAATGGGTCTATGAAAAAGTACAAGACCACTGATGAGGCATGGCAATTGATCAGCGACTTAGCTGAATCTACTCGGAATCATAGGCAGAAACAAGGCCGTTCAAAAGCCATTGCAGAAGTATCCTCTAGCAGAGAGACTGCTGCTCTAACTCAGAGTATCTGTGAAATGACCAACTTGCTGAAGCAGATGCAATTGAATCAACAACAAGTTCAGCAAGCTCAACCTTCTCCACCATAGCAAAGCCAACAGTTAGTCCCACAGAGAGTTTGCAGAGTCTGTGCTGATTATAGCCATTATACTGATGAATATCCGCAGCTCCAGCAGGAAGACAACACCGTGGCAGCCACTCAAAACTTCTATGACCGCCCCAACCAAGGGTACAATCAAGGTGGCAATTACAGCCATGGATGGCAGGACAATTCTAACCAGAATTGGAGGGACAACAACAATAGAGGAGGTAGAGACAATCAGGGAAATTAGAGGTAGAATAATAACAACAACAGGCAGCAGAACCAGAACCAGCCTTACAGAGCACCTCACCTGAGGCAATCCCAAGGACCACAGAATACCCAACAGCAGACCTCTCAATTTACTTATCCTTCTTCATCTTCTAATGACGACTTACTACAATCTATTGATCGGAGACAACAGACCATGAAAAATATCCTTTATGCTACACTAAATGGTCTGAACTCTACTTTGCAAGCTCTTGTCTCACAGATTGGATCAATGAATAACTCCAATAACCAGCCTTCGAGCTCCAGTGGAATCCCCTCTCAACCATTACCCAATCCAAAGGGTGGCATTAATGCCATCACCCTAAGGTCCGGAACCACACTGCAGGAGAGGAATCAGGAGGAGCCAAGTCCACCAGAACACGCCTCAGTTGAAGAGGTAGTGGAAATAGAAGATGTTGAAGAGGAAGAGGACATACAGGACATGGCTGAAAAAGAAACAGGCTCCCAAAGTTGATCTTCCTTGTGCGATCCGGGATCCCACACTTTGTTTTCACACCCGTCCTTGAGTTGATCATGGTGATTTCCTCCGGGTGGCAAGAGAGATGAATTCTCATGGGAGCACCAAACTATTCTCCTAGACCCATCCGATTGAGCACTAGTCCAACCCTTGCTCTTTGAAGCTTCAACCATAATGAGCCTCGACTTACAATGCCAACCACAAAACATTTTTCTTTTACGCCTCATCCCACAAAGCTCCCTAAGTTGGCCATCTGTTTCAAGCAAACCATATTCAAGTGGGATAATAAAGCTAATAGAAATGAATTTCACCCACTCAAATGAAGGAGTAGATGGCAACCTAGGCAAAGACGATTCCAAGGGTCTTGCTAAAGCATATTCAATTCCCATCCTCCTTTTTCTAAAGATCTCCACCTCCTCACAAGATCTCTTAATCTCAATCCTTTGTTCAACAATTTTATCTAACTTTTTTCCCTTACTCAAATCATAAATGGGAGGGTGAGAGACATTTACCTCCACATTGCTTTCCATCTCATCGGGAGAAGGTTCTTCATGCTCAAAGGATTCTTCACCACTAAGACTTGATGCTTGATCTTCATCGCCAAGGGGACTCAATTCTTGCTCTATCCCATCCAATTCTTCATAAGAGATATGCCTTGGAGGTTGTGCACATTCCTCTTTAGCATCAAATTCAATCATCTTGGAGGGGTTTTCTTCAATCCTAGACTCCCAAGGTGGTTCCATATCTCCTAAGTCTTCAACCACTTATTCCTCTTCTTCAACAATTGTAGCTTCCTCTAATTGTTCCAATACGAAGCAACTTCTCTCATTCTCCACCAATATCTCCTTCATGTTAAGCTCTTTATTTGTTTCTCCACATGTAACCATGGGAGCTCCTTGAGTATTCAAGCATTGGGATGCTAACCGGTTTACCACCTCGTCCAAGGCGGCCGTGAATTGTTGCACATCCCTTTTCTTCTCCTCTTGTCCTTGAACAAGAACATCAAGGATGTCATTTATTGGAGGTTGGGGTGGATGGAAGGGTTCATCAATTTGGAGGAAGGATTCATTATAGGAAGGTGGTTCTTTTTGATAGAGTTGTGGTGGTTCAATATTTCCCAATCTTTCCATTTGTTGCACAGCACACTCCATGGTCGCTTGAAGTTGATCCAATGCTTCCTTGAGATGATCCCTTGACTCTTGTTCTTCTTGGATATCATGAATAGGATCATATGGCTCTTGGATTGAAGGACATGAGTATTCTTCCATAGGAGGTTGTGGTGGAAAGTAGAGTTCATCTTGTGGTTGAAAGTTTTCATGTATTGGAGGTGGTTCATCTTGATAATAATATGGAGGGGCGGCTCTTGAAAACGTTGATGTTGGAGTAGTGGTGGCTCTATGTGCAGTTCATATGGCTCATATGATTGTTGGTAGGATGGATATGGATTAGGGTCATATGAAGATGGTTGGTAAGAAGGGGCTTGTGAGTATGGTTGAGGGTTTTGTTGGGGATATGGCTCATAGGCATATGGTGGTGGTTCTTGAATGTCACAAGGGGATTCACCATAGCCATTGGATTGATATGCATCATAGAATGGCTCTTCTTCATAGTGCATTGGTGGAGGTTGTTGCCATGAAGATTGATCATATGCATATGGCTCCTCTCACCTTTGGTTATCCCATTCTTGATACACATCTTCATTGTAGCCCTCACTTCCTACAACATAGTTAGAACCAAACTCATAGCCAAAGTGAGAATTCATGATAGCAAGAGAAAATGAAAACAAAATCAAATAAGAAGCAAGAAAATTAAATACTAAAACTAGCAAAAACTAACAAAAAAGCAAAAGGTAAACCTATTTACAATATTTACATATATACAATAACCAATAACACAACACCATTGCAACTCCCCGGCAACAGCACCATTTTGATGAGAGCGACTTTTGTGTGGTCTAGAATTTCACAAATGAATTCTCGTTTTAAAGTATAGTCTCTAAACCAAACAATAGTCTTTTCATACAAAAATTTTGTTTGTCACAAGCAACAAACCCCTAAATTTTATAAACTGAAGTATTTAAACCTCGGGTCATTCTCCCTAGGAATTGTAACAAAGTGTCTTGTTATTGGTTATGAGTTATGTTTTGGGGTTTTTTTTATAAGAGACATGAAATGTAAATAGCAATGAAAATAAACTAACAAAAAGGTCTTGGCAAGGTTAGGTGGTCAAGGATCTCTATCCTAATCACTAACCACAATATTAGAATTGGCAAGGATCAATCCCACTAGGTTAACCCCTAACTAATAGTATAGGAAAGTCAAGTAAGCTATATCAACCCAAGTCCATAAGTCCTAGTTCTACACCAAATCAATTAGTGAGATCTAGCATTAATGGCTCTCAATCGTCAATCACTTGGACATTAATGACTCAAGAGTTCCTAAGTTACCTTCCCAAGCCAAAAGTACAAAATTCTACTCTAGGATCCAACCAAGCATTTCATCAAACACTTGGAAGGCATAAAACGAAAGCACAGTAAAATTGCAAGGAATGTAAATCTACACTACTCAATTGCAAGGAATTAAACAACAATAAATCAAATGAACAATAAAGGAATATGAATCATAAATTGCATTGAAATGAAAATAGAAGAAGAAAAAGTGCATCAACAACAAAGTAAGCAATTACAAGAATGAAATACAAAATTAGAGAGAGGAAGAGTAGAGGAACAAGAAATTGTAAAGAAAAAGTAAATCAAAGCATGAATTAGACATAGATCTAAGAAATTCTAATCCTAATTCTAGAGAGAAGAGGGAGCTTCTCTCTCTAGAAACTAAACTACATGATGCTAACACTTCAAACAATTGCTCCCCCTTTGCTTGGACTTCAATTCTGCATGAAATACACTCAGAAACAAGTTGGATTTGGGCCTGGACAACTCAGAAATCGCCCCCAGCGTTTTGCCTTTAAGTGGGTCGCGTGAGAGTATCGGCGCGTGCGCGTCGATTGGCAAATTCTTCATCCGTGCGGACGCGTTATGTACGCGTGCGCGTCTCTATGCGAAAACCACTTCTGTGCGTGCGTGCCTTGTACGTGTGTGCGTCCATTGTTGCATTCCCAATCTTTGTTTCTTCATGAATTCTCCCCTTTGCATGCTTTTCTCCTTATTTCTTCCATCCAATACTTGCCTTATAAACCTGAAATCACTCAACAAATACATCAAGGAATCGAATGGAATCAAAGTGAATTAAAATCACCAATTCAAGGACCTAAAAAGCATGTTTTTACACTTAAGCACAATTCAAGGGAGAATTACAAAACCATGCTATTTCATTGAATAAATGTGAGAAAAGGTGGTAGAATCCCCTAAAATAAGCATAAGATAAATCACGAAATCGGGGTTTATCAGATCTCGAAGTTCTTTTGCTTGTATTTTCAGGATGAGGAAGAAGGGTAAGACACCGGTTGCTGCGCCGGTTGAGGATACTACCGCTTCATTTCCTGCTATTTGGCGACATCGCCAATGTGATAAACTGGATACCTTGGTTAACCGAAGAGCCGACTCTCAATACGAGGCTATTGAGGCACGTACAATTCATTGGGAGCGGTTGTTGAAGGTTCCAAGCCAATACAAGGAAATTATTCACCGAAGGATTGCCTCACTTCATTGGGAGTTTCTCTAGCGAGAACCCATTGAAGTCAATGAGACTATGGTGCGGAAATTCTATGCAAACTACCAAGCTTGGGAAATAGAGCCAGTCTTCCTCCGGGGTAAGATGTTGGATACCTCCAATCAAGCTCTAGAAGCTATTTTCAACATCCCCCACATCCCATTGGAGAAAGATGGATACTTCAAGATAAAAGAGGATGTCTCCAATGGAAAAATATCTCTGACTCCTATTCTTGAGAAAATAGGCCGTCCTGGTGCCTCTTGGGAGTATAGCAAAGGGAAGAATTCTGGTCCCACTAGTATTACATACTCTGATTTGAATGCTGAAGCTCGTATATGGCATCAAATTGTGGTGGACTACATTATCCCGAGCATCCACACTACCCATGTGAGATTTAGAATTGCTTTGCTATTTTGGGCTATTATGCAAGGGAAGCATATAGCCATCTTGCCCTTATTGCACAAATCGATTTGGAAATTGATTGAGAAAAAGAATGTCAGCATTCTATTTCCATCGATGGTTATGCGTTTAGCAAATGCAGCGGGGGTAGAGAGGCGACCAATGGATATAATGCTTGAGTTTCCTAGAGGCAACAAGTTCATTCCAAGGGGAGATTTGGAAACATCAACAAAAACAACCCCCTCCAAGAGGAAGACACCCACAGCACCACCATCAAGTTTACCACCTCCATCAACTATTTTACCTTTTCTCTGTCCTTTTCCATATTTATTCTGCGATATCTTGCACGATATCCATCACATGGAGCATTTGGAGCACAAACGTTTTGAGTGGATAGCGGCGATATTAGAAGTAAGAGACGCCGGCCTGATTCCTACTGCTTCATCCGAGCTAGCTGGGGAGGAGCTTGATGCAGCTGATCATCCCATTTCTGAGCCCACCAGCTGAAGATGGCCCCCTCTTCATCCTCCCGGATCGTGAGCATGCACGGAGGACCGTGCACAATTTAAGTGTGGGGGAGGATCGATGACTTCAAGGGGAGTAAAAGTTTCTCTTTTAAAGACACTTTGCAATGTTTTTTTTAGCACTTTTTCTTCATTTTGAGTAGTTTTTCTATTGCATCTTGTTTGGTTTGTTGTGAATATTTCTCTAATCATTTAGGGATATTTAGTAGTTAATATTTGTATTTTGCATGATATGATTAATAAAGTGGTGAAACACCAAGGAATTCCCATGAAATCCTTTTCTAAGGGCATACCATTGATTGAATTGAGGAAAAAAATTATTTTACCAACTTGATTGGAGTACTTTGTTTGTAGAACATGGAAAAAGGAGCTCGAACAACATACCTTGTGAGATTTGAGCTTTAATAGATGGTTGCATTTTTCAACCACAATGTTGTTCTTGTGTGCGATTGTACTCTTTTTTTATTGTGATCATTGATTTGCATGATTCTTTATGTCCTGTATTTGTGTTTGGATGCATTTAGCATGATTGAGGCCATCTTTGATGATAAACTCACTAACCTATATGGCCAACCCTTGCATTCACCTTTGTGAACCCCTTTGAGCCTATGAATCCCCTTTTGTTCTGATGATAGCACATTACTCCCCTTAAGCGGAAAAACATTGATGTCTTTGAATTACTCTTTGATTAGCATGGGTGGATTAGTGTGTAAATTCTAAGTGTGGGAGAAATTTAGGAGGCATTGGTGATAAAGGCACGAATTCTTTGTGAAAACTTTTTTGGGCAATTAGGTAATGCTTATGCATTTCATTAATTGAAACATATGCATTTATAGTTCAAATTAAAAAAAAAAAACCTTGTTCCTAACAAAGTATGAATAAAAAGAGTAAATAAAGGATGCATATGACATGTTTGAAAAGAAAATGCATGAGTAAGATGAGATATAAAAAAGGAATGGGTGGGAAGGTTGAATTGTTATGTGTATATAGGTGATGTAGGATTAGGTGGACGTTCAAGCTAATCAAAGAAGTAATTCTTTAAGTTCACTTGACCATAAATCATCCTACCTAAACCCTATCCCCATTACATCCCTCTAAAGACCTCATGATACTTGTTATTCATGCATTAAATACTAGTTGATTGTTAGATGAATTGCAAATCTTTGAAAAGCACGATAAAAGGAGAATTGAGTGGTTAAACCCTAAATACTGAGCTAATTGAGTGGAAACACATCCGGTGAGGGGTTCGATCGCTCAATTCCATGCTTTTACACCTCATATCGCGTCTTCTTGCAAGTTGTTTGATTGGATAGTTTTGATAACTTCAATTTAATTCTTTGGACATTGATCTTAATGCATGAATCCTTGCATTGGCCCTAAATCTTTCTTGTGATGGATTGGAATTTCATGGTTTGTTTCTACCAACTCTCATCGTAGTACATATTAGAGATTAGTCTTAGGATAGTTGCATGTATTTAAGTAGTATATAGCATAAGTCATTTTTCCTTTTCATCTATCTCCTTTGTGTATTTAACATGAGGACATGCTAGTGTTAAAGTTTGGGAGAATTGATGAATCCATATTTGATGATGATTTTTGGTTAGAATTAAATGGGTTTTCATCACGTAAACTCGCACTTATTCCCTTGAATAGCATGCTTTTGATCTCTCCTCCCAATTTGTGCTTGATCATGAAAATATGCTCTTTTATACTTAATTGAATCTATTTTATTCCAATTGCCTTCCATTCGATTCCTTGATATTTTTGGTGAGTGCTTTTAGGTATATAAGGTAGGGATGGATTGGAGAAAATGGAAGAAGAGTATGCAAAGAGGAGGAAGCAAGAGAAATCAAAGGAGTGAGTTCAGAGACGTGTGCGTGCGCACAACTGCCTGTGTGTACGCACAGCCTTCCAAGCAAAGCGCGTGGAGTGCAGCGAACGCGTCGCGCGTCCAGCCATGCATCATCTAGTGTGTGTGCGCACAACTGCTTATGCGTACGCACAAGTCTGGATTTCTCGCAAAGTGTGCGGACACACGCGTCTGTGCATCCGCACAGGTGTCTGCACATGACTTTATTAAAATAGCACGTGCCTCACGATTTGGGGGATTTGGAAGCCCATTTCTGAAGTCTTCTAGCTCATATTGGAGGGGAGAATGAAGCCATAATGATAAACCACTATTTTATGGTTTATCTTGTGCTCAATTGAGTGGTTTTTATCTACTCTTTACCCACTTATTCATACTATTTGCATGGTTTTACATTTGCCTTCCTAATTATGTGCTTTGCTTGAAAACATGTTTCTTTGGACTTATATTTTCTAATATTAATCCTCTCTTATTACCATTAGATGCCTTGATATGTGTGTTAAGTGTTTTCAGATATTATAAGGCAGGAATGGCTCAGAGGATGGAAAGGAAGCATGCAAAAGTGGAAGGAATACAATAAGTTGGAGAAATTGCTAAGCTGTCCAGCCTAACCTCTTCGCACTCAAACGGCTATAACTTTAGCTACAGAGGTCCAAATGATGCAGTTCTAGTTGCGTTGGAAAGCTAACATCCGGAGCTTCGATTTGATATATAATATCCTATAGTTACCCTGACGCTAGGCGACGCGACCGCGTGATCCATGCGGCCGCGTCGCAGTGACGGAAATCCAGCGTGGCAAAATTCGAAACCAGCGAATTCTGGACTGTTTTGGACCCAGTTTGCGGCCCAGAAAACACATGTTAGAGGCTATAAAGTGGGGGACTGTATCCATTCATAGGAGGCTCTCAGAATTCACTTTTCATGTTTTAGATGTAGTTTTAGAGAGAGAGGTTCTCTCATTTCTCTTAGGATTAGGATTTAGGATTTCTCTTAGTTTTAGGAGTGACTCTCAATCCCAGGTTCTTTATTTTTATTTATTTTCCCAATTTAATTTATGAACTCTTCCATGTTACATTTGATGTCTTTATTAGAGTTAATTGAGGTATTCCGGACTTATGATTGCTTTCTTTAATTTATTAAAGTTCTCAATTTATCCAAATTATTTTCATTCAAGTAGAATTTCTCCCCTTTTGGCTTTGGTTAAATAATTGGTAACTCTTGAGTTATCAAACTCATTGTTGATTGAAAATTGGAATTAATTCATCCACTTAACTTACCTTCATAGTTAGAGGTTAACAAAGCGGGAGAAAAAATCCAATTCCCATCACAATTGATAAGGATAATTCGGATAGGACCTCCAGTTCTTCATACCTTGCAAAGAGTTTATTTTACAGTTATTTATTTATTTTTATTGCTTGAAAATATACTTGTGCGCATTGCCCAAACTCCAGAACCCCAATTTACAAACTCATAACCAATAATAAGAACACACCTCCCTGCAATTCCTTGAGAAGACGACCCGAGGTTTGAATACTCGGTTATCAATTTCAAAGGGGTTTGTTACTTGTGACAACCAAAACGTTTGTACGAAGGGATTTTCGCCGTTGCCGGGAAATTGCAAACGTGTGCCTTATTATTGGTTATTGTAAATATTTTATTTTTGCTTGTTTATTTATTTTTATTTTTATTTTTTCTTTTTCTTAAGTTAAGAGGTTATTGGTTTTTATTTTAAAATTTTTATTTTATCTTATCTTATTTCAAAAATCAAATTTCAAAATTTAAATTTAAAAAAAAATCAAATTTCAAAATTCAATTTTAAAAATTTTCAAAATTTAATTTTCAAATTAAAAATTTAAATAACCTTTTAATTTCAATTTGTTTTTATTTTTAATTTCTATTTACTATGAACTCTCACCCCTTTGGCTATGAGTCTGGTTACAATTATGTTGCAGGAAGAAGAAATTACAATGAGAACAGGCATCAAGGTTGGAACAATCAAAGATGGGAGGAGCCACAAGGACTTGATCAATCCTCATGGCAACAACCACCTCCAATGGACTATCAACAACCACCACCATATGCCTATGAACCCTTTCCTCAACATAACTTTGGACCACCAAACTCACAAGCCCCTTTCCGCCATTCACCTCCATATGACCCTAACCCTCAACCACCATACCAACCACCTTATGAGCCATATGAACCATATATAGAACCACCCCAATTCCAATCTAATCACTCCCAACCACCACCACTTTCTTTTGTATCATGTCCAAGTCTGGCAACCCGAGAAGCAGAGGTTCGCCTAAGGGACACAGTAAATAAATTTCAAACAACCATTCAACAACTGGAGCAAATAGTAATTCAATGGGTTTCAGGGTACTTAAATACACAAGGATCAGCCACAGCCCCATGTGGACAGTCTAGTGAAGAGCGTAGCATGAAGGAGATACCAGAAACCCCAGTAGACAAGACAGAGAATGAATTCGTACTAGAACAAGTAGAAGAAGCTGTCATTGTTCAAGAAGAAGAGTTGGTTGAAGATCTAGGAGATGCAGAACCTCCTTGGGAAAGTCAAGACATAGAGCCTCCTTCTAAGACGGTTGAATTTGATGCTGAGGAGGGTGTACCACCTCCAAAGCATATCATAGTTGAAGACTTGGAAGAGGTTGATCAAGAGATGGAGATTCAAGAAGAAGAAGCACAACCTCCCATGCCCTTGGAAAGCAATGAAGAGGAGATTAAATTGGAAGAGAGCTGCCAAGAGGAAGAGGTTGAAATTGAAGAAGCTTGCAAAGAGGTGGTAATTATCAGAGAAGAGCACAAGGGAGTGGAACTTGCAATTTCATTAAAAATACCTCCCCCTAAGTTGCCATCATCCTTCACAACATTCAAGTGGGTAAAATTCATATCCCTTAGCTTTCTAATTCCACTTGAATATGGGCTACTGGAGACGGATGGTCAACTTAGAGCTCTTTGTGACATTAAGAGTAGGAGGAAGATGGCCAGTGGTAAGAATTATCCTGGAAGGTTCATCATGGTTGGAAGCTTTAAGTTTAAACGCAAAGGTTGGTATAAAGCTCAACTGAATGGGTATAGGAAGCTGTTTGGTCGCTGCAGTGAGAATTCAGATCACCTTTCACCCGGCTGGAAAAATGCAGATCGAGACAAAAACGGGTGTAAAAATAAAGTTTGGGATCCTGGAATCTGTTCTGGCATTTGTCAATCTGGGAGCCTAAGAATCTGTTTGAAGCTTCTAAAGGGCTTTAAATGCTTAGTTTGGGATCCCGGAGGACACTGGAATCACAAACATTGGTGGAGATTCCTGGATGGGTTCAAACACAAGCCACCATAACAGAAAGCTCACCAAATGTCCAACTTAAGGACTCTAACTAAAAGTGCTGGGTGGGAGACAACCCACCATGGTATGATCGTTCTTTTTTTTCATTTTTATTTAGTTTTATTTGTTTTTGAGTTTCATTTTATTTTATTATATTGAACCTGGAGTTTTGCATCACATTCATATTAACATTGCATTCTGCATTTTTTTCAGATTATCTATAAAAAAAAAAGAAAGCGAGCACGCGACGCGACCGCATCAGCGACGCGTTCGCGTCGCAAGGAGATGGGAGACAATATTAATATGAACAGAGAGTTTCGCAGGAGCAGCGCTGGAGGCGTGCCAATGGCACAAATCACCCCACGCGACCGCGTCATATGGGAATAATGGCCTCCCACGCAACCGCGTCATATGGGAATAATGGCCTCCCACGCGACCGCGTCACCCACGCGGCCGCGTGACCAGGATTTCGACGTCAAAAGGGTGCATGGCCGAAAGTTGAGCTGGAGTTGGGCTGGACCCGTGCTAGTAGCACAAGGCCTGCCACGCGAATGCGTCACCCACGCGTCCACGTCATATTGGAAATAAGGCCACCCGCGCGATCGCGTCGACCACGCGACCGCGTCACCCTGGATTTTGGCAATACTGAGTTTTGAACAGAGAGTTGTGCGACCGCGAGGCTGCACTTGCGCCACTAGCACAAATCGAGTCACGCGATCGCGTGCCTCACGCGTCCGCGTCACCCAACCTTATCGCGCACCACGCGACCGCGTCACCCACGCGACCGCGTTGCCAGCGTCGCACAACCTATCCAGATTAGTGCCAATTTTCTTATCTTTTCTTTTTTTATCCTAATTTCTTCCTTCTCTCTCTTTTCTCACTTTCTTTTTCTTCTTCTCATCCTTTTTCCCTCTCATTTTATTTTATTTATTTGCATAACTTTCATTCATTGCATATTTTTATTTTTCTAAAAATTATTATTGGTGTTCAAATGCTCTTATTCAACTGTTACATCTTTTCTGGTATTTTCTTGGTGCTTAGTGACTTGTTTCATTCTTATTGAGTAATATTATTCAAATCAATGCCAATCTTTTATATCTATATTACTCTTGCATTGATATAAATTTATATTATCTCTCCTTCCCCATTCTCTTCTCCATTGTTACAAATTTTCGCACCACTAGTATGCCATGTGCTTCTATTATTTTCTCACTTGCGTGTTGTAGCTACCATGTAATTGAGACCCTCACTATTTGGCATCTACCAACCCTATCTTTATTTCTGGGTTACTCTTTTTCCCTTTTTCTTTCAGGATGGGCACCCGGAAGGGAACCGGAAGACGTTCACATGGGGAGACAAACAAGTCCATCAGCAAAATCCTTGGAGAAAAGCATCAATTGGAGAAGACCCGTCCACCTGCACATCTCAGCATGCACCGAGGACGGTGCAATCTTTAAGTGTGGGGAGGTCGATACCGATCTCCATGGGTTAGTTACCTTCTTCTCAACACCATTGTTTTATTTTCTTTGTTTGTTCACTGTTACATTTGCATGATTGATTGCATATTTGTTTGATTTCTGCATATTTTACCACTTGGTTAAAGTAATATTTTCCTTTTCAAGAAACTTTTTATAACATTTTACTAATTTGAATAAAATCTTTTGTTACACTTGTTTGAAGAAATATTATACTGGAACATGGTTTAGAGCTCGAACACACAAAACCAGTGAGATTTTTTGAGCCTATTTGAATTGGTTGCATTTTATCAACCAAAATTTTATTTTAGTGTGTATTTTTCTCTCTAAAATTGTGATCTTTGTCTTGCTTAATTCTATATTTCCATGGTTTGATGTATGCATGCACTTATATGATTGAGGCCTTTGTTTCACTGAGCTTACATACCCATATGGCCTTAACCCTTCATTATCCCTTGCAAACCACTTTGAGCCTATTATACCACTTTGTTCTTTACTTTAGCACATCATTAACTCTAAACGGAAAACAATAATGTCCTTAATTTGAATCATTGGTTAGCTTAGACTAGTGAGAGTGCTCATGAATTAAGTATGGGAAAATTGGGATTGAAAACAATTGGTTTGAGAATTGAGTATGTTAAGAATTTTCTGAAAATATGAAAGAAATGTTTAGGACATGTTCATGCATTCAATAATTTAATCATATGCATTGAGAAAAACAAAAGAAAATAAATAAAAAAAAAGAGAAGAAAAAGAGGAAAAAGAAGAAAAAGAAAAAAAAAGAAGAGAAAAAGAGCAAATAAGTGAAAGGGGACAGAATGCCCCAAAGTAAGTGGTGAAAGCAATGCATATGAGTTTTACTTGAAATTAGAATGCATGAATATGTGGAAAACATGGTTAATGGATGGTTAGATGTTGTATTATGATTACATGGACTGTTTAAGTTAGGTGGAGAGTTTAAGTTAATTAAGGATTCAGATTTTAGTCCACTTGGCCAAATACAATCCTACCTTGACCCTAACCCCATTACAACCCTCAAAAGACCTCTTGATATGTGTATTTGTGCATTAAATTTTTGTTGATTGTTAGATGAAGAGCAAGCCTTAGAAAGCAAGGATAGTGGAGAAATTGAGAGAATCGAACCTTAAACACTTGAGTGATTAGAGTGTATACACTACCAGTGAGGGTTCGATGCTCAATTCCTTGTTCCCTGCTTTCATGAGCTATTTTCTTCTTGCAAGTCTATTTGTACTTTATTTTTATGATTTGAATTAGTGAAATCCAGTTCATAATTATTCTTGAAAGATTTGTTTATTTTTAATCAAGTAGGTAGAAACATTCTACATGTAGTTGCATTCATATAGATAGGTTGCATTTCATACATTCTACCATTCCTCTTCATCTTTATAGTTTCTCTTGAGCTTAGCATGAGGACATGCTAATGTTTAAGTGTGGGGAGGTTGATAAACCACTATTTTATGGTTTATCTTGTGCTCAATTGAGTGGTTTTTATCTACTCTTTACCCACTTATTCATACTATTTGCATGGTTTTACATTTGCCTTCCTAATTATGTGCTTTGATTGAAAACATGTTTCTTTGGACTTATATTTGCTAATATTAATCCTCTCTTATTACCATTAGATGCCTTGATATGTGTGTTAAGTGTTTTCAGATATTATAAGGCAAGAATGGCTCAAAGGATGGAAAGGAAGCATGCAAAAGTGGAAGGAATACAATAAGTTGGAGAAATTGCTAAGCTGTCCAGCATGACCTCTTCGCACTCAAACGACTATAACTTTAGCTACATAGGTCCAAATGACGCGGTTCTAGTTGATTTGGAAAGTTAACGTCCGGGGCTTCGATTTGATATATAATATGATATAGTTACCCTGACGCTAGGCGACGCGACCATGTGATCTATGCGGCCGCGTCACAGTGACGGAAATCCAGCGTGGCAAAATTCAAAACCAGGGAATTCTGGACTGTTTTTGACCCAGTTTGCGGCCCAGAAAACACAGATTAGAGGCTATAAAGTGGGGGACTGCATCCATTCATAGGAGGCTCTCAGAATTCACTTTTCATGTTTTAGATGTAGTTTTAGAGAGAGAGGTTCTCTCCTCTCTCTTAGGATTAGGATTTAGGATTTAGGATTTCTCTTAGTTTTAGGAGTGACTCTCAATCCCAGGTTCTTTATTTTTATTTATTTTCCCAATTTAATTTATGAACTCTTCCATGTTACATTTGATGTCTTTATTAGAGTTAATTGAGGTATTCCAGACTTATGATTGCTTTCTTTAATTTATTAAAGTTCTCGATTTATCCAAATTATTTTCATTCAAGTAGAATTTCTCCCCTTTTGGCTTTGGTTAAATAATTGGTAACTCTTGAGTTATCAAACTTATTGTTGATTGAAAATTGGAATTAATTCATCCACTTAACTTATCTTCATAGTTAGAGGTTAACAAAGCGGGAGAAAAAATCCAATTCCCATAACAATTGATAAGGATAATTCGAATAGGACCTCCAGTTCTTCATACCTTGCCAAGAGTTTATTTTACAGTTATTTATTTATTTTTATTGCTTGAAAATATACCTGTGCGCATTGCCCAAACTCCAGAACCCCAATTTACAAACTCATAACCAGTAATAAAAACACACCTCCCTGCAATTCCTTGAGAAGACGACCCGGGGTTTGAATACTCGGTTATCAATTTCAAAGGGGTTTGTTACTTGTGACAACCAAAACGTTTATACGAAGGGATTTTTGTCGGTTTAGAAACTATATCTACAACGCGACTGTTTTTATGAAATTCTTTACTGGCAAAAATCGCAACGTCACATAACATAGGATATCATTTAGTGTAGTTTTAGGGGTAGTAGTAGAGAGTTTTAGTTTAGTTTTTCTCTAAGTTTTTCATCATCTCTATTAGCGTTTATATTAGGATTTTACATTCAAGTGCCATTTCCATTTTTTATCTTGGATTTTGCAAGCTTTCATTGTAAGTATTTCCTTGTGATTACTCTTTATAGTTACAATATCATTACTCTTTCTTCTAATTTAAGTTATAGTTCAATTTTGCTTCTCTCTTGTAATTTCAATTTCTTGTTGATGAATTTGATGTTGGATGTTGATTACATGCTTTCTTGTGTTATTCTTATTGATTGAGATCAATTTTTGCTTTGAGTTTTAAGTCTTTACTCATTTTTTATGCCAGGGCATTTTGGCCAGTTTCACTGACCATTTCTTTACTGTTTTAGGGTAGTTTCATGCATTTTCTTAGGAAATAAGCAAGTTTTGGGTGGAATTTCACTTACATCTTGATTTAAGCATACATTGTGCACTTTACATGATTTCATGGGAATTTTGCATGAATTAGATGACAAATTGGATGATGCATGTCTCATGATGTGGATTAGAACTTTGATGCACTTTATTGCTTGATTTCAGGACAAAGGAAGCAAGAAAGAACCACGTTAGCAGCCACATTAGTCTAACTAACGTGACCACTAACGTGGAATGGGAGCTAGCTTGTAACGTTAATGAGAAAAGTAATCGCCAATAACGTCCTCGAAGCCATCATAGCCCACGTTAAGAGTCACGTTAACTAAGTTAACGTGAACTCTAACGTGGAAGAAAGAAAGTGGAGCCAACGTTAGTGACACTCACCTTTGTCACTAACGTTGGACCAAGCTTATATTGGCCACGTTAGCTTCCATGTTAACTTAGTTAACGTGGACTCTAACGTTGGGAAGCAAAAGAATGGCCAACGTTAGTGACACTCACCATTGTCACTAACGTTGGACTAAGCCACCTTGAGCTACGTAAACTCCCACGTTAACTTAAGTTAACGTAGAGAAAGCAAACAATCGCCAACGTTAGTGACACTCACCTTTGTCACTAACGTTGGAATGAGCCACAATGAGCCACTATGAGCCACATTAACTCCCACGTTAACTTAGTTAACGTGGAAGCTAACGTTGAGGATAGGATGATGAGCCAACATTAGTGACACTCACCTTTGTCACTAACGTTGGAGATGGCTATCATTACCACGTTAGAAGCCACGTTAACTTAGTTAACGTGGACTCTAACGTGGGAAGTAGGGGCACCTTGGAACGTTAGTGACAAAGGTAAGTGTCACTAACGTTCTCAAAGAATTGGCAAGCCTACGTTAAGAGCCACGTTAACTAAGTTAACGTGAACTCTAACGTAGGGGGAGGGAGGACTCTCAACATTATTGAAAAAGGTGAGTCCCAATAACGTGTGCGAAGGATAAAGAGGCAACGTTAGTGGTCACGTTGATGCCACTAACGTTGAAGTTAACACCACTAACGTTGATGCCACTAACGTCCTGGGTGAGGAACGTTAGTGAAAAAGGTGATTGTCACTAACGTTCTCGAACCCACACTCTCACTTAACGTTAACACCACTAACGTCCTGAGCTAAAGACCCTGCCTACTTCACACTTTCTCTCTGCAAGTAAAGCTAAGCCCACTGCGGAAGATAACTGCTTCAAACTCAAGATCCAAAGGCCCATATCCAAGACTTGAAGAATCAACTAGAAGATCAGAAGAGTAATATATATAGGCGTAGTTTTGAATTAGAAAGCAGCTTTTGGGGGAGTTGGAAATTGGAGAACTGATGACAAGCCATCCTAGCCTAATTTAGCTAGTCTTTTTCTTTTGTTTTCATTAAAATTATGCACTTTCTTGAGCTACAAGCAAGCTAATTGAGTAGATTTTCATGTTTCCCTTGATTGAACCAACCATATATGAATTCATGCCATTTCATGAGGTTTTATGCTATATTTGTTGCATATTATGAAAGAATGAATATCTCATGATTTTGAGCATAGCTTTGATGAGTTTGGTTGATTAATGATAGGAGAAGAAAGCTTGGAGAAAGGTTGAAGCAAGAAGGAATGGCTAGGAGTGAAGAGAGGACAATGGAATAAGTGAAATTGAACCAGGAAGCAAGAAGCTGGACCTAAAGTTAGCATCAAACTTTTGCACAAACTTTTGGTTGAAAAGTTAGCCCCAACGTTAGCCCCCTAACTTGGAGGCTAACGTTGGAGCTTGAAAATTCTCCCCTGGGCACCAAAAGTTTGCGCCAACGTTAGCCCCCTAACTTGGAGGCTAACATTGGCACATGATTTCCTCCCTGGCCATCCAACGTTTGCGCCAACTTTAGACCCCTAACTTGGAGGCTAACGTTGGCACATGAAAATATAAGGGAAAAGAGCAAAAGTTTGCGCCAACGTTAGCCCCCTAACTTGGAGGCTAACGTTGGCACCACAAGCACACTAGACAAGGCCAACGTTCATACCAGAAAAATGTGTTTGCTGCTATGAAAAGTTGGAGCCAAAGTTAGACCCCTAACTTTGGCTCAAACTTTTGGTCCAACTTTTGCTAACCTAAAAACCGGTTCAATTGGTTCACTTTGGTTCTTCTCCAAACTTCAAGAGCAATCAACCAAGGCCTCTTTCAACCCAATTCCACCAAGAGCAAAGGCCCAACTCAAGGCTTGAAGATCAATTGAAGAAAGTGTATAAATAGGATAGAATTCAAGTTCTTCGGGGAGCTTTCCTTTTGGAATTTTCATAATAGTTTTCGGAGAGCTTTTGAACTTTAATTTCTTTGCTTTCATTGCTTTCTATTTCATTTTACATTTGTCTTGGATCTTGGATTGGAGAATTGAAGAAATTCTGTTTCAATCTCAATCTTGGATCTCTCTGTTTCTTTACTGTTAATTGAATTTCATTTCCGGTTAATTGTTCTTCAGCTATTATCTTTGCAATTTACAATTTCCTTGCAATTGTTCTTGTTGGATCTAGGAAGGCATTGAGATCTAGACTTGGTTTTCTAGTCTCTGGGTCCTGAGATCTGAATTTCCCATTTCACTTCTCTGTTTACTGCTTTCTATGTTCATTTACTCTTCTGCTTCATATCCGGTTCAATCCCAATTCCCTTTCCCTCTTCTGTTTGATGCAATTTAATTTTTCCTTGTTTAATTTCTGCAATTCCACATCCCAATCCCCTTTACATTTCAAGCAATTTACATTCCTTGCACTTTAAGATTCCGCAATTTACATTTCTTGCATTTTAAGTTTCTGTTATTTAATTTCTTGCTCTTTAAGATTCAGCAATTTATTTCATGTTCTCTTTAATTCCATGCAATTTAATTTCTGCAAATCACAAAACACTCAACCAAACCTTGATTCGCTTGACTAAATTAACCACTAAACAAAAATTGCTCAATCCTTCAATCCCTGTGGGATCGACCTCACTCCCGTGAGTTTTTATTACTTGATGCGACCCGGTGCACTTGCCGGTTAGATTTGGGTGTTTTTGGAGAAATTTATTTTCCTCCAAAATATCTCATCAAGTTTTTGGCGCCGTTGCCGGGGATTGATTAGATTGACAATGATTAAGTGAGGTGGTAATCTAGATCAAGCACTTTTTCTTTAATTTTTGACTAACCCACTAACTGTTTGAAGTTTTGCCTGAGTTAATAGAAACCTCATTCTAGCAATAGAGTGAAATTTCCTTGGCTCATCCTGCTGAATATGATTTTCATAGCTTGAAAAACAAACGAGAGGAGTGGTTTTCGTTCATTTCTCTCTCAAGTTTGCCAACTGTTTGATACTTTGTGTCAATTGATTCTTCAATCATATCCTAGCCTGAATATGCTCTATCTTCACTTGAATTGGTTGTGACTGTGCAGATCATGGAAGGGAACTCAACAAATCCTAGCAATCATGAGAGTAATACTCCCACCATGGATGATAATGTAACCCATAGCTCGAAGCAACTATCCATAGCCATGAATGATGTTGCCCAATGGTTTGAAGCTTTTCCACAAGGAAGCATTATCGGATGGGAAGAACTGATGAATGGACTCCTAGTCAAATTTAACCCATCACAAAGAGTTGTTAAGCAAGAGGCAGAAGTGCATCCAGTAGAGAAAGAAATTGAAGGTGCTCGTGCAGTAATAAGCCAAAACAAGCAGATGCATCAGTAGACTCTACAACAATTAGATATGATGGCTAGAAAAATCATTGAGTTGAGACATGCTGTAGTACATACATACAACCTGACTCAAAGCTCATATGGGTGTAATCAAGATGAACAAAGCTTTGGGGCCATTAACCATGAGCAACAAAGCTATGAGCAACTACAAGCTCCAAGCAATCACTCCAGCATGCTTCAGAACAGGCCTCAGAATGATGTGTACACTCCACCTTGGAGAACTCATTCTAATGGGAGGGGGGTTGAGAACCAAAACCAAAGACCAAGGGACTTCAACTGCAACAATCCCAACTTCAAAAACCAACTTAAAACACACCCCCACAACAACAATCACACACACTTCCAACCTCGTCCTACCTCACCATTCACTCAAAATGACCTTCATCAACCACCACAATTGCCACAACCACTTCCAACCTTTCAAATGATCTATATTCTAGAAATGCTGATGGAAAGGTCCATCAAAATTCAAGAAATGATGGCAATAGAGTGGGAAGAAATAAAGAAGCATCAAGAGATGATAAGCAAGAACCAGGAGGCTTCACTCAGAAGACTTGAAAGGCAGGTGGAACAATTAGTGCAAAACCTTGCTGAATTGGGTGAGAAAAAGGGGACTCTGAACCCAAAGTGCCATGAAAAGGATGCTGTGTTGAAAGAGAAGGGAGTCATGGAGGAAAATAAGAAGGCTATGGAAAGAGAAATAGAGGGAAGGAAGCCCATAGCAAGAGGAGGAAACCTAAGGCAACAGAAGCCTCAACTTCCATGAGCACAGAGTGAAGGATGTCAAGCTAGTGACAATAAAAGAGTGCTTGTTGGGAGGCAACCCAACCCGAGGTAGTTTTCTGTTCATAACTAGTTTAATAAAAAGGTTAATTAGTTTTATCTATAATGCAAGAAGCTAAGTTTGGTGTTGCACACCAAAACAATCTAAGGGAGAATGAAGGATTCTAAGTTTGGTGTTTCACCAAAATCCCATCACAAAACACATTCTCATTTTCTGCATAATGCTGGTTTCAAGCATGATGGATGAACTAGTTAACTATTCGGCTGTTTCCTAGTTTTCAGTTTTGTCATTTTTGAAAAAGAAGAAAAAGAGTTTCACACATGGTTAATCTAATGCATCGGCAAGGTACTAAGTTTGGTGTTCCCACACCAAAGTAAGTTCAAAAAGCCCGCAAATAAATCATGCAAGCTAACCATTTTTCAAGTGCTTGGGAAACAAGCAACTTTCAATATCATTGCAGAGGTCCATACAAGCTGTTGGAAGGATTAAGCATCATCAACCAAAGAAACAAAAGATGAACCTAAAGGCCAGTAATGATGATGATGAGAAGAAGGAAAGCAAGTAAACTTCAACAGGTTGTATTGTTAAGTCATTGTTTTGCATCAAATATTGCTGTAATTGAAAGTTGGATTGTATCCTTAATTGCCCTGCCTGTCTGCATAGTATAGTTTTATTTCTATATACCCCTGCCTGCATAACATAGTCTTTCTTTATAATTCAATAAGCAAGATGTTTGATCATTCACAACATTCTCATCTTCAAAACTTGTTTGCACTCAATTTCCAAGAAATGCATCACATGAAAGTTCTTTGAGAAGAAAGATTGAGGAATTAAACAATTTTGAGGCAAGCAAAAGATTAGAAGAAGTGGTGGTTCTGGTTATATGATTTTGTATTGAGGTTGCATGCTTGTGAAAACTTGCATGGGAGCTCATAGGCGGGACATGAAGTTCAAAGAAGTATTGTGGAGATTCTCAAAAATTTATTGATCCAAGAAGCAGCAAACAAAACAAAAGAAAGAAAAGAAAATACAAAAACAAAAGGAATATGGCCCAAGGCTCTGAGCATCAATTACTAGGCAGAAAAAAGAAAGAAAGAAACAAAAACTCAAAGAGTTGTTGTCCTAGTAAATGCTTGTGGTTGAAGTGTGTCAAGGAAAGAGGCTTGAGCATGTAAATCCTTAGGGGTGCTTCAACACCTAATACCTTAAAACCAACTGGTTTAGGAGTATTGATTGAAAGCTTATCTAAAGAGCCGCTTTGAGACATGATACTTAGAGTCGAGGCCAAAGCACAGAAACTATAAGCTGCTTCAAGGTGATTACATATAAAGAGATCTCCATGATACCATTTGGATGAAAATCCTAAAGACCTACGACTCCCAATATGTAAGGACTAGTGAGCACTGAAGCCCTTGCATGAGCATATGATTTAGAGTTCACCCCACTAATTCTTGATCACTTCACTCACTGCACTTTACAAGTGTTCCTCAATCCATCTTGACTGAAAGAATCTCTGAGCATAATTCATTTCTTGCTTGGGGACAAGCAAGCTTTAAGTTTGGTGTTGTGATGACAAGCCATCCTAGCCTAATTTAGCTAGTCTTTTTCTTTTGTTTTCATTAGAATTATGCACTTTCTTGAGCTACAAGCAAGCTAATTGAGTAGATTTTCATGTTTCCCTTGATTGAACCAACCATATATGAATTCATGCCATTTCATGAGGTTTTATGCTATATTTGTTGCATATTATGAAAGAATGAATATCTCATGATTTTGAGCATAGCTTTGATGAGTTTGGTTGATTAATGATAGGAGAAGAAAGCTTGGAGAAAGGTTGAAGCAAGAAGGAATGGCTAGGAGTGAAGAGAGGACAATGGAATAAGTGAAATTGAACCAGGAAGCAAGAAGCTGGACCTAAAGTTAGCATCAAACTTTTGCACAAACTTTTGGTTGAAAAGTTAGCCCCAACGTTAGCCCCCTAACTTGGAGGCTAACGTTGGAGCTTGAAAATTCTCCCCTGGGCACCAAAAGTTTGCGCCAACGTTAGCCCCCTAACTTAGAGGCTAACGTTGGCACATGATTTCCTCCCTGGCCATCCAACGTTTGCGCCAACGTTAGACCCCTAACTTGGAGGCTAACGTTGGCACATGAAAATATAAGGGAAAAGAGCAAAAGTTTGCGCCAACGTTAGCCCCCTAACTTGGAGGCTAACGTTGGCACCACAAGCACACTAGACAAGGCCAACGTTAGGGTCAAAGTTAGACCCCTAACGTTGGCACCAACGTTCATACCAGAAAAATGTGTTTGCTGCTATGAAAAGTTGGAGCCAAAGTTAGACCCCTAACTTTGGCTCAAACTTTTGGTCCAACTTTTGCTAACCTAAAAACCGGTTCAATTGGTTCACTTTGGTTCTTCTCCAAACTTCAAGAGCAATCAACCAAGGCCTCTTTCAACCCAATTCCACGAAGAGCAAAGGCCCAACTCAAGGCTTGAAGATCAATTGAAGAAAGTGTATAAATAGGATAGAATTCAAGTTCTTCGGGGAGCTTTCCTTTTGGAATTTTCATAATAGTTTTCAGAGAGCTTTTGAACTTTAATTTCTTTGCTTTCATTGCTTTCTATTTCATTTTACATTTGTCTTGGATCTTGGATTGGAGAATTGAAGAAATTCTGTTTCAATCTCAATCTTGGATCTCTCTGTTTCTTTACTGTTAATTGAATTTCATTTCCGGTTAATTGTTCTTCAGCTATAATCTTTGCAATTTACAATTTTCTTGCAATTGTTCTTGTTGGATCTAGGAAGGCATTGAGATCTAGACTTGGTTTTCTAGTCTCTGGGTCCTGAGATCTGAATTTCCCATTTCACTTCTCTGTTTACTGCTTTCTATGTTCATTTACTCTTCTGCTTCATATCCGGTTCAATCCCAATTCCCTTTCCCTCTTCTGTTTGATGCAATTTAATTTTTCCTTGTTTAATTTCTGCAATTCCACATCCCAATCCCCTTTACATTTCAAGCAATTTACATTCCTTGCACTTTAAGATTCCGCAATTTACATTTCTTGCATTTTAAGTTTCTGTTATTTAATTTCTTGCTCTTTAAGATTCAGCAATTTATTTCATGTTCTCTTTAATTCCATGCAATTTAATTTCTGCAAATCACAAAACACTCAACCAAACCTTGATTCGCTTGACTAAATTAACCACTAAACAAAAATTGCTCAATCCTTCAATCCCTGTGGGATCGACCTCACTCCCGTGAGTTTTTATTACTTGATGCGACCCGGTGCACTTGCCGGTTAGATTTGGGTGTTTTTGGAGAAATTTATTTTCCTCCAAAATATCTCATCAAGAACTACTCTCTGTATAATTTTACTTTCTCTGCACTTCTAGTTTTACTTTTCATAATGTATTTTCCATCTTTGTTTTTGATTTCCAGAGCTATGAACAACTAAACCCCTTTCATTGGGTTAGGGAGCTCTGTTGTAATTTGATGGATAAATATTAGTTTTCATTATTCTTCTTCTATCTTTTCTATTGATTTTACTAGAAGGCTTTCAATCTTCATCCAATTGGGTAGTTATCTTGGAAAAGAAGCTATTCATACTTGGATCTCTTCTGAACCTTGGAAGAGGAATGAAGAGATCATGCTAGAAATGCTTTCTCATGTTGGACCGAATTGGGATTGGATGGATATGGTGACTATAATTCTACCAACACTTGATTTGGGAATGCATGTGGTATAATCAGTGACCATACTTCATCTTTTCTCATGAGCAATTGACCAAGGAATTGGCTATTGATCAAGATTTGAGAGATTGAATTACAAGGAATTGTAATTCGATCACTTAAGATTGCCAAGGAGATCAATGAACGCATTGATTGAGGAAGAGATGAAAATGAACTTGATCCGGAGAATGCAACATCTCCTAAGCCCAATTAATTCCCCATTTTTGATCTTACCCATTCTCTTTAATTTCTGCAATTTACTTTTATGAGCATCTTCCCCATTCCCATTTAAGATTCTGCAATTTACTTTCCGCCATTTACATTCAGCTCTTTATTTCCAGCAATTTACATTTTCTGCTATTTACTTTCCCGCCATTTAATTTTTTGCAAATCTCAAATCAAATTCTGCTTCACTCAACTAGAATATTCCTCTAATTAAAGTTTCTTGACCAATCAATCCCTGTGGGATTCGACCTCACTCTATTGTGAGTTTTTACTTGACGACAATTCAGTATACTTGCCGAAGGAAAATTGTTGAGAGACAAGTTTCCGTGCATCAAGTTTATGGTGCCGTTGTCGGGGATTGATTTTGTATCAACAATGATTAAATTGGAGGATAACTAGATTGAGCATTTTTTTCTTTTGTTTGATTTAAGTTCATTTGAGTAATTTACTTTCTGTTCAGTTATTTTCTTCTCTTCCCCCTACCCATTTCTTAGTTGTTTACAATTCAGTCTACTAACCCACTAACTGTTTGATATATTGCATCACTCACACTAACAGCATTTCTGTAGAAATTACTTTCTGCATCTATTTCCTTGCTTGTGCCTTGTTGGTTGTATGACAGGGAGAAGAAACAGGGCTTCAACTTCCTTTGATTCTGAACCTGAGAGGACCTTAGATTAAGGAGGGAAGCAAGGGGAAAGAGAGTAGTTGGTGCTGAGGTAGAGGAGGAGTACTTTAAACTAGATATGGACGAGAATATGGAGAACCATCATGAAGAAGAGGCTCACAACCATGGTAGAGAAGGTCTAGCAAATCATGCTGGGCAAGAGAGAAGAGTTCTGGGTTCATACATCAATCCAAACCCAAGATATTGCGGAAGTAGCATCCAATGGCCAACCATACATGCCAATAACTTTGAACTAAAGCCACAGCTCATCACCCTTGTTCAGAACAATTGTTCATTCGGAGGAGGTGTCCAAGAAGACCCCAATCAACATCTAACCACCTTTCTGAGGATATGTGATACTGTGAAGTCTAATGGTGTTCATCCTGACACCTATAGACTACTTCTGTTCCCTTTCTCACTCAAGGACAAGGCATCTAAATGGCTGGAATCCTTTCCAAAGGAGAGTTTAGCAACCTGGGAAGAGGTGGTGAACAAGTTCTTGGCAAGATTCTATCCTCCTCAACGGATCAACAGGCTGAGAGCTGAGGTGCAAACCTTCAAGCAGCAAGATGGTGAGACTCTATATGAAGCATGGGAGAGGTTTAAGGACCTGACAAGAAGGTGTCCACCAGATATGTTCAACGAATGGGTGCAGCTGCACATTTTCTATGAAGGTCTTTTTTATGAATCAAAGAAGGCAGTAGACCACTCATCAGGGGATCTCTGAACAAGAAGAAGACCATTGAAGAAGCCATAGATGTCATTGAGACTGTAGCAGAGAATGACTATTTCTATGCTTCTGAAAGAGGCAACACTAGAGGAGTGATGGAGCTAAACAATGTAGATGCACTGCTGGCCCAAAACAAGCTCATTACCAAGCAATTAGCTGACCTCACCAAGAAGTTGGAGAGGAACCAAGTAGCAGCAATCACCACCTCATCAACAACTCAAGAAGGAGTGAATGCAGAAGCAGAAAGTGAGCATGAACAAGCCAACTACATTGAAAACTCGCCCAGGCAGAACCATGACCCATACTCCAAGACCTACAACCCTGGATGGAGGAATCACCCAAACTTTTGGTGGAGAAATCAACAAGATCAAAGCCAAGATCAGAGACGTCACAACCCTAACAACCATGCAGCTCACCAACATTCCACACAGAGATCATATCAACACCACCCTAACAACACCTCTCTACATCCATACCAAAACCAAAATAACCCAACTCACCCATCCAACCTCAACTCCTCATCATCTGAAGATAGACTCTCAAGGATTGAGAATATACTTGAAAGCATATGCAAAGAGATTCAAGATAACAAGGTGTTCAAAGAGGAGGTGCGAGCCAGTATCAAGAACCAGGGAGACACCATCAAGAAGCTGGAATTTCAAGTGGGATACTTATCTGAGAAGATTCCCAAACCTACTGATGGGTTTCCAAGTGACACAGAGAAAAATCCAAGAGGTGAAGCAAAGAAAGTCAAATGGAAAGATTGCAAGATGGTGACTATAAGTGATAAGGAGACTGAGGAAGAGCTGAACAACCCATCAGAACAACCTAAAGACACTTCAGCAGGAAAGCAGGGGGAAAATCATCAAGAAACCACAATTACACAGAAAGAGCTGACACAGAAGGAGCTGCTGAGACTCTATGCACCCTTTCCCCAATTACTAAATGGCTGTGTAGAGAAGAGACTATACTCAAGGTTTCTTGACATGTTTGTATCTCTCCATGTAAACATACCATTCATCAAGGCCCTCTAACAAATGCCCTCATACATTAAGTATATGAAGGAACTGCTGACCAAGAAAAGCTCACTCAAGGGAGGACAAACCATAATGATGAACAAGGAGTGCAGTGCTCTCATTCAACTAGAGTTGCCTAAAAAAAGGAAGGACCCATGGAGTTTCTACATCCCCTGTAACATAGGAGAAACAATGTTTGATAAAGGACTTTGCGATCTCGGAGCAAGCATCAACTTAATGCCTTTATCACTTATGAAAAGGCTACAGATCAATGAGATAATACCCACAGATGTAGTTATCAAGATGGCTGACAAAACTAAAAAATAAGCAGTAGGAGTGGTTGAAAATGTGCTAGTGAAGGTTGGAAAATACTCCCTGCCCACAGACTTTGTCATCTTGGACATGGAAGAGAGTCACCTGCACCCAATTATATTGGGAAGACCATTCCTGGCTACCACCAGAGCACTTATAGATGTGGAGCGAGGGGAGCTAATTTTGAGGATCCATGATGAATAACTCAGTTTCAATGTTTTCAAGCCCTCACAAGAAACAGATCAAGAGAACAAAGAACCAAGCAAAGATCACAGTGAGATACTGAAGGAAGAAATAAGTACTGAAGCACAACCAGCACATCTGGAAATCTCCTTAGTTGAGGAACAAGGCAATCAGCAGCTGTCACAGCTCAAAGAAAATCAGGAGGAACCTAAACCACCAGAGCTATATGAGACCAGCAACGAAACCTATTTGGAAGAGGAGGTCACAAAGAGCAAGGCAACATCAAAAGAAACAAAGAAGAAGGTACCAAGGAGGTGGAGGAACAAGAAGATCCCTACAGAGGATTTCTCTCCAGGGGATAAAGTAATCTCAGCTTACTTCCCAGCCATTCCCCCCGATCTCCCCACCATCCCATCTTAGCTACCTAAAGTTTTTACCATCAACAGAGTCCTCTCCTTGGAACACGTGGAGATCCTTGATGAAGCCAATGGAGATAGATTTACTGCAAGGGGGGAGGACTTGAAGCACTACCAACCACCCTGATAAAGGCAGAACGTCAAGCTAGTGACGCTAAAGAAGCGCTTCATGGGAGGCAACCTATGTTTTACATGCTTTTAAAAATAGTTAATAAATCAAGGTTCATGAAATTCAAATCAACTTGATATGCACTTGAATGAATCATTGTGTGCAACATATAGTGAGGAACAAGTTTGGTGTTCAAGGCACACTAAGAGAACATGAATGTAACCCACATCATGTCACTCTTAGGGGTCTTGAACAAATCTTTTACACCACATGGCACCAAACTAAGTTTGGTGTTGCCAATGTTGCATACATGGATATTCAGTTAATCAGTTGGTTGGCATTCATGAATACTACTTAGTTAGTTATAAACAAAAACTAAAAAAAAATGGTAGTTGTTCCCATTTTTATTTTGCAGCCACTATCTACACAATTAATAATTACACTTTTTTTGTTTTATAGGAAAATTGATGGACAATAGAAAGGAAGATTCGGCTACCACAAAAGGAGAGTATTTCACACGTGTCTCAAGGGGGAATGCATTGAAAAATGTTGCCATGCAAAAATTGAAAGAATGAGACCCTTGGAGACCGAACCAATCTCCTTCATAAAGATCAGGATCCTTGTGCTCATCCTATGCTAAAACCCCATCCGTTCATCACACAACCACTCTATCAATCCAAACCTTTCATTCACTTACCACTTCCTTATATAAGTGATTTTAGTCCGTACCCCTTCCACATTCGAAATTCCCATCCTTTATACTCCACATTCCAACAACCACTTCTTCAAACCTCTCATTCTCGAAATCCAACACCTTTACATAGCCAAAATCACTGATGGCATCATCAAGCTCTAAAAGAAGAAAGGGAAAGGAGCCTGTGGAGCAACGCCCTTTTGATGAAAAGAAATTTAGAACCCTTCACCATGTGTTGCAGTATGGGTAGATGGTTGATAAAGAGATCATATATGAGCTAGGATTTCAAGTCAGAAAGACTGAGTGCCTCGAAATCACAAAGAAGGTGGAAAAGAGAAGATGGGAGCTCCTCACTGATCCGGTCACTAGGGTAAATGCAAATCTTGTAAAAGAGTTTTATGCAAATGTTGTCCGATATGATAAGGCAGATGAGTCTTACACAAGTTTTGTAAGAGGAAAGACCGTGGATTTCAGTCCCATGAGCGTCATGAGGGCATTAAAGTTACGGTCTATACCGTTTGAGGAAGAGATCTATCATTCAAGAATTGATAACAGCCCCAATTATGACTAGATTGTGCAAGATATATGTGTACCAGGCGTTGAATGGGTGCGAGATTCCGAAAGGAAACCCAAGTTCATTAAGAGAGGGGACCTCACTCCCGAAGCAAATGGGTGGTTCGAAATTGTAAGGAGATCCATCCTCCCCACCGGGAACAACTCAGAGGTGAATCTCAAGAGAGCCACAATGGTGCACTGTATACTCAAAGGAGGAGAGATCAAGGTTCATGAACTCATAGCCCAAGGCATCAGGAAGAGGGCCGAGAATAGCGATTCTAGAGGAAAGTTAGGCTACCCCAGCACTATTTTTCGACTATGCGACAGGGCTGGGGTGGTGTTTGAAGACGAAGACCCCGAGTGGATAAAAGAGGGCATTCCAATTACGGTCCGACGGATGAATGCTGTTGCATCTCCCCTACCTCAATGGAAGCCTAGGAAGAGGCCAGCCCATCAAGTAGTAGAAGGACAAGACCTAGAAGAGCAAGCCCCAGCCACCTTGAACATGCACCAATTACAAGAAGCTATTGATGGCTTATCTAGGCAATATTGGGAAAATCAAGAGGCACAGAAGGAGCTCCAGCTACAAATGATGAACCACCAAGAAGAATCATTTTCTAGATGGACGAATCAACAAGGGGAGTAGCAGAAGCAAATGTGATGGAGCAACAATTGGAACAAGGAAAACAATGGGGTGAATCTTTTCACAAGATAGAACAAAGGCAAAATGAACAACAAGAATCTTTCCAGAAGCTAATCAACATCCAAGCACATCAAGGTGCACTCATACATGAGATGCATCGAAAACAAATAGAACAAGCAGAACTCTTTGACGAGCACAGGGCATTCTCTGAAGGGGTTTACATGAGTGAAAGTGGAAATCATGTAAACATGCTAGCAAGGCTTGGATACTTAGTTGGATAGCTACCTAATGTACATCCGGGAATCACAAAATATGACGAAGTGAAGGATGAGTTAGCACGAGAAGAAAGAGTAAGGGTTGAGAAGAGTCATGAATCAGTAAAGAAGGCACTTGAAGACTGGAAAAGAGCCAGACTAGCACGGATGCAAGGAAGCACAAGTAGACACAAAGAGGACAAACAAGAAGGAGAGCAGGGGCAACCCCATGAGTAAAAGGTGGTGGAGTTCCCTCATTGTCCCATCTTTTTCAAAGTTTTAAATAAGGAAAATCATGTATGAAATAGAACATGCTTCCATGGTAGTTTAGGATTTTCAATTCTATTTTTAGTATTCTCATTGCTTAGGTCTGTGATTGCTAGTTTTTAATTCCATCTTGCTTATTGTGTTGCTTGCCTCCTTTTTAATCAAATAAAAAGAGAATGTGTGTTATCAAAGACCAGAGTGGAATTCATATTGTGGAGTAAGTTCCTAGATTTGTGGTGTGATAATAGATTAGCTAAGTTGGTTCACCAATAAGGTGGGAAGGCAACTATCTGTCCTGAATCATATGTTTGAAACACACCCCATGAGACTAGCCAAATAACAAGATCCAAATAAAAGAAAAGGGAAAGAAAAATGAAAGTTAAGAATAAAAGAAAAAGAGTAAGAAATAAGGCTAGGCACCAAGGGTTTGAATCTTGAGGGAAGTGTCTCTGGTGTTCCTGTGTAAGGGATTTACTTGGATGAATAAGCTCTTAGGGGTGCCTTATCACTTGGTAACTTGGGTTAAATAACCCGGGATTATCAGCTGAAAGTCCACTATCAAGAGTAACCTTCGCTACAGAACACTTAGTAACCCAAAGAGGTGCTGGACACCAAGGTCTCAAGAAAGAAAATAACAAACCATGTGCCTGTGGTGTGTATGTATGGGGGAAAGAGACTTGAGGGAGTAAGTCCTTAGGGGTGTCTTAACACCTAGCACCTTGAACCAACTGGTTCGGGAGTGCTGGATGAAAGCTTATCTTAAAGAGTCGCCCCCTTACAGAGCATCTAGTCTAAGAACTCAAATAAGCCCTAAAATGACAAAAAGGATCAGAGAATAAGAGTCTCATAGGGTGCAGTCAAATGAGCATTTCAGGACATGATAAAGGTCTGAAAGCCAGTGAAGGAACGAACCTAAGTTGCTATGCATGAAACCACCATAAAACCAAGGACATAACTTCCACAATAATGACTCACTTCTCTTGGCATTTCATTCATCATTCTCTTGTTCCAATACTTGCTTAGGGACAAGCAAGCTTTAAGTTTGGTGTTGTGATGCCAGGGCATTTTGGCCAATTTCACTGACCTTTTCTTTACTATTTTAAGGTAGTTTCATGCATTTTCTTAGGAAATAAGCAAGTTTTGGGTGGAATTTCACTTACATCTTGATTTAAGCATACATTGTGCACTTTACATGATTTCATGGGAATTTTGCATGAATTAGATGACAAATTGGATGATGCATGTCTCATGATGTGGATTAGAACTTTGATGCACTTTATTGCTTGATTTCAGGACAAAGGAAGCAAGAAAGAACCACGTTAGCAGCCACGTTAGTCTAACTAACGTGACCACTAACGTGGAATGGGAGCTAGCTTGCAACGTTAATAAGAAAAGTAATTGCCAATAACGTCCTCGAAGCCATCATAGCCCACGTTAAGAGTCACGTTAACTAAGTTAATGTGAACTCTAATGTGGAAGAAAGAAAGTGGAGCCAACGTTAGTGACACTCACCTTTGTCACTAACGTTGGACCAAGCTCATATTGGCCACGTTAGCTTCCATGTTAACTTAGTTAACGTGGACTCTAACATTGGGAAGCAAAAGAATGGCCAACGTTAGTGACACTCACCATTGTCACTAACGTTGGACTAAGCCACCTTGAGATACGTTAACTCCCACGTTAACTTAGTTAACGTTAGTTAACGTGGAAGTTAACGTAGAGAAAGCAAACAATCGCCAACGTTAGTGACACTCACCTTTGTCACTAACGTTGGAATGAGCCACAATGAGCCACTATGAGCCACGTTAACTCCCACATTAACTTAGTTAACGTGGAAGCAAACGTTGAGGATAGGATGATGAGCCAACGTTAGTGACACTCACCTTTGTCACTAACGTTAGAGATTGCTACCATTACCACGTTAGAAGCCACGTTAACTTAGTTAACGTGGACTCTAACGTGGGAAGTAGGGGCACCTTGGAACGTTAGTGACAAAGGTAGGTGTCACTAACGTTCTCGAAGAATTGGCAAGCCTACGTTAAGAGCCACGTTAACTAAGTTAACGTGAACTCTAACGTAGGGGGAGGGAGGACTCTCAACGTTATTGAAAAAGGTGAGTCCCAATAACGTGTGCGAAGGATCAAGAGGCAACGTTAGTGGTCACGTTGATGCCACTAACGTTGAAGTTAACATGGATCATCCCTGGGTGAGGAACGTTAGTGAAAAGGTGATTGTCACTAACGTTCTAGAACCCACACCTTTCATTGGGTTAGGGAGCTCTGTTGTAATTTGATGGATCAATATTAGTTTTCATTATTCTTCTTCTATCTTTTCTCTTGATTTTACTAGAAAGCTTTCAATCTTCATCCAATTGGGTAGTTATCTTGGAAAAGAAGCTATTCATACTTGGATCTCTTCTGAACCTTGGATGAGGAATGAAGAGATCATGCTAGAAATACTTTCTCATGTTGGACCAAATTGGGGTTGGATGGATATGGTGACTATAATTCTACCAACACTTGATTTGGGAAGGCATGTGGTATAATCAGTGACCATACTTCATCTCTTCTCATGAGCAATTGACCAAGGAATTGGCTATTGATCAAGATTTGAGAGATTGAATTACAAGAAATTGTAATTCGATTACTTAATATTGCCAAGGAGATCAATGAACACATTGATTGAGGAAGAGATGAAAATAAACTTGATCCGGAGAATGCAACATCTCCTAAACCCAATGAATTCCCCATTTTTGATCTTACCCATTCTCTTTAATTTCTGCAATTTACTTTTATGAGCATCTTCCCCATTCCCATTTAAGATTCTGCAATTTACTTTCCGCCATTTACATTTAGCTCTTTATTTCCAGCAATTTACATTTTCTGCTATTTACTTTCCCGCCATTTAATTTTCTGCAAATCTCAAATCAAATTCTGCTTCGCTCAACTAGAACATTCCTCTAATTAAAGTTGCTTGACCAATCAATCCCTGTGGGATTCGACCTCACTCTATTGTGAGTTTTTACTTGACGACAATTCGGTATACTTGCCGAAGGAAAATTGTTGAGAGACAAGTTTCCGTGCATCAATTTTCCTTATGTTTAAGCTTTTTGCCCACCAAGTATTTGACAAAATGTCAAACATGGTTTTAGGCTAAATTTTTGGGTCTTGGCTTGGGTAAGGTGAGCAATTGGGTTCCTAGAGTTGGAATGTCCAACATTTAGTTTCAATTCTTGGGTTGTTAATTGTTCTTGTTCCCACTAACGCTAATTTGTTGCTAAGGTAATTAGCAAGCAAGTTAGGATTTGTGGGTAAAGGACACTTATGCTCATTTAACGTACTTTCCGATGTAAGGGTTGATCAAGTGAGACTAATCCATCATAATTGTCATAGTTGTGGTTCCAACAAGGAAAGGACCCTTAGCTCACTCCAAGCCAAGACTCTTTTCGATGCTTTCAATCTTTTATACCTTTATATGTTGATTTCTTTTATACTTTACTTGTTTATATTACATAGTCGGTTCTTTAATTTCTTAATGAGTTCAATCATTACAATTTTGCATGTTCTTTTATTACTTTATATGTTCATTTCTTCATTCACAACCCGTTGATTACTACAACCGAAATTGCACACTCATTGTTCTAAAAGTGCTCCTAGGGAGATGACTCGGGAGTCTAATACTCTCAGTTTTAATTTGGTCTTGCTTGTGACATATCTTGTGAATTTTTCTAATTTGATCCAAGGGGCCAATTCATAGGGTTAGGACTATACTTGCAACGTTAAATTCGTTCTCTTTGGATAACCGAGTTCCTAACCCACATGCGAATTGATCCTAGCCTCTCCCCGCATCAGTCTCCCACCTAACACTTTTATTTATTGTCCTTAAGTTGGAAAATTGATGGGGTCCTTGCTATGGTGGCTTATGCTTGAATTCATCCTTGAATTCCCACCAATGTTTGCATATCAAATGTCCATCGGGATCCCAAATTAGGCGCATACGGCCTTCAAGTAAGCTTGAGCAAGTGACAAGGCCCCAAGAGTGTTGATTATTGAAATGAATTCTGGGGTCCCAAACCTTGTTCTTGCATCCATCTTCTTGTTGACTACCATAGTTCAGTCCGAGTGACAAGGCTTGTGAATTCTCAATTGAGTATCTAGACACCTTCCTAGATCCTATCAATGTAGCACTACACCATCCCTTGCACTTATATTTTGGTGATTCAACCATAGTGAACCTTGAATTGTGATGCCTACCACTAACCAACTCTTTCTTGCTTTTTATTCCACAAAGAGCTCTAAGTTGGCCATCCATTTCAAGCAAACCATATTCAAGTGGAATTAAAAAGCTTAGAGATAAGAGATTTACCCACTTGAATGGTATAAAGGATGATGGTGACTTAGGAAGAGAGACATCCCCACACTTTGACAATGTGAGGTCCACTCCCTTGTGCTCTTCTTTGATTACCTCCACCTCTTGACAAGAATCTTCGATGTTCACCTCTTGACAAGGTCCTTTACATTCATTTGCTTGCTCACCAACCTCTTTTAACTCTTCTCCATCCTTCATGTCATAACTTGGAGGTAATGTGAAACTCATCTCAACATCAACCTCAATTTTAATAGAAGAAGATTCTTCAATCTCAAGAGGCTCATGTGTTGGTGCAGATTCATCATCAAGAGGAATATTTATTGCTTGCTCAACTTCTTCCAATTCTTCATCATTCACCATATGCTTTGGAGGTTGTGCACCCTCCTTAACATCACTTTCAAGCTCTATGGAAGAAAGCTCAATGGGATCTTCGAGGTGATTTGTTAGTGAGGACAAGAACTCATCAACGATTGAGTCCAATTCTTGATCAACCTCTCCTCATTCTTCAACCACTCCTTCTGGCTCAATTGTCTCAACTTCCTCCTCTTGTTGCAATTCCTACTTTAACTCCTCTTCTTGACCTTGAAGCTCTAAATTCACTCATTCACTATGCTCTTTGGTTGATCCTCCACATTCGTCAATGGGAGTGTCTTGAATATATGAACTTATGTAGGAGGCCATACGGTTTGCGGCTTCATTCATGGTAGCCAACATGGTTTCTAACCTCTTCTGCTCCTCTTCTTGCTTTTGAAGACGAGAGTAAAGATCTCTTTGTTCTTGCATAAAGGGTTGGAAAACTTTATCCATTGAAGGAGGTGGTGGAAGAGAGGGTTCATTGCTTGGGAGAAAGGGTTCATAATTGGAAGGTGGTTCATCTTGGTAAGAGTATGGAGGTGATGTATATGGAATTGACGGTTCTTGAGAATATTGATGTTGGAATGGTGGTGGTTCTAAATATGGCTCATATGATTGTTGGTGTGGTGGATATGGATTTGGATCATATGGAGGTGAGTGGTGGTATGGGGCTTGTGAGTGAGGTTGTTGAGGACTATGTTAAGGGAAGAGGTCTTATGCATGTGGTGGTTATGGTTGACAACGACAATGAGGGTCACCACATCCATTAGGTTGGTATGCATTAGGAGTTGGATTATACCCATAAGAAACCGGAGGAGGTTGTTGCCAAGAAGGTTGTCTATATGCTTGAGGCTCCTCCCATCTTTGATTTCCAAATCCTTGATGCAAGCCTCCATTAAAGTCTCCATTTCTATTTCCTACAATATAGTTTGAACCAAACTCACAGCCAAAGGGATGAGAATTCATGGTAGAAAAGGAAAACCAAAAACAAAAGCTAACAAGAGATAAAGAAACTAGGACCTAACTAGTGACTCAAACAAGCAAACAAACAAAGAGAAAACCTATTCACACTATCAACATATATACAATAACCAATAATAAGCACACATTGCAATTCCTCGGCAACGGTACCAAAAACTTGATGTAAGGATTATCGTCGGTTAGGAATGTCACAAATAACCTCGTCAAAGTATATTTTCGAACCAACACACAATCCTTACTCAAAGTTTAGTTTTGGTTGTCACAAGTTCAACCCAATAAAAATAACTGAGAGTATTAGTCCCAGGTCGTTCTTCCTAGGAATTACAATCGAGTGCTCAATTATTGGTTATGAGTTTCACGGGTTGGGTTGATAAAGAAACAAGAATTTAAATGACAACAAAAGTAAAGAAAACAGCTAAAGAAAGAAATTACTAAAAAGAGGCATTCATGGCAAGGATTAAGAATCTAGGCTTTCTACCCTAGTCATTAACTATCATACAATAGTTAACAAGAGCTAATCCTATTTTGTCATCTCTAAAATCGGAAGAAGGTATAATGTTATCTTCAACATAGGAAGAAAGTCAAATAGGACTAGTTAATCCCAATCCATAAGTAATATTAATGATACAAGCTAACTAATCACTCTAGATCACCAATCTAAATTTGGTATTAATGACTCAAGAGCACCTAATTTCTCTTTCTAAGCCAAGAACGCTAAAAAACTACTCTAAAGCCCAACCAAGCATTTTGTCAAACACTTGGAAGGCATAAAGGGAAAGCATAGTAAATTGCAAGGAATAATAAACTCTACAACTACCCAATACAAGAAATTAACAATAACAACTCAAACAAGCAAGAAAAGGAACATAAAACCTCGAATTGCATTAAAGGAAAGGGGAATTAATAAGAGTTCATATAACATAAAAATTGGTAAAATAAAGGAAATAACAAGAGAAACTAAGAAGATTAAAGCAAATCAACAAGGAAAAGTAAAGGGAACTAAATCAAAATAAGTAATTAAACCTAAATCTAAGAGAAAACTAAACTAAGAACTCTAATTTCTAGAGAGAAGAGGGAGCTTCTCTCTCTAGAACTAACCTAAGGCATGTTTCCTACACTATCTAATTGCTCCCCCTTTTTTCCATCTTGAATTCTGCACCAAATAGCCTCAGAAAATGCCCCCAGGGTTTTCACTTTAATGAGGTCACATGATCAGCGTCATGCGTGCGCGTCGCCTGTCGAATTCTCTCCTCACGCCTACGCGTGGGTGACGGGTGCGCATCGTTGGCAGATCTCCTCCTCACCGACGCGTACGCGTGGCCTTTAATTTAGCAAATCCTCATTTCCTCATGAATTCTCCACTTTGCATGCTTTTCTCTTCACTTCTTCCATCCAATACTTGCCTTATAAACCTAAAATCACTCAACAAATATATCAAGACATCGAATGGAATTAAAGTGAATTAAATTTAGCTATTTTAAGGGCTAAAAAGAATGTTTTTACCCTTAAGCACAAATTGGGAAGAATTACAAAAACCATACTATTTTATTGAATAAATGTGAGATAAGTTGATAAAATCCCCTAAATTCAACAAAAGATAAACCACAAAGTTGGGGTTTATCATATAACTTCTTACATTAATTTGTACCTCGATGCTTCATCTTGCCGACCATTCTAGGTCGGGCAATGATTTTCGCAGTTTATCAAGCTTAAATTAATGCATTTTTATAGGAAACTTTAAAGAAAAAGTGGATTTACCATTGATAAATGAAATATGCCTTACATAAATTTGCTACTAAGGATTTTTGTGTATCCTTGGCCCTTGCTATGGTTGACAAAGCACAGAAGTTGGTGAATTAAAAATTATTAAAATAGTTACGTTGCAAGTATAGTTCTTAACTCACCGAAAATCTGCCTATTGTTGTTATTATTCCACTTTGATTGTACCCTTGGTTGGGGCGGTCATAGAAGTTATGAGTGGATGCCACCATGTTGTCTTCTTGTTGGAGCTGCGGGTATTCATCAGTGTAATGGCTATAATTAGCACAGATTCCGCAAATTCTTTGCGGGACTAGTTGTTGGTTTTGCTGTGGTGGAGGAGGTTGAGCTTGCTGAGCTTATTGTTGATTCAATTGCATCTGCTTCATCAAGTTGGTCATCTCACATATACTCTGAGCTAGAGCCGCAGTCTCTCTGCTAGAGGATACTTCTGCAACGGCTTTTGAATGACCTTACTTTTGTCTATGGTTCCTAGTAGATTCAGCTAAATCACTGATCAATTGCCAAGCCGCTAAGTAACACTATCTTGTTAATCATGTGGTGGGGGCATGCTTCCAGAAGATTATTGAAGCGCTCCCAGTATTCAAAGAGAGTCTCATTGTCATCCTGAACAATTGTGAAAATATCCTTCCTCAGTTTATCAGTAACTTCAGATGGAAAGAATTTATCCAAAAACTCCTTTCTAAGTGTATCCCAGTTGGATACATTTGCTATAGGTTGAGTGTAGTACCACTCTCTTACTTTTCCCTCAAGAGAAAACGGGAAAGCTTTCAGCAAAATTGAAGTTTCATCAGTACCATCACGTCTGACAGTAGAACAAGCTGCCTGGAAATCTTTCAAGTGCTTGATAGGCTCTTGAGCAGGTAGGCCATGAAACTTGGGCATCAAATTTAGCAGTGCAGTCTTTATTTCAAAATCTGTAGCTACCGCTGGATGATGCGCTTGAAACGGTTGCATTATAAAATCAGGGGCTCCTTCCTCCTGGATGGTAACTCTCCTAGCTGCCATGTCTTCTGCACGTAAAACAACCGAATCAATAGAACGGGGGCTGGTTTCTTCCTCAAGTTCACTTTCAGATCCGCCCTCAGAGCGGACTAACCGACGCTGTTCTCGCCTTATTCGTGAAATAGTCCTTTCAATTTCAGGATCGAATATTAGCAAGCGCGGATCAGGAAGTGAACGCGTCATTTGACGAAAGAAACATGCAGCTCATAGTAGCAAAATAAAATAAAATGTAAATAAATAAATTCTAATTAATAACTTTAGCACTCTATTGCAACTCCCCGGCAACGGCGCCAAAAATTGACGAAGCACAGAAGTTGGTGAATTAAAAATTATTAAAATAGTTACGTTGCAAGTATAGTTCTTAAGTCACCGAAAATCTGCCTATCAATTTAGAAATATGTCACAGAGAGTTTAAATTAAAAATTACTGGGAGTTTAAGTCCCAGGTCATCTCCCAACGAGTTGCAGAAAAGTGTGCTATTTTATTAATCAAATGTTCCAAGAAGTTGAGTTAAGTAGGTGGAAAACTAAATTGAGAAAATTCAAATAATATGAATAAAAGCCTTGACTGGGAGTTGATTAGTTGGAATCTCTATTATTGATGAGATGATTTCAAGATTAATTTATAATTAATGGTTGTTCTGTTTAGTTATCCTTTACTAGGTAAAGGAAAGTCAAACAAGTTGGAATGCTAGATCTGTTCACGAGTTACAACCCACTTAGTTCAAAGGGATTGGTGTTAGTGATTAGATAACAATCCAACAGTTAACCCAATTACAAATTTTCTTTCAATCCTTCCAACTCAAGAGTTCCTTTCAATCAACTCCCCATCAAGTGAGGGAACTACTCACTCATTGTAAATAATAATCCATAACACATGAAAGGGAATTAAAAGAAGATATGATTATTGGAATGGAAAATAAATTAAAATGGAAGAAATAATCCTTGTACTAAATAATCATGAAAGTATTCAAATGACAAAATTGAACAAAGCAAAGAACATGGAAGAATAAAACCAAGTTAAGAGAACGAACTAGAATGACGAAGTCTTGATGAGGAAATAGCTCTTCTCAATGTTCCAATGCTAAGACCAATTGAAAATTAAAATTCTAAAACCTAGAGAGAGAAACCTAAAAGAGTAAAACTAGATCTAAAACTGCAAACTGTGTAGAATGAATGTTGTCTTTTGTTTCTGCATATTCTCTGGCTCTAGTCTGTTGTTCCGGGCCGAAAATTGGGTCGAAATAAGGTCCAAAATTGCCCCCAGCAAATTCTGCAGATTATGCAGATCGCACATGTAACGCGAACGCGTCATCCATGCGGACGCGTCATTCGCGCTTTTCCTTGCCACGCGTTCGTGTCGTCCACGCTATCGCGTCGCTTGAGATTTCCCAATCCGCGCGGCCGCGTGAGCCATGCGGCCGCGTCACTGTGATTTGCTCTCCTTCGCGCGGTCGCGTGAGCCATGCGACCACGTCACTTCTCGCTGGTTACCTCCTCAAATTCTTGTGTTCCTTCCATTTTTGCTAGCTTCCTTTCCAATTTCCAACTCATTCATGCCCTATAAAGTCTGAAACACTCAACACACAGATCACGGCATCGAATGGAATAGAGGAGAATTAAAATTACATAATTAAAGTCTCTAGGAAGCAGTTTTCACACATGTTATAAATTCAGGAAGGAATTATAATTTCATGCTAATTTAATGAATAAGTAGGTAAGGATCATGATAAAATCACACAATTAAACACAATATAAACTATAAAATAGTGGTTTATCAATGGTGCCTCGTTAAAACTCCCTTCAGGAAAAACCCTTCTCGGAAAAAAAATAATGAAGTTGGGAAAAAGAGTACACCAGGGAACAAAGTACGCTACCTAACTATAGTACTTCTTTTAGTTACTCGTGTGCCACGACCTCGGGAGTTCCTTCCCTTGTAAGTCAGACACTTTGTAATAACCTTTCCCTATGTCTTCAACAATCTTTTAGCATCCTTTTCTATTTGCAGCCAGCTTTCCATGACCCGACTTCTGAATTTTGATGTCATTTCGGATCAGTATAAGGTCGTTCGTCGTAAACCTTCTTTTGATTACTTTCTGATTGTACTTCAAATCCATCCTTTTCTTTAATGCCTCCTCTTTGATCCGAGCTTGTTCTCAAACTTCCAGGAGAAGGTCGAGCTCTTCCTTTTGTTCTTGGGTATTGACCCCTTCATTGTAGAATATAACCCTAGGAGATTCTTCAACGATCTCTAAGGAATCATGGCTTCCACTTCATAAGCAAGTTGGAAAGGTGACTCCCCTATTGTGGAACGAGGAGTGGTCTGATATGCCTAAAAGACTTGAGAAAGCTCATATGCCCATGCTCCCTTTGCGTCTTGTAGTCAGTGCTTCAATCCGGCCAATATGAATTTGTTTGGACCTTCAGCTTGTCCGTTGGCCTGAGGGTGTTCTACCGATGTGAATTGATGCTTTATCTTGAGATTGGCCACCAAGTTTCTGAAGGTCAATTCGGTAAATTAAGTTCCATTGTCCATGGTGATAGAATGGAGAACTCTAAACCTTGTGACAATGTTCTTGTAGAAAAACTTCCGACTTCGCTAGGCCGTGATGGTCGCTAATGGTTCTGCCTCAATCTATTTAGTAAAATAGTCAATTTCAACTATGAGGTATTTTACTTGTCTTGGAGCTTGAGGGAATGGTTCGAGAAGATTGAGACCCCATTTTGTGAATGGCCATGGTGAGGTGACACTGATGAGCTCTTCGGGAGGTGCAACGTGGAAGTAGGCGGGCACCTTTTGACGAACTCAGTCGCTTCTCTTTGCAAGGTCGGCCAAAAGAAGCCGGCTCAGATAACCTTCTTGGCTAGTGATCGGGCTCCCAAGTAGTGTCCACATATGCTGTTGTGTACTTCCTTTAGGACCTCTTTCATATTAGAGATCGAGACGCACTTTAGGAGAGGTGTTGATATCCCTCTTTTGTATAGAACATTGTAAACCAAGTTATAATTTTGGGCTTCCCTTATCTTCGAGTCTCTTTTTCATCTTCAAGAAGGACATCAAATTTAATATAGTTAACTATGGGTTCATCCATCCTAAATTTTGGTTGGATATGGCCATAGTGTCCGAGTTGTCATCTACCTTTGAAACTGATGGTGCGTGGAGAGTTTTCTGGATGAGACTTCTATTGTTGTCCTATAGCTTGGTGCTGGCTAGCTTGGAGAGGACATCTGCTCCAGCGTTTGATTCCCGAGTAATACGTCAAACCTCTCTTTTCAAGAACTGTGATAGTTGTTCCCAAGATTCATCTAGGTACCTTTTCATGTTGGGATTTTTGGCTTGATAGGTGCCATTAACTTGCAAAGTTACCACTTGGGAGTCACTAAACACTATCATCCAATTTCAAGCCAACGAGTAAGACTTCATATTCTGCTTGGTTATTAGAAGCAGGAAACTTGAACCTTAACAGGAGTTCTATCTGAGTTCCTTGTTCGCTTTCCAGGATGACACCTGCTCCACAGCCGGCTTTATTGGATGATCCATCTACGTATAAGCTCCAAGTTGTTGGGCTTCCCCGACTTTCAGTGTATTTAGCTACAAAGTCGACAAGGTACTGGGACTTGATTACTGTCCGAGGTTCATATTTCAAATTGAACTCGGACAGTTCCACAACCCATTGTAGCATCCTTCCTACTAGGTCCATTTTTTGTAGAATGTGCTTCATGGGTTGATTAGTTTGGACCTTTATAGTGTGATCCTGGAAGTAAGGTTGGAGCCTTCGGGAGGCAAGGATAAGAGCATATACAAACTTTTCTATCTTTTGGTAGTTTAGATTTGCTCCTTGCAAAGCTTTGTTGATAAAGTAGATAGGCTGTTGTCCGTTCTCATCTTCTCAGATTAGTGCAGAGGTGATACGTCGGCTTGCCACTACCAAATAGAGAATGAGCTCTTCTCCCGTAATAGGTCTGGTGAGTATAGGGGGTTAGCCCAGGAATGCTTTAAAACCTTGAAAGGCTTGCTCACATTCTTGGGTCCATTCAATTTGACTTTCATTTTTTAGTATTAAGTATAATAGTAGAGACTTCAATGTTGATTCTGCTAAGAACCTGGATAGTGCTGCCAACATTCCATTTAGTTGTTAGACTTCTTTGAGACAAGTCGGGCTTTTCATCTCTAGTATGATTGTGCACTTGTCCGGGTTGGCCTCTATGCCTCGTTGAGTGAGCATATCACCTAAGAACTTCCCAGCCTTTATTGTAAAAGTGCATTTTGGAGGATTTAATATCATCTCATGCTTTCTTATTGTGAAGAATGCCTCGGAAAGGTCAGACAAAAGAGCTATGTTGTCCTTAGTTTTGACGAGCATATCGTCCATATATACTTCCATGAGTTTTCCTAAGTGCTAAGTGGTGGAAAACATCTTGTTCATCAATTGCTGCTTTATGGCTCCGGTGTTCTTTAATCCAAAAGGCTTTACTACGTAACAATAGTTAGCCTTGGGAGTGATGAAAAAAGTCTTTTCTTGGTCTGGTTTATACATTGGGATTTGATTGCATCCCGAGTATGCGTCCATGAAGAATAAATACCGATAACATGAGGACGAGTCAACCAGAGCATCGATGCTTGGGAGAGGATATGAATCCTTTGGACAAGCCTTGTTCAGGTCGGTGTAGTCGACACACATCCTCTACTTTCTATTCTGCATTTTTACCAGAACTACGTTATCCAGAAACAATGGATAGTTACCTCTATTATGAATCCATCTTCTAATAACGCTTGCACTTGTTCTTCCATGACCTGTGTTCTTTCGGCCCGAGTTTCTGACGGTTTTGCTGAATAGGTCCGGAACCTGGGTAGACGGCAAGCTTATGAGACATTTGGTCGGGATCTATACCAGGCATTTCGGAGGCTTTCCAAGCAAAGAGGTCAGAGTTTCTTCGTAGGAGGTCAATGAGTTGTGCTTTAAGGCCTCCATCTAGGTTGGCCCATATATTCGTTATCTTTTCAGCATGATCTCCAATTTTTACTTCTTCTACTTTCCCGAGGTTAAACACCACCGAGCTCGATAATGTTGACTTCCTTTCTGCCCGGGTTGCCTTTTAGAGTAAGGCTTTTATTGTAACACTTTCGTGCCAACTTTTGATATCCCTTTATGCTGGCGATTCCTTTTGCAGTGGAAAACTTCATACACAAGTGACTTGTAGAGACAACTGCTGCTAGTCGGTTTAAAGTGATCCGACCTATTAGGGCATTGTATGTTGATATGATGTCGACCACAATATAGTCAACGCTTAACGTCCTTGACTTTGTGACTTTTCCAAAGGTGGTGTATAGGGATATAAATCCAAGAGGTTGGATTGGCATGTCCCCCATCCCGAAGAGGTTGTCAGAATTTGCCTTTAGATCCTTTACATCTAACCCGAGCTTGTCAAAGGCAGGCTTAAACAATATGTCCGCCAAACTCCCTTGATCCACCAGAATTCTATGGAGATTTGCATTGGCAAGGATTACTGTTATTGCCACTGGGTCGTCATGGCCAGGTGTTACTCCTTGAGCATCTTCTTTGGTGAACGAGATGGTTAACAAATTGGGAATTCTGTTATCTTTCCCGACTTGGTATACCTCTCTAAGATGCATTTTTCTTGAGGATTTTGTGATTCTTCCTCCAGCAAACCCTCTATTAATCATGTGTACGCGTCATTCAGGAGTTTGTGGGGGTGCATTCTTGCCAACCCCAATCTTCATCTCTCTTTCTTTTCCTTTGGTCATCCGACCTCTCAACCAAGTATCTGTCTAGCCGACCTTCTCTGGCCAACTTTTTTATGACATTCTTTAAATCATAGGAATCATTGGTAGAATATCCATAAAGCTTGTGCTACTCACAGTATTTTGTCCGACTTTCTGCCTTTTTATGTTTGATTAGGCGAGGAGGAGGAAGTTTCTCAGTGTGGCATATCTCCCTGTAGACATCCACAATAGAGACTCGGAGTGGGGTGTAATTATGGTACCTTTGAGGTTTTTCCAAGTTGTACTCATTTTTCTTAGTTTCTTTCTTCTTCTCCCGAGTTGGGTAGGACAGGTTGGGCATTGGGGGAGGCTCTCTAAGTTGTACTCCTCCTTTTTCAAGGAAGTCGGGTGTCGCTTAGATATGTATTGAGAGAATGATCCTTCTTTAAGGCCATTAACTAATTCCATTATCTAATTCCATTATCACTACTTTAGTAGGCAAGTTTTATATTTTCAAGCAGGCTTTTTGAATCTCTTCATATAGTATTGGAGTGCCTCTCTGGCTTCTTGTTTAACTCCTAGCAAGTTTGGAGCATGCTTCACTTTGTCTTTCTGAATTGAAAATCTGGTAAGAAATTTCCTCACTAGGTCATCAAAGCAAGTTATTGACCTGGGAGGCAGGTTATCAAACCACTTCATCGCAGCTTTGGTCAAAGTTGTCGTGAAGGCTTTGCAACAAGTCGCATCAGAGGCGTCAGCTAGGTACATTCGACTCTGGAAATTGCTGAGCCAGTGCCTGATAAACCCCCTTTGTAGGGTTTATCTTGTGCTTGATTTAGGGGATTTTATAACCTTTTACCCACATTTATTCAATGAAATAGCATGCTTTCATGATTGTCTCCTAATTTTTGCTTAAGAGTGAAAACATGCTTTCTAGATCTTAAAATAGCTAAATTTAATTTACCTTGATTCCATTAGATGCCTTGATATGTTTGTTAAGTAATTTCAGATTTAGCAGGCAAAGATTGGATCAAGGGAATAAAGGAAAAGCATGTAAAAATGGAGAACTCATGAAGGAATGAAGAAATCGCAAAAGCTGTCAAGCCGACCTCTTCGCACTCAATCGACCATAACTTGAGCTACAAAGGTCCAAATGATGCGGTTCCAGTTGTGTTGGAAAGCTAACATCTGGGGGCTTCGAAATGATATAAGATTTGCCATAGTTGCTTCGCGACGAGGGGCGCGCACGCGCACTATACGCGTATGCGCCGATGGTTGCACATGATTCACTTAATGCAACTCGTGGCCAGTGATTTTAGAAGCCTTGTGGACCCAAACCAACTCATTTCTGATGCTGTTTAAGCTAAGGATTGAAGGGAAATTAACATTCTTTTGATCATTAGTCATAGTTTAAGTTTTAGAAGTAGTTAGATTTAGTTTCTAAAGAGAGAAGCTCTCACTTCTCTTTAGAATTAGGATTAGGTTTTAGATCTAGATCTACTTCTTCTCCTCTTCTAATTTTCCTTTTTTCTTCCCTAATTGCTCTCTTGTAGTTGTAGAATTCTTCTTCTCTTGTAATTCCTTTGTATTGTTAGTTGTAGTTTATGAACTCTCTTTTGTAGATCTACACTTCTTCTTCAATGCAATTGGTAAGTTCTTTGTTGTTTCATAATTATTTTCCGTCTCTATTGTTGATCTCTTGCTATTCTAATTAGATCTCCCTTTAATTCTTGCAATTCATGTTGTTTACTTTTATTGCCTTCTATGTGTTTGATGAAATGCTTCTTCTAGTTATTAGTTAGATTTTGTTCCTCTTGGCCTAGGTAGAGTAATTAGTGACACTTAAGTTATCAAACACTTTTGTTGATTGATAAATAAAGATTGTTAATTGACTTGGATACCACTAAAGCTAGTCTTTCCTTAGGAGTTGACTAGGACTTGTAGAATCAAGTTAATTCATCCACTTGACTTTCCTCCATGGTTAGAGGTTAACTAAGTGGTAGCAATGGACAATTCTCATCACAATTGAGGAGGATAGCTAGGATAGGACTTCTAGTTCTCATACCTTGTCAAGAGCTTTGTTAGTTGTTAGTTTATTTTCATTGCCATTTATCTTTCATGTCTCTTATAAAAAACCCCAAACATAACTCATAACCAATAACAAGAACACTTTATTGCAATTCCTAGGAAGAACGACCCGAGGTTCAATACTTCGGTTTATAAATTTTGGGGTTTGTACTTGTGACAAACAATCTTTTGTATGAAAGGATTAATGTTGGCTTAGAAACTATACTTGCAATGAGAATTTATTGTGAATTCTAAACCGTCAAAAATCCAATCATCAAAATGGCGCCGTTGCTGAGGAATTGCAATTGTGTGCCTTGTTATTGGTTATTGTACATATGTGAATATTGTAAATATGTTTGTTTTTCACTTGTTTGTTAGATTTTGTTAGTTTTAGGACTCTATTAGTTTTGTTTTTTTTTATTTGTCACTATGAATTCTTGTCCTTGTGGTTTTGGATATGGTTATGACTATGTTTTAGGTGATGAAAACTTGAATGATGGCTCACATTATGGGAGAGATGAATACTTGAGAAGGGAGCCACATCCATATGAGCAATCACCATGGCAACCTCCTCATTCAAGCTACTATGATAGTAATCCCTCCTATAATGCATATCATTCCAATGGATATGACGGTTCTTATCATGATTATTCCACTCAACCACCATCATTCCATGCACCATACTCTCAATATAGTCCTCAAATACCATCATTCCAACCACCATACTCTCAAGCCACATCCTATTTCCACCAATTGTCTCCACCAAATCCTAATTCATATTCCCCCTATGCATATCCTTGTGATAATTATGAACAAACAACCATTGAATCACCACCACTCTAATATCTTTACCCTCCAAATCAAGTTCCCATGGATGATACACTTGGTATCATTCCTCAAGAGCAAGAAGAGCTCCAAATCGCACTAACTAGTTTCACCTCTACCCTCCAAGAACTTATGTCCCATATACTTCCACCTTCTACGAACAACCAAAACACCTTCCAACCTCCAAGCTTTGATGAACCTCCTTTCCAACCACATGATAAATTCTCCTTTCCATCAAAACCCTGCATGGAAGAATATCCATGTCCATCAATCCAAGAGCCATATGATCATATTTATGTTAGTGAAGAGGAACAAGAGTCAAAGGATCATCTTAAGGAAGCAATGGATCGGCTTTAAGCAACCATCTGTCAAAAGTTGGACTCGTGGGATTCATGCCACAAGAAAAATATGTCCACAAATAATTGTGAAAAAGCAACCGAAGAGGGAAGTGTGAGGGAGATTTTAGAGTCTCAAGTTGAGCACAAGGAAATAGAGCGTGTTTTGCAACAAGTGGAAGAGATGGAGATTGTTGAAGAAGAAGAAGTGGAAGAAGACCTAGGGGAGGTTGAACAAGAAGAAAACTCCATCATTGAAGACAACTATACACCAAGTGACAATGGTGATCTTGTTGAAGCTTCTTCCATGAGATGTGAAACCGATGTTGAGGAGGCTTGTGCACAACCTCCGATGCATGTTTTGATCAATGAAGAAGAGTTGGAAGAAGTTAGCAAACAAGAGGAAATTGAAGAAAGTTGTCAAAAGATGGAAATCATCAAGGAGGAGCCAAAGGAAGTGGAGCCTACAATGTCAAGACCATTGGATATCTTCCTTGCTAAGCCACCATCCAAATCACAAATTGAGTGGGTAATCATCTCATCCTTTAATTTCCTTGGCCCATATCAATATGCATTGCTAGAAACGGATGGTCAACTTAGAACTATTTGTGTGTTAGAAAGTAGAAAAGAGTTGGATGTTGGTTGGCAATAAGAATCAAGGTACATAGTGCGTAGAAACTCAAATTTTAGGATTCAAAGGTGGAGTGGAATTCAAGTCAATGGAATTAGGATGATGAGAAGGAGTTACAAAGAGAATTCAATAAGTTTGTCATCCTATTGGAAGCATGAAAATCAAGAAGAAGGGGGGTTGACAAACAAAGTATAGGACCCCGGAATATACATAGACAATCATCAACTTTGGGGCCTTGTCACTTGCTTACGCTTCCTTGAAGACTTTATACGCCTAATTTGGGATCCCGGTGGTCATTGGAAGTGCAAACATTGGTGGGGATTCAAGGATGAATTCAAGCATAAGCCACCATAGCAAGGACCCCATCAAATGTCCAACTTAAGGACTTAAACTAAAAGTGCTAGGTGGGGGACACCCCACCATGGTATACTCTTTCCACCCTCTTGCAATTTTAATTAATAAGTGAATTGAGTTACCATTGTAGTTAGATTTCTTTTCCTATATTTGTTTCAATAAATTGGTTGTAGGTTGCTTGTGGGGTAAGTATCCCTTGCTTATATTTGAAGATTCCCAAAAAGCCAAAAAGATTTTTGTCATTTTGTATTTTGAGTTAATTTTGAGCTGTAGATAGTGTTAGGAGGATGTTGAGCTAGTTTTGCTATTTCTGAAAAAAAAAAAGGTCAAGGACGCGTACGCACGCTGTGCGCGCACGCGTCCATACGCGGATGCAGGCCCATACATTTTTCAGAGAGTTGGGCCACTCTCACGACAACACTGGGCCAATCGCATAACCCCATTCACGTGTACGTGCACTGTGCGCATACGCGTCAATTTACATATATTGCAATGCGCGCGCCCGCGCACATGCCGCGTGCACGCCAATCCGCTGAAACAGTTTCTAGGACAATGACCCGAGAGTTATGCCAGCTCTGGGCCAGCATTAAGCCTCTAGCCCAACTCACCAGACGCGGACGCGCACCGAACGCGTCCGCGCCCATGCCTACACAGCTTATCTGCGCGAAGGCGCACCTAGCGCGTATGTACCCTTCGGCCAAACTGCGCATCGACGCGTAAGCGTGCATGACGCGTCCGCATCGGTAAAATAAAAAAGAGTTTCCTTTTCAAAAGAGTTTTTTCTCTCATCTTCCATTTTCTTTTATTTATCGCATTCGTATACTTCTACTCTTTGCATTTCAATTTTGTTTTTATAGACTATTTTCTTTTTTTCCGAAGTTTCTCATTTTAATAATGGTGTTGAACTTTTCTACTCAATTGTTGAGACTCTCTTGTATTATTTTGGTGCTTCGTGACTTGTTGCATTAATATGCCTTAGCTTATATTGCTCTCTCACCCACATGTTGTAGCTACCATGTAGTGAGAACCTTACTTTTAGTTGGCATTAGCCCCGCCTATGTTCTACTTGCTTTGCTATCTTTATTGTAGGCTTAATTTTCTTTCTCTTTCTTTCCTTTTAGGTTGGCCACCGAAGGAAGAAAAGGAAGAGCTTTTAAATGGGGCAACAAACAAGTCCAACCGCACAACCCTTTGAAGGAGCTCACCAATTATAGCAACTCGTCCACCTTGCTCTCTCCTTTGCATGCACTGAGAACGGTACAATCTTCAAGTGTGGGGAGGTCGTCCGACCGATCTCTGATAAACCCTATTTGTAGGATTTATCTTGAGTTAAATTTAGAAGAATTTTATCATCTTTTCCCACATTTGTTCAATGAAATAGCATGGTTTTATAACTTCTCCTTTAATTGTGCTTAAGAGTGAAAACATGTTTTTTAGGTCTTAGAATAGCTAAATTTAATTCACCTTGATTTCATTAGATGCCTTGATATATTTGTTAAGTAATTTCAGGTTTAGGAGGCAAAGATTGGATCAAGGGAATGAAGTAAAAGCATGTAAAAATGGAGAACTCATGAAGAAATGAAGGAATCGCAAAAGCTGTCAAGCCGACCTCTTCTCACTTAATCGACCATAACTTGAGCTACAGAAGTCCAAATGATGCGGTTCCAGTTGCGTTGGAAAGCTAACATCTAGAGCTTCAAAATAATATAAGATTTGTTATAGTTGCACCGCGCATAGAGGTGCGCACGCTCACGATACTTGTACGCACCGATGGTTGCACATGGTTCACTTAATGCAACTCGTGGCCAGCGAATTCTAAGGCATTTTGGGCCCAATCCAACTCATTTCTGATGCTATTTAACCCAAGAATTGAAGAGAGCTGAGGCATCTAGTCATTAGTTTAGTTTTATTTTAGTTTTATCATGCTTTAGTTAGTTTCTAGAGAGAGAAGCTCTCTCTTCTCTCTAGAATTAGGAGTAGGTTAGATCTAGATTAGGAATTCTTAGATCTAGGTTAATTTCATGCTTTGATTTACTTTTCCTTTATCAATTCTTCTTCTTCTACTTCTCCTCTCTCTATTTTAGCATTTAATTCATGTAATTCTCTACTTTTATCTTGATGCACTTTATGTTTTCATGTTCCTTTATTGTTCATTTGATTTGTTGTTGTTTAATTCCTTGCAATTGAGTAGTGTAGATTTACTTTCCTTGCAATTTTACTTTGCTTTCCTTTTGTGCCTTCCAAGTGTTTGATGAAATGCTTGGAAGGATTTTAGTATAGAATTTTATGTTCTTGGCTTGGAAAGGTAACTTAGGAACTCTTGAGTTACTAATGTCCAAGTGATTGACGATTGGGAGCCATTAACTCTAGATCTCACTAATTGATTTGGTGGAGAACTAGGACTTATGGACTTGGATTGATATAGCTCACTTGACTTTCCTCTACTATTAGTTAGGGGTTGACTTAGTGGGATTGATCCTTGCCAATTCTCATGTTGTGGTTAGTGATAAGGATAGAGATCCTTGACCACCAAACCTTGCCAAGACTTTTCTAGTTGTTAGTTTATTTTCATTGCCATTTATATTTCATGTCTCTTATCCCAAAAACCCCAAAACATACTCCATAACCAATAACAAGACACTTTATTGCAATTCCTAGGGAGAACGATCCGAGGTTCCAATACTTCAGTTTATAAATTTAGGGGTTTGTTTTAGTGACAAACAATCTTTTGTATGAAAGGATTATTGATTGGTTTAGATACTATATTGCAACGAGCTTTCATTTGTGAATTCTAAACCGTCAAGAAATCCGTTCATCAATCTCTATGGGTAACAATTTCTTTTTCAACACTGATGTTAGCTAGTTGTTGCATTGCATGATAGGTTGTATGTTAGTTAGAATTTGTACATATTTTACCACTTCCCTTTTATGTTAGGACTACTTGGTTAAGGTGATGATTTCTTTTCCAAGAAACTGTTTTCGGGCACCTCAATTGATTTGAGTGAAAACTTTTCATAAAACTTGCTTGAATCATATATATATTGTGGAACATGATTTTTAAGCTAAGAACACAAGCTTGTGAGTTTTGAGCCTAATGGTGTGGTTACATCTTATAACCACTTATTTTTCCTTCTTGTGTGCATTATTCTCTTCCTATGGTTGTGATCTTTGATTTGTTTGATTCTTTATGTCTATTACTTTGTGTATTAATGCATTTATATGATTGAGGCCATCATTTCATTTAGCTCACTTACCTAAATAGCCTTACCTTTTACCTTCCATTGTTAGCCAACTTTGAGCCTACGATTAACCCACTTTGTTCTTTAATTTAGCACATTACAAGCCCTAAAGTGAAAAACAATAAAAGTCCTCTATTTGGATCTTTGATTGGCTTAGGCTAGTGTGTGTGTGTATCATTCAAGTGTGAGAAAACTTGGGACATTGGGTGAATAAAAGGGTAGTTTTTTATTTTTGTTGTAAATATTGGGAATTGGGTACATGCTCATGTGTTAATTAAAATGTATAGACCTTATGCATTGACGTTCTTGTATATAGTTTGAAAGAAAAGAAAAAAATAAGATGAGAAAAAAACAAAAGAAAAAGAAAATAAAAAAATGAAAAAAAAAGAAGAAGAAAGAAAGAAATGGAAAAAGAAAAGAAATAAAAAAGGGACAAAATGCCCCAAAGCAAGTGAAGCTCAATAAAATCAATGCATATGTGTTGTGAAATGAAAAGAGAATGCATGAGCATGTGAAAAAGTGAAAAATGGGTAGTTAGATTAAAACTTAATTGTATAGGATGTCATAGGTTAGGTGGGAAGTTTAAGCTTATCGAAGATTCAAATTTCAAGCTCACTTGACCAAATATGCATCCTACCTTGACCCTAGCCCTATTACAACCGATGAAAAGACCTCATGATAATTGTATGCATGCATTGAATATATGTTGATTGTTAGATGAAAAACAAGTCTTGGAAAGCATGAAATAGAGGAGAATCGAGTGAATCAACCGTAAACACTTGAGCGAATAGAGTGCAAACACTACCGGTGAGGGTTCGATTGCTCAATTACATGTTTTCACCAATGATCATCTTTTCATGCAAGTTTGTAAAAATATTTAATAACTCAATTCAATTGTGGAGTAGACTTGCTAGTCCTAGGCCCTTGTGCATATACGCTCCTTGGAAATTGATTTATTTTGACTAAGCAATTGCATTCATTTAGATAGTTGCATATAGGTAGATTGCATTTAGTTAGAATTCAATGAATAAATGCTGATCCCTTTGCTTTCTCTTGGTTTAAGCATGAGGACATGCTTGGTTTAAGTGTGGGGAGGTTGATAAACCCCCTTTGTAGGGTTTATCTTGTGCTTCATTTAGGGGAATTTATAACCTTTTACCCACATTTATTCAATGAAATAGCATGCTTTCATGATTGTCTCCTAATTTGTGCTTAAGAGTTAAACATGATTTCTAGGTCTTAAAATAGCTAAATTTAATTTACCTTGATTCCATTAGATACCTTGATATGTTTGTTAAGTGATTTTAGATTTAGGAGGCAAAGATTGGATCAAGAGAATGAAGGAAAAGCATGTAAAAATGGAGAACTCATGAAGGAATGAAGAAATTGCAAAAGCTGTCAAGTCGATCTCTTCGCACTCAATCGACCATAACTTGAGCTACAGAGGTCCAAATGATGTGATTCTAATTGCGTTGGAAAGCTAACATCCGAAGCTTCGAAATGATATAATATTTGCCATAGTTGTATCGCGAATACAGGCACACATGCGCACTATACGCGTACGCGCTGATCGTTGCACATGATTCACTTAATGCAACTCATGGCCAGCGATTTTAGAAGCCTTGTGGGCCCAATCCAACTCATTTCTAATGCTATTTAAGCCAAGAATTGAAGGGAAATTAACATACTTTTGATCATTAGTCATAGTTTAAGTTTTAGAAGTAGTTAGAGTTAGTTTCTAGAGAGAGAAGCTCTCACTTCTCTCTAGAATTAAGATTACGTTTTAGATCTAGATCTACTTCTTCTCCTCTTCTAATTTTCCTTTTTCTTCCTGATGAGCGGATAATTTATACGCTTTTTGACATTGTTTTTAGTATGTTTTTAGTAGGATCTAGTTACTTTTAGGGATGTTTTCATTAGTTTTTATGTTAAATTCACATTTCTGGACTTTACTATGAGATTGTGTGTTTTTCTGTGATTTCAGGTATTTTCTGACTGAAATTGAGGGACTTGAGCAGAAATCAGATTCAGAGGTTGAAAAAGGACTGCTGATGCTGTTGGATTCTGACCTCCCTGCACTCAAAATGGATTTTCTGGAGCTACAGAACTCGGAATGGCGCGCTTCCAATTGCGTTGGAAAGTAGACATCCAGGGCTTTCCAGCAATATATAATAGTTTATACTTTGGCCAAGCATAGATGACGTAAACTGGCGTTCAACGCCAGCTTTCTACCAAAATCTGGCGTCCAGCGCGAGAAAAGGAGCCAAAACCAGAGTTGAACGCCCAAACTGGCACAAAAGCTGGCGTTCAACTCCACAAATGGCCTCTGCACGTGCAACACTCAAGCTCAGCCCAAACACACACCAAGTGGGCCCAGGAAGTGGATTTATGCATCAATTACTTACTCATGTAAACCCTAGTGACTAGTTTATTATAAATAGGACCTTTTACTAGTCTTTTTGACCATCTTTGGATGCCTGGTTCTTAGATCAGAGGGGCTGGCCATTCGGCCATGCCTGGACCTTTCACTTATGTATTTTCAAACGGTAGAGTTTCTACACTCCATAGATTAAGGTGTAGAGCTCTGCTGTTCCTCAAAGATTAATGCAAAGTACTACTGTTTTCTATTCAATTCTTCTTATTTCGCTTCTAAGATATCCATTCGCACCCAAGAACGTGATGAAGGTGATGATTATGTGTGACGCTCATCACCATTCTCCCCTATGAACACGTGCCTGACAAACACTTCCGTTCTACATGAAATAAGCTAGAATGAATATCTCTTAGATCTCCTAACCAGAATCTTCGTGGCGTAAGCTAGAATGATGGCGGCATTCAAGAGAATCCGGAAAGTCTAAACCTTGTCTGTGGTATTCCGAGTAGGATTCAATGAATGAATGACTGTGACGAGCTCCAAACTCACGATTGCAGGGCGTTAGTGACAGACGCAAAAGGATAGTAAATCCTATTCCAGCATGATCGAGAACCGACAGATGAATAGCCATGCCGTGACAGGGTGCGAGAGCATATTATTCACTGAGAGGATAAGATGAAGCCATTGACAAGGGTGATGCCTCCAGACGATTAGCCGTGCCGTGACAGGGCATTGGATCATTTTCCCGAGAGATGACCGAAAGTAGCCATTGACAGTGGTGATGTATCAGATAAAGCCAGCCATGGAAAGGAGTAAGATTGATTGGATGAAGATAGTAGGAAAGCAGAGGTTCAGAGGAACGAAAAGCATCTCCATTCGCTTATCTGAAATTCCTACCAATGATTTACATAAGTACCTCTATCCCTATCCTATTATTTATTATTCGAAAACACCATTATCAATTTATATCTGCCTAACTGAGATTTGCAAGGTGACCATAGCTTGCTTCATACCAACAATCTCCGCGGGATTCGACCCTTACTCACGTAAGGTATTACTTGGACGACCCAGTGCACTTGCTGGTTAGTTGTATCGAAGTTGTGAACCATGGTATTGGCACCATGTTCTTGGCGCCATTGCCAGGGAAAGAAAGAGCCATGAATTTTACATAATTAAAGTGTAATCACGATTACGTGTACCAAGTTGCTCACGTTGCCAGGGATTGTTCGAGCCTGGACATCACAATTTCGTGCACCAAGTTTTTGGCGCCGTTGCCGGGAATTGTTTGAGTTTGGACAACTGACGGTTCATCTTGTTGCTCAGATTAGGTAATTTTCTTTTTGTTTTCTTTTCAAAAATTTTCCAAAAATATTTCAAAATTTTCTCACCTGTTTTCGAAAAAAAAAAATATTTTCAAAAATATATTTTGATTCAGAATTTTTAAGAATGAATTCTAGTGTTTCATGAAGCCATGTCTAAATTATTAGGACTGAGGCAGCAATTTGTTATCAAGAGCAATATACTCTGGTGTTAAATGCTGAAGCTTGGCTGGCCATTGGCCATGTCTAGTGTTTTGGACTTGAGCTTTCATTGAAAGCTTGGCTGGCTAGTGAGCCATGTCTAATTCCTGGACTGAAGCTTTAGACTAAGAATGTAAGATTCCTGGAATTCATATTAAAAATTTTGGAATCCTTATTTTTTCTTTTTCATATAATTTTCGAAAAAATACCAAAAAAATTAGAAAATCATAAAAATCAAAAAATATTTTCCTATTTCTTGTTTGAGTCTTGAGTCATGTTATAAGTTTGGTGTCAATTGTATATGCATCTTGCATTTTTTCGAAAATTTCATGCATTCATAGTGTTCTTCATGATCTTCAAGTTGTTCTTGGTAAGTCTTCTTGTTTGATCTTGATGATTTTTTGTTTTGTGTCTTTTCATGTTTTTCATATGCATTCTTGAATTCTTAGAGTTTAAGCATTAAAGAATTCTAAGTTTGGTGTCTTGCATGTTTTCTTTGCATTAAAAATTTTTCAAAATTGTGTTCTTGATGTTCATCATGATCTTCATAGTGTTCTTGGTGTTCATCTTGACATTCATAACATTCTTGCATGCATCACATGTTTTGATCAAAAAAAATTTCATGCATTGCATCTTTTTAGTGTTTTTCTCTTGCATCATAAAAATTCAAAAATCAAAAAAATATCCTTCCCATTTTCTCTCATCAAATTCGAAATTTTGGATTGACTTTTTCAAAAAATTTTTTGTTTCTCATGAGTCAAATCAAATTTTCAATTTGAAAATCTTATCTTTTTCAAAATCTTTTTCAAAAATCAAATCTTTTTAAAAATTCTTAGTTATTTTCGAAAATTCCAAAAATATTTTTCAAAAATCTTTTTCTTATTTTTATATCAAATTTTCGAAAATAACATAATCAATTAATGTTTTGATTCAAAAATTTGAAGTTTGTTACTTGCTTGTTAAGAAAGATTCAAACTTTAAGTTCTAGAATCATATCTTGTGATTTCTTATGAATCAAGTCATTAATCGAGATTTTAAAAAAAATCAAATCTTTTTCAAAACTAATTTCTATCATATCTTTTCAAAAATATCTTCTTATCTTATCTTTTTCAAAAAATATGATTTCAAAATATCTTTTCTAACTTCCTAACTTCTCACCTTTTCAAAATTTGTTTCAACTAACTAACTAACTTTTTTGTTTGTTTCTTAACTTTTTCAAAACTACCTAACTAACTCTCTCTCTCTAATTTTCGAAAATATCTCCCCTCTTTTTCAAAAATTTATTTTTAATTAACTAATTATTCTTATTTTTATTTTTAATTTTAAAATTTTTTTCGAAAAAATACTAACATTTTTCAAAAACCATTTTCGAAAATCACTAACTCTTTTTCAAAAATATTTTTCGAAAATTATCCCTCCCCCATCTTATTCTATTTATTCATTCATATCCTAACATCTCATCTCACATCTCTGCCATCCTCACAGTTGTGTTTCTTCCATTATATTACATTCTTTGTCTCCCCCTCTTCTTCTACTCACACAGGGATCCCTATACTGTGGTATAAAGGATCCATATTATTATTATTATTATTTTTCTGTGCCCTCTTCTTTGTCATATGAGCAGGAGCAAGGACAAGAACATTCTTGTTGAAGCAGATCCAGAACCTGAAAAGGACTCTGAAAAGGAAACTAAGAGAAGCTAAAATACAACAATCCAGAGATAACCTTTCAGAAATTTTCGAACAGGAAGAGGAGATGGCAGCCGAAAATAATAATAATGTAAGGAAGATGCTTGGTGACTTTACTGCACCTAATTCCAATTTACATGGAAGAAGCATCTCCATTCCTGCCATTGGAGCAAACAACTTTGAGCTGAAACCTCAATTAGTTTCTCTGATGCAGCAGAACTGCAAATTTCATGGACTTCCATCTGACGATCCTTTTCAGTTCTTAACTGAATTCTTGCAGATATGTGATACCGTTAAGACTAATGGAGTAGATCCTGAAGTCTATAGACTCATGCTTTTTCCTTTTGCTGTAAGAGACAGAGCTAGATTATGGTTGGATTCTCAACCCAAAGACAGCCTGAACTCTTGGGATAAGCTGGTCACGGCTTTCTTAGCCAAGTACTTTCCTCCTCAAAAGCTGAGCAAGCTTAGAGCTGATGTTCAAACCTTCAGACAGAAAGAAGGTGAATCCCTCTATGAAGCTTGGGAAAGATACAAACAGTTGACCAAAAAGTGTCCTTCTGACATGCTTTCAGAATGGACCATCCTGGATATATTCTATGATGGTTTATCTGAGCTATCAAAAATGTCACTGGACACTTCTGCAGGTGGATCCATTCACCTAAAGAAAACGCCTGCAGAAGCTCAAGAACTCATTGACATGGTTGCTAATAACCAGTTCATGTACACTTCTGAAAGGAATCCTGTGAGTAATGGGATGCCTATGAAGAAGGGAGTTCTTGAAGTTGATACTCTGAATGGCTCAGAATAAAATATTGACTCAGCAAGTCAATATGATCTCTCAGAGTCTGCATGGAATGCAAGCTGCATCCAACAGTACTCAAGAGGCTTCTCATGAAGAAGAAGCTTATGATCCTGAGAACCCCTGTAATAGCAGAGGTGAATTACTTAGGTGAACCTTATGGAAACATCTATAACTCATCATGGAGAAATCATCCAAATTTTTCATGGAAGGATCAAAAGCCTCAACAAGGCTTTAATAATGGTGGAAGAAACAGGTTTAACACTAATAAACCTTTTCCATCATCCACTCAGCAACAGACAGAGAACTCTGAACAAAATGCTTCTAATTTAGCAAACTTAGTCTCTGATCTATCCAAGGCCACTGTAAGTTTCATGAATGAAACAAGGTCTTCCATTAGAAATCTGGAAGCACAAGTGGGCCAGCTGAGTAAAAGGATCACTGAAACCCCTCCTAGTACTCTCCCAAGCAATACAGAAGAGAATCCAAAAGGAGAGTGCAAGGCCATTGACATAAGCACCATGGCCGAACCTGTAAGGGAAGGAGAGGACGTGAATCCCAAGGAGGAAGACCTCCTGGGATGTCCAGTGATCAATAAGGAGCTCCCCCCTGAGGAACCAAAGGACTCTGAGGCTCATCTAGAGACCATAGAGATCCCATTGAACCTCATTATACCCTTCATGAGCTCTGATGAGTATTCCTCTTCTGAAAAGAATGAGGATGTTACTGAAGAGCAAACTACCAAGTTTCTTGGTGCAATCATGAAGCTGAATGCCAAATTATTTGGCATTAATACTTGGGAAGTTGAACCTCCCTTGTTCATCAATGAACTAAGTGATCTGGATCAATTGACATTGCCTCAGAAGAGACAGGATCCTGGAAAGTTCATAATACCCTGTACCATAGGCACCATGATCTTTAAGGCTCTGTGTGACCTTGGTTCAGGAATAAACCTCATGCCCCTCTCTGTAATAGAGAAACTGGGAATCTATGGGGTGCAAGCTGCTAAAATCTCATTAGAGATGGCAGACAATTCAAGAAAACAGGCATATGGACAAGTAGAGGACGTGTTAGTAAAGGTTGAAGGCCTTTACATCCCTGCTGATTTCATAGTCCTGGATACTGGAAAGGAAGAGGATGAATCCATCATCCTAGGAAGACCTTTCCTGGCCACAGCAAGAGCTGTGATTGATGTTGACAGAGGTGAACTAGTCCTTCAATGGAATGAGGACTCCCTTGTGTTTAAAACTCAAGGGTCTCCCTCTGCAACCATGGAGAGGAAGCATGAAAAGCTTCTCTCAAAGCAGAGTCAACCCAAGCCCCCACAGTCAAACTCTAAGTTTGGTGTTGGGAGGCCACAACCAAACTCTAAGTTTGGTGTTGAACTCCCATATCCAAACTCTAAGTTTGGTGTTGGAGAGTCTCAACAAAGCTCTGCACATCTGTGAGGCTCCATGAGAGCCCACTGTCAAGCTATTGACATTAAAGAAGCGCTTGTTGGGAGGCAACCCAATTTCTATCTATCTAACTATATTTTTCTTAATTATATATCTTTATAGGTTCATGATCATGTGGAGTCACAAAATAAATATAAAAATTGAAAACGGAATCAAAAACAGCAGAAGAAAAATCACACCCTGGAGGAGCATCTGTCTGGCGTTCAGCGCCAGAACAGAGCATGGTTCTGGCGCTGAACGCCCAAAATGGGCAGCTTCTGGGCGCTGAACGCCAGAACAGGCATGGTTCTGGCGTTCAACGCCAGAAATGGCACACAAATGGGCGCTGAACGCCCAAAATGGCCACCAACCTGGCGCTGAACGCCCAGAGTTGTGTGCAAGGGCATTTTACATGCCTAAATTGGTGCAGAGATGTAAATGCCTTGATACCTCAGGATCTGTGGACCCCACAGGATCATCTCAGGATCTGTGGACCCCACAGAATCCCCACCTACCTCATCATCTCTCTTTCCATTCATGATCATCCCTTCTGTTTTCCATTTACCACTCACATCCATACACCCACTACCTTCAAAATTCATCAACATCTCTCTCCCACCCAATCCCACCCATATGGCCGAATACACACTCCCATCTATCTCCTCCATATCTTCTTCTTCTTCTTCTATTCTTTCTTCTTTTGCTCGAGGGCGAGCAACATTCTAAGTTTGGTGTGGTAAAAGCATAGCTTTTTTGTTCTTTCCATAACCATTGATGGCACCTAAGGCCAGAGAAACCTCTAGAAAGAGGAAAGGGAAGACAAAAGCTTCCATCAAGGGTCTATAGCTCAGTGGTAGAACATTTGACTGCAAATCAAGAGATCCCTGAGATACCTCAGGGGATACATTTTCTTCCACACAATTATTGGAAGCAACTAAGGGTGGAACATCAAGAGCACTCCATCATGCTTCATGAAATAAGAGAAGATCAAAAAGCAATGAGGGAAGAGCAACAAAGACAAGGAAGAGACATAGAAGAGCCCAAGGACATCATTGGTTCCTCAAGAAGGAAACGCCACCATCACTAAGGTGGATTCATTCCTTGTTCTTATTTCTTCTATTTTCGTTTTCTATGTTATGTGCTTATCTATGTTTGTGTCTTCATTACATGATCATTAGTAGTTAGTAACTATGTCTTAAAGTTATGAATGTCCTATGAATCCATCACCTCTCTTAAATGAAAAATGTTTTAATTCAAAAGAACAAGAAGTACATGAGTTTCGAATTTATCCTTGAACTTAGCTTAATTATATTGATGTGGTGACAATGCTTCTTGTTTTCTGAATGAATGCTTGAACAGTGCATATGTCTTTTGAAGTTGTTGTTTAAGAATGTTAAATATGTTGGCTCTTGAAAGAATGATGACTAGGAGACATGTTATTTGATAATCTGAAAAATCATAAAAATGATTCTTGAAGCAAGAAAAAGCAGCAAAGAACAAATCTTGCAGAAAAAAAAATAGGCAAAAAAAAAATAGAAAGAAAAAGAAAAAGCAAGCAGAAAAAGCCAAAGCTCTTAAAACCAAGAGGCAAGAGCAAAAAGCCAGTAACCCTTAAAACCAAAAGGCAAGGGCAATAAAAAGGATCCTAAGTCTTTGAGCATCAGTGGATAGGAGGGCCTAAAGGAATAAAATCCTGGTCTAAGCGGCTAAACCAAGCTGTCCCTAACCATGTGCTTGTGGCATGTAGGTGTCAAGTGAAAACTTGAGACTGAGCGGTTAAAGTCAAGGTCCAAAGCAAAAAAAGAGTGTGCTTAAGAACCCTGGACACCTCTAATTGGGGACTTTAGCAAAGCTGAGTCACAATCTGAAAAGGTTCACCCAATTATGTGTCTGTGGCATTTATGTATCCGGTGGTAATACTGGAAAACAAAGTGCTTAGGGCCACGGCCAAGACTCATAAAATAGCTGTGTTCAAGAATCATCATACTGAACTAGGAGAATCAATAACACTATCTGAACTTTGAGTTCCTATAGATGCCAATCATTCTGAACTTCAATGGATAAAGTGAGATGCGAAAACTATTTAAGAGGCAAAAAGCTATAACTCCCGCTCATATGATTGAAGCTCTGTTTCATTGATAGTTTAGAATTTATAGTATATTCTCTTCTTTTTATCTTATTTGATTTTCAGTTGCTTGGGGACAAGCAACAATTTAAGTTTGGTGTTGTGATGAGCGGATAATTTATACGCTTTTTGACATTGTTTTTAGTAAGATCTAGTTATTTTTAGGGATGTTTTCATTAGTTTTTATGTTAAATTCACATTTCTGGACTTTACTATGAGATTGTGTGTTTTTCTGTGATTTCAGGTATTTTCTGACTGAAATTGAGGGACTTGAGCAGAAATCAGATTCAGAGGTTGAAAAAGGACTGCTGATGCTGTTGGATTCTGACCTCCCTGCACTCAAAATGGAATTTCTGGAGCTACAGAACTCGGAATGGCGCGCTTCCAATTGCGTTGGAAAGTCGACATCCAGGGCTTTCCAGCAATATATAATAGTCCATCCTTTGGCCAAGAATAGACGACATAAACTGGCGTTCAACGCCAGCTTTCTACCCAAATCTGGCGTCCAGCGCCAGAAAAGGAGCTAAAACCAGAGTTGAACGCCCAAACTGGCACAAAAGCTAGCGTTCAACTCCACAAATGGCCTCTGCATGTGCAACACTCAAGCTCAACCCAAACACACACCAAGTGGGCCCAGGAAGTGGATTTATGCATCAATTACTTACTCATATAAACCCTAGTGACTAGTTTATTATAAATAGGACCTTTTACTAGTCTTTTTGACCATCTTTGGACGCCTGGTTCTTAGATCAGAGGGGCTGGCCATTCAGCCATGCCTGGACCTTTCACTTATGTATTTTCAAATGGTAGAGTTTCTACACTCCATAGATTAAGGTGTAGAGCTCTGCTGTTCCTCAAAGATTAATGCAAAGTACTACTGTTTTCTATTCAATTCTTCTTATTTCGCTTCTAAGATATCCATTCGCACCCAAGAACGTGATGAAGGTGATGATTATGTGTGACGCTCATCACCATTCTCCCCTATGAACACGTGCCTGACAAACACTTCCGTTCTACATGAAATAAGCTAGAATGAATATCTCTTAGATCTCCTAACCAGAATCTTCGTGGCGTAAGCTAGAATGATGGCGGCATTCAAGAGAATCCGGAAAGTCTAAACCTTGTCTGTGGTATTCCGAGTAGGATTCAATGAATGAATGACTGTGACGAGCTCCAAACTCGCGATTGCAGGGAGTTAGTGACAGACGCAAAAGGATAGTAAATCCTATTCCAGCATGATCGAGAACCGACAGATGAATAGCCGTGCCGTGACAGGGTGCGTGAGCATATTATTCACTGAGAGGATAAGATGAAGCCATTGACAAGGGTGATGCCTCCAGACGATTAGCCATGCCGTGACAGGGCATTGGATCATTTTCCCGAGAGATGACCGAAAGTAGCCATTGACAGTGGTGATGTATCACATAAAGCCAGCCATGGAAAGGAGTAAGACTGATTGGATGAAGATAGCAGGAAAGCAGAGGTTCAGAGGAACGAAAAGCATCTCCATTCGCTTATCTGAAATTCCTACCAATGATTTACATAAGTACCTCTATCCCTATCCTATTATTTATTATTCGAAAACACCATTATCAATTTATATCTGCCTAACTGAGATTTGCAAGGTGACCAAAGCTTGCTTCATACCAACAATCTCCACGGATTCGACCCTTACTCACGTAAGGTATTACTTGGACGACCCAGTGCACTTGCTGGTTAGTTGTATCGAAGTTGTGAACCATGGTATTGGCACCATGTTCTTGGCGCCATTGCCAGGGAAAGAAAGAGCCATGAATTTTACATAATTAAAGTGTAATCACGATTACGCGTACCAAGTTGCTCACGTTGCCAGGGATTGTTCGAGCCTGGACATCACAATTTCGTGCACCACTTCCCTAATTGCTCTCTTGTAGTTGTAGAATTCTTCTTCTCTTGTAATTCCTTTGTATTGTTAGTTTTAGTTTATGAACTCTCTTTTGTAGATCTACATTTCTTCTTCAATGCAATTGGTAAGTTCTTTGTTGTTTCATAATTGTTTTCCTTCTCTATTGTTGATCTCTTGCTATTCTTGTTAGATCTCCCTATAATTCTTGCAATTTATGTTGTTTACTTTTATTGCCTTCTATGTGTTTGATGAAATGCTTCTTCTAGATATTAGTTAGATTTTGTTCCTCTTGGCCTAGGTAGAGTAATTAGTGACACTTGAGTTATCAAACTCTTTTGTTGATTGATAATTAGAGATTGCTAATTGACTTGGATACCACTAAAGCTAGTCTTTCCTTAGGAGTTGGCTAGGACTTGTGGAAACAAGTTAATTCATCCACTTGACTTTCCTCCATGGTTAGAGGTTAACTAAGTGGTAGCAATGGACAATTTTCATCACAATTGAGGAGGATAGCTAGGATAGGACTTCTAGTTCTCATACCTTATCAAGAGCTTTGTTAGTTGTTAGTTTATTTTCATTGCCATTTATCTTCATGTCTCTTATCAAGAACCCCAAACATAACTCATAACCAATAACAAGAACACTTTATTGCAATTCCTAGGGAGAACGACCTGAGGTTCAATACTTCGGTTTATAAATTTAGGGGTTTGTACTTGTGAAAAACAATCTTTTGTATGAAAGGATTAATGTTGGCTTAGAAACTATACTTGCAATGAGAATTTATTGTGAATTCTAAACCGTCAAAAATCCAATCATCAAAATAGCGCCGTTGCCGGGGAATTGCAATTGTGTGCCTTGTTATTGGTTATTGTACATATGTAAATATTGTAAATATGTTTGTTTTTCGCTTGTTTGTTAGTTTTAGGACTCTGTTAGTTTTGTTTTTTTTTTTTATTTGTCACAATGAATTCTTGTCCTTGTGGTTTTGGATATGGTTATGACTATGTTGTAGGTGATGAAAACTTGAATGATGGCTCACATTATGGGAGAGATAAATAGTTGAGAAGGGAGCCACATCCATATGAGCAATCACCATGGCAACCTCCTCATTCAAGCTACTATGATGGTAATCCCTCCTATATTGCATATCATTCCAATGGATATGATGATTCTTATCATGATTGTTCCACTCAACCACCATCATTCCATGCACCATACTCTCAATATATTCCTCAAACACCATCATTCCAACCACTATACTCTCAAGCCACATCCTATTTCCACCAATTGTCTCCACCAAATCCTAATTCATATTCCCCCTATGCATATCCTTGTGATAATTATGAACAAGCAACCATTGAATCACCACCACTCCAACATCTTTACCCTCCAAATCAAGTTTCCGTGGATGATACACTTGGTATCATTCCTCAAGAGCAAGAAGAGCTCCAAACCGCACTAACTAGTTTCACCTCTACCCTCCAAGAACTTATGTCCCATATACTTCCACCTTCTACCAACAACCAAAATACCTTCCAACCTCCAAGCTTTGATGAACCTCCTTTCTAACCACATGATGAATTCTCCTTTCCATCACAACCTTCCATGGAAGAATATCCATGTCCATCAATCCAAGAGCCATATGATCATACTTATGTTAGTGAAGAGGAATAAGAGTCAAAGGATCATCTCAAGGAAGCAATGGATCGGCTTCAAGCAACCATCTATCAAAAGTTGGACTCGTGGGATTCACGCCACAAGAAAAATATGTCCACGAATAATTGTGAAAAAGCAACCGAAGAGGAAAGTGTGAGGGAGATTTTAGAGTCTCAAGTTGAGCACAAGGAAATGGAGCGTGTTTTGCAACAAGTGGAGGAAATGGAGATTATTGAAGAAGAAGAAGTGGAAGAAGACCTAGGGGAGGTTGAACAAGAAGAAAACTCCATCATTGAAGACAACTCTACACCAAGCAACAATGGAGATCTTGTTGAAGCTTCTTCCATGAGATGTGAAACCGATGTTGAGGAGGTATGTGTACAACCTCCAATGCATGTTTTGATAAATGAAGAAGAGTTGGAAGAAGTTAGCAAACAAGAGGAAATTGAAGAAAGTTGTCAAAAGATGGAATTCATCAAGGAGGAGCCAAAGGAAGAGCCTACAATGTCAAGACTATTGGATATCTTTCTTGCTAAGCCACCATCCAAATCACAAATTGAGTGGGTAATCATCTCATCCTTTAATTTCCTTGGCCCATATCAATATGCATTGCTAAAAACGGATGGTCAACTTAGAACTATTTATGGGTTAGAAAGTAGAAAAGAGTTGGATGTTGGTTAGCAACAAGAATCAAGGTACATAGTGGGTAGAAACTCAAATTTTAGGATTCAAAGGTGGAGTGGAATTCAAGTCAATGGAATTAGGATGATGAGAAGAAGTTACAAAGAGAATTCAATAAGTTTGTCATCCTATTGGAAGCATGAAAATCAAGAAGAAGGGGAGTTCACAAACAAAGTATGGGACCCTAGAATATACATAGACAATCATCAACTTTGGGGCCTTGTCACTTTCTTACGCTTCCTTGAAGACTTTATGCACCTAATTTGGGATCCCAGTGGTCATTGGAAGTGCAAACATTGGTGGAGATTCAAGGATGAATTCAAGCATAAGCCACCATAGCAAGGACCCCATCAAATGTCCAACTTAAGGACTTAAACTAAAAGTGCTAGGTAGGGGACACCCCACCATGATAAACTCTTTCTACCCTCTTACAATTTTGATTAATAAGTGAATTGAGTTACCATTGTAGGTAGATTTTTTTCCCTATATTTGTTTCAATAAATTGGTTGTAGGTTGCTTGTGGTGTAAGTATCCCTTGCTTATATTTGAAGGTTCCCAAAAAGCCAAAAAGATTTTTGTCATTTTGTATTTTGAGTTAATTTTGAGTTGTAGGTAATGTTAGGAGGATGTTGAGCTAGTTTTGCTATTTCTGAAAAAAAAAAGGTCAAGGACGCATACGCACGCTGTGCGCGCACGCGTCCATACGCGGATGCAAGCCCATACATTTTTCAGAGAGTTGGGCTACTCTCACGCCATAGAGATCCATGTTGGGAGTTTTGAAATTTTAGGGACTCTAGCTCGCATGATTTCTTCAACAAACGGATCTTCTCCCCCTAAAGGGCTTTCTTCCCAATCTGTTTGCTTACTCCGTCTTTAGAGGTCAGCCTTCAACCTTATGAGCTTTTCCTCCAGTTCTTTTCATCGCCGTACCTCCCTTTGCAATTCCCATTATGCTTCTGATTGTCGTTTAGCTTCCAGTTCGAGTTTTTCTAGTCACCCATAGTGGTCGTGAACTAACCCCAGTATTTCTGTTGGATGGGGTGGTTTGTCGTCCTCGGGTGGGTGAACCTCTGAATGGATCTGCCGTAGTTAAGGGTTTCCCTACATTCCTTTCCCATGGGGTGTATTTGTTCTCTTTCAAGGTGGAGGTAATTCTAGCGTTAGGTCATCATGGTGGTGTTCTTGTTTCGACTCAAACGCCGTGTGACCATCTTCATATTGATTGTCTGCCATACTCGAATGTAGACTTCCAGGTCCTCGGCAATGGCACCAATGTTCCAAGGGTTACCTGAAATGATGATTTGGGCCAGAACGTGAGGTCTAGACTCCTTCCGAGGCAGCATCCGACTTGTTCTGGTTCTGAGGTGCCGCCATCCGAGTTCCTCATGAGAAAGTGGGGGTGGTACCTACAAGAGACTCTGATGCTTAAGTTGGTAAGGGCTTTAAGCATGTTTTTAGTAGATTAGGACTTGAATATACTTGAGGGGTGTCACTATATTTATAGTAAAGTAGATAACCACCTTTTGGAGTAGTTCAACCTTTATTGGTAGATAACCATTCCCTTTATCTTGGAGTTTGTTGAGATCTGCCTTTTAGATAAGATAGAGATAATAGGAGAGATTTAGGGAGGCAGTTACTTATTTAGATAAGTAAGGTTGAACTTTCCTTGTCGCGTCTGACCTCTTAAGAGGTCGGGTAAGTGGAAGAGTCTATTTTTAATAGGTCTTTATCCTTAATGGACCTAACTTTGTTTTGGACTAGGGTATGAATAATTATTTTTATTATTATTATTATTATTATTATTATTATTATTATTATTATTATTATTGGGTGACTATAATTATATATATATATATATATATATATATATATATATATATATATTATACAAAACTCTTTTAATATTATAAATACACACATAAAAATCTAATAAAAAATTTATCATTACTTTTTCCCCAAAAATATACAAAAAATTATGGTATAGTATTATCGTGCAATTAATAATAATAATAATAATAATAATAATAATAATAATAATAATAATAATAATAATAATAATAATAATAATAATGATGATGATGATGATGATGTTCCGGGGGTTACCTGAGACTGGAGGTCGATCTCGGTCGAGATCTTCTGTACTGGTCGGTGCTGACATGTCCGGCTGGTGAGTGGCGGCCAGAGCTGTTGTGTCCGACTTGTTGGACTGGCTGCACTGCTGATCCTTCGCCACCGGAAGTTGGGGGGTACCTGCAAGGGACTCCGATACTTAAGTTAGCAAGGATATTAAGCAGGTTTTTAGTAGAATCAGAGTATGAGTTATACCTGGGTGCTCCAGTGTATTTATAATGGCGTAGAGTGACCTTTTTAGATAGGATAAGTTAGTTATCTTATCTTATCTTATCTTCGGGTGAGGCCAGCTTATCTTCAAGGGAACCGCCCTTATCCCTTTAGGCTTGGGCTGCCTTTGGATTTGGGTCGTGTTCCTCTATTCGGGCCCTTTAGTGGGCTTTCCTGGCAATTTGGTCGAGCTCTTTGAGAAGAGGTCGGATAGCCTGACCTGAAGAGGTCGGTTGCTTTGTTGCTGAACACCTCGGGTCGGATAACTCGACCCAGGGTGTGAACAGTGCCCCTGCTTGAGCTCGGTCTTTCTTTTTGAGGTCGAGTCCTAGTTCTTTTAAGACTTCGATCCTTCCCTGATGAAGCCGAACTCGAGCATTTGTCGACTTCTTTCTTTGTAGAATTTTCCTTTTTTGAATGTGGAACGTTTTCTCCCGAAAGCGCGCGCTTTTATATTAGCGCTCTGTTCTTGGGAACGTGCGAGGGTTTAATACCTTCATTAATTGGTTTTAATTGCTCCATTTCCCTTGGCTTTTTATTTTGAATTTTACGCACAGAAACGGTTTCTCTTCTCCGTCTTGTAACTTCCCTTTTCTTTCTCCTTTTCTGTTTCTTGAAGTTTGCGGTTTTCATCTTTCTTCTCTGCGACGTCATTTGGTGATTTCTTGGTGTTTCTCTTTGCTCGAGAGGCGATTCTGTCCCTCCGTCTTCGATCTTCTACGAAGCTTCTTCCTTTGTTCAGGTTGGTTCTTCTTTTCATTATTTTCATCCTTTTTTCCGATAAGGCTTTGATTCTGAATGAATGTTTGTTGGAAAAGCTTGAGCCTTTTCGTAGTCTTGTGTTTGCTTGTCACTGTGATGTGTTTTCTCTGATTTCTTTTTCGTCTTTATGCATACTCCTAGTATTTTTGTTGAGGGTTTCTAGGGCTTTTCATGTTTTGCTGCTGCTTCTGGTTGTTCTTTGATTCTGCACTTATTTGCTTCTGCAAAGATTGCCCCATGCCCTATTGATAGCTTTCCTCGCTGCTGAACTTTGTAGGAGATAACGATACTTGTTTTGATTTTCTTTGTTTGTTTGGGGTGCGTCTTTTTCTTCTTTGATACATTTTGTTGCTTGATAGCTTCGCTTGGATGGTGAGTCTGGGAGGTAACTTGTTTTGATGGCTGTATTTGGCTTGTGGCTTATAGCCTTCAAGGTGTCGTTTTAGTTGCAGAACAAAAAGGGTTTATTGTTTTCTTTTTAGGGGGTATCGAGATGTAGGCTTGTGGTTCTTTCCTGGATCCTTGTCCTATTAATTACCTCCAAAGGATGCCCCTGGGTCTTCTTGGTGTGGGTCCTGGGGTTTCCTTTTGTTGCTTGTACTGCGTTGGATTATGTTGGCCAAGTTGTTTTGATTTCGTCCGAGATGTTTCTTTTTTAGTAATCCAATCTTCTTTTCTTGTTTGTACGACTAGTTGGCCATGTCTTCTCTCAAAAATATTGTAGAGATGTCTTCTAAAGTTCCTGAGGGGATGTCCAATTGGCTGACTCCCTTGTCTTAATGTGTGTTTCTGTGGTGGACGCTGAATTTTGTGTAGAGCTGAGAAAACATCATAGGGTTTGTGGTAGCGGTGCCCAAGAGAGGGATTACGAGCTTGTAGCACCTGACTCTGATGAGAGGGTTTGTTTTCCAACCTCGGTCGAGGGGGAGCATCCCTTTTTTTATGCCTATGAATATTTCTTCAGCCAGTTGGACATTACCTTTCCCTTTACTGCTTTTGAGACTAACTTGTTGTGGTCGTGTAATGTCGCCCCATCCCAGCTTCATCCAAATTCCTGGGGTTTTGTTAAGATCTTTCAGCTGCTTTGTCAGGAGTTAGGTGTCACACCTTCTCGGGCTCTTTTCCTCTATCTTTTTGTTTCGGCCAAGCCCGGGGCTTCTTCCAAAAAGAAAGCTTCTTGGGTTTCTTTTAGATCTGCCCAGGGACATAAAGTTTTTGCCATGTACAATGAGTCCTTTAAGGACTTTAAGAACTATTTCTTTAAAGTTTAAGCTGTTGAGGGGGCCCACCCCTTTTTCCTTTATGAGAATGATGAGCCTGCTTTTCCTCTAGAATAGCAAAAGAACGTGACAGTGTCTCGTTATACATGGGAGATGCTTGACGAGGTTGAGAGGGCTTTTGTTATTGTTCTAGAATATGTATGGGGGGAACCTCCCCACCTTGATACCAAAAGGTTTCTGGGGGACCCGTCCCTGGTCCGAACTGCATTGGGTATTGTCTGACTTGTTTTTATCCTTGTTTTTAGCTTTGCTTCCTTTTCCTTGTGATTGTAACCCTTTACTGTGGTTGATTCTGTTTTTCAGAGATGTCTAAAAATAATGACTCCATGAAGGCCTTCAAGAAGGCAAGGAAGGTTGCTGCCGCAAAAAACATGTCGGCCAAGGCGGCAGGAGAGGGATCTTCTTAGGTTCAGGTGAAGCCACCCATGCCGAGTTCACCTGGGCCAGGGAGGGTGATCCCTACTCCCCGGGTTCATCTGGTTGACCCTCCCCAAACTTCAGTTGCTGGCGCTGGCGCTCCTCCTCTGAAAAAGCAAAAAACATCTGAGCCTTTCAACCTTGATGCCCCTGATTTTGATGCCGTCGAGTTTATCGACCAGCAGATTGCCCTCTATGGAGGTCTTCCAATGGATGATGTGTCCATTCTTCATCACCTGGAGTTCATAACTAGAAGCAGTGTGAAAATGGCTCATATGGGTGCGGCTCTTTTTCGAACTGCTCAGGGTATCCCGGTTCATGCTACAAAGTCTTTCATGATGGAGGCTAAGTCAGAGTTTGATAGAATAAAAGGTTTGAAAGAGGAGCTGGAGGTAAAGTTGGTGAAGGTGGAGAAAGAATTAGAGGGTGAAAAGGCTAGTTCTGTGGCCTTGGCGGCTTCTGTGAGATTGGCTGAAGACACAGCGCTGAGGCACAAGGATAGCTACGTTTCGGCCTACAGAGAGGTGGTGCGTCTTAGGGCTGATTTGGAGACTGCCCGGGATGATTATTCCGAGCTCCAGAGTCACCTTGTGGGTAGCGTGACTGCTGCTTATGAGTCTTGACAATGTTGTGAGGGATGGTAAGATTGTCCCTGACGACCTTGATGATGATGATGTTGAACCTCCTCCTGTGCCTGTTGCCAAGGCTTCTGTCGTGCCGACTTCTTCAGCTCCTTCTTCCAGAATTGAGTCAGAACCTGACTGTCAGATCTTGAACCGAGAGGATGGGACAGTGGATGTTGTGCCCCTCCAGACTCGGCCTCCTTCGCCCCATGTTGATGCAGCTTCTGGGAAACCTCTGGATCCTCTTTAGTTATTCTTGATATATTTTGCGTATGGCCCTATCTGCGGGCTTTTGAACTGTTTATTTTTTGTAAATGGTATTTTGCTGACTGTTGACACTCTCTTGGTTGTTTGTTTAGCAACTTTATTTTGAAAAACAAAGTAGTTTCCAAGCTTTTGGGGCTGATTTTGGTGGCCTCTTGAAGCTTGCTGTTATTGTAACTAGCAGTTTTTATATTATGTCTGTCTGCACCCGTCTTGGCACCTTTCTAGTTTTTTGGGAGTGTTGGAACTTTTCGTTGTCTGACCTCTTTAGGTTGGCTTGGTTCTTTTGCCTGATGTCATTTCCATCAATTCGTTTTGTTCAGGAATTTGTTAGGAATTTTCTTTGTATAACGCTGAGGTCGCCGATTTCATTATGTCGGTTTTGTCCAAGCTGTTGTTGATAATCCTCTTTTTGGACCCCTTTTTGGGTCTCTTTCAGGGATTATTTTTGTAGCTTTATGTTTTGGACCGACTTCATCATGTCGAGCCCTTCTAAGTTATTTTTGTAATCCTCTTTTTTGGACCTTGTTCAGGTCTCTTTCAGGGATTACTTTTATAACTTTTATGTTTTGGGCCGACTTCGTCATGTCGAGCCCTTCTAAGTTAAGTAATCCTCTTTTATAGGGTTGGCCAGACCTCTTTCCAGGGTTTACTTATAACTTGGTTTGACTTGGTCCGACTTCTTAACGTCGGCCAGTCTTTAAGTTATTATTTAGCAATCCATTAAGACCTCGTCAGGTCTTTTCTCCGGATCACTTTCGATAACTTCTTGCATTATTCTATTTTCATCTTTGCCGATTTGTAGAAGGTGACTTCAATCCTTGTTTAGTCGACCTTGAGATGAATTTGGTTTTCATCTCTGCTAGTCTTTATCGTGATCGTGCAGTGAATTTTATTTTCACTTTCAGCCGATCTGTTGCTTTATAATCGTGCAATGAATGTTTCAGATTTAATGCGTCTTGCAAACTTGTAGAACATCTAACATATTTTATTTAAAAGAAAATGCAAATATGTACATGTGGAGTTTTTATCCTTTTAAGTCGGATAATTTGTGGATCTCAACTTCGTGCCTCGTTAAAAAACCTTTTCAGGAAAAAGAGTACACCTTATGCTGAGATCCCTTACCATTCCTAGCTATAGTACCTTCTTAGGTTGCAAGCGTGCCATGACCTGGGAAGCTCTCGCCCCTTGAGTTCGGACAGTCTGTAGTAGCCCTTCCCAAGTACTTCTATGACTCGGTAGGGTCCTTTCCAGTTTGCTGCCAGCTTTCCTTCTCCGGGTCGAGTTGTTTCGATATTATTTCGTATTAGGATGAGATCATTCTCAGCGAAGCCTCTTGGCACTACCTTTTGATTATATCTGGAAGCCATTCGACGTTTTAGTGCTTCTTCCCTGATCTGAGCTCTTTCTTGGATTTCAGGAAGTAGGTTGAGCTCTTTCCTTTGAAGTTGGGAGTTGGCTTCTTCATTATAATGGACCACTCTAGGCGATCCTTCCTCGATCTCTACTGGGATCATTGCCTCCGTTCCGTATGCTAATCGGAAGGGTGATTCCTTTGTGGTGGAATGTGACGTTGTTCGATATGCCCATAGGACTTGCGGGAGTTCTTCAGCCTAAGCTCCCTTTGCGTCTTGCAATCTCCATTTTATCCCAGCCAATATGACTTTGTTGGCAGCTTCGCCTTGTCCATTGGCTTGGGGATGTTCGACGGAAGTGAACTGGTGCTTTATGTTCAAGTCGGCTACTAATTTTCTGAAGCCTGCATCTGTGAATTGGGTGCCATTGTCTGTGGTGACGGAGTATGGAACCCTGAACCTTGTGACAATGTTCCTATATAGGAATTTTTGACTTCTTTGAGCAGTGACGTTAGCTAGGGATTCTGCCTCGATCCACTTTGTGAAATAGTCTACCCCTACTATGAGGAATTTAACTTGTCCCGATCCCTGAGGAAAGGGTCCGAGAAGGTCGAGTCCCCATTTTGCAAATGGCCAAGGTGATAAGCTCCTCGGGCGGGGCGATGTGAAAGTTGGCATGTTTTTGACATGGTGGACATGTCTTTACGAACTCTGTGGCCTCCTTTTGTAGAGTTGACCAATAAAATCCTGCCCGAAGTACTTTTTTGTGAGCGCTTGTGCTCCGAGATGATTGCCATAGATGCCACTGTGTATTTCTTCTAGAACTTCCCTCGTGTTGGAAGTCGGTACACATTTTAACAATGGTATTGAAATTCCTCTTTTGTATAGAGTATTATTTATAATAGTGTAGTATTGTGCCTCCCGTTTTAACCTTTTTGCCTCCTTCTCGTCTGTAGGAAGTGTTTTTGTTTTGAGGTAGTTAATTATAGGAGTCATCCATCCTTGATCTAGACCTATTATGGCTAAGACTTTTTCCTCTTCCGAGATTGACGGGTTCTGTAATATTTTCCTGGATGAGGCTTCTATTGTTGCCTCCTGGTTTGGTGCTGGCTAGTTTTGAGAGTGCATCAGCTCGGGCATTCTGTTCGCAGGGTATGTGGTGGATCTCATATTCCCGAAATTGTCCGAGTTGTTCCCTGGTTTTACCCAGGTACTTTTTCATAGTGGGGTCCTTGGCTTGGTAGCTCCCTGTTATTTGTGAAGTGATCACCTTTGAGTCATTGAAGATAATGAGTCTTTGAGTTCCGACCTCTTTAGCCAGCTTTAAACCAGCTAGTAGTGCCTCATATTCCGCCTGGTTGTTTGAGGCAAGGAACCGAATTTGAGAGAGAGTTCGATTTGGGTTCCTTGATTGCTTTCAATTATCACACCTGCGCCGCTTCCAGTCTTATTCGAGGAACCGTCCACATAGAGATTCCATTTCGTGGGGGTTTCCGGGGTGTCTGTAAATTCTGCAATGAAGTCGGCTAAGTATTGTGATTTGATGGCTGTCCGAGCTTCGTATTGAAGGTCGAACTCGGACAACTCAACTGCCCATTGTAAGATTCTGCCCGCTAGATCTGTTTTCTGCAGCATCCCTTTTATGGGCTGGTTGGTCCGAACCTTAATGGTGTGAGCTTGGAAGTATGGGCGAAGTCGTCGAGATGTTAGTATGAGAGCATAGGCAAATTTTTCTATTTTTTGGTAGTTTAGCTCGGATCCTTGTAATGCTTTACTGATGAAGTATACGAGTTGTTGCCCACTGTCTCCGTAACCCAGCAGCGTAGCCGCCTCCTACCCCGTTCAATAGAATGAATTTGACTCGTGAAGGGAAGAAGGCTCATTCATAGCATTCACTCGAACTAGTGCTGAGGCTACTGCCCGACTCCTTACCGCGAGGTATAATATGAGTGGTTTTCCTTCTCGTGGCTGAGATAGGATAGGTGGTTGTCCTAGGAATCTTTTGAAATCTTGGAAGGCTTGTTCGCACTACGTTGTCCATTCGAACCTCTTTCCTTTCCTTAGAGTAGCATAGAAGGGAAGAGATCTTATTACTGATCCCGCTAGAAATCTGGACAGGGCTGCCAATCTCCCGTTGAGTTGTTATACCTCTTTGACATAAGTTGGGCTCTTCATGTTGAGTATGGCCTGGCGTTTATCCGGATTTGCATCAATTCCTCTTTGTGTGAGCATAAAACCTAAGAACTTGCCGGCTTCTACTGCAAAGGTGCATTTTGCAGGATTGAGTTGCATGTCATGCTTTCTTATAGTGTCGAACACTTGGACCAGGTCGGACAATAATGTCTCTTCACTTTGTGTCTTTATCAATATGTCGTCCACATAGACTTCCATGACTTTTCCGATATGATCTGAGAAGGCTTTATTCATTAGCCTTTGATAAGTAGCTCCCACGTTTTTTAGACCAAAAGGCATCACAATGTAGCAGTAGTTTGCTTTTGGTGTTAAAAACGAGGTTTTTTCTTGATCGGGTGGGTACATTGGGATTTGATTGTATCTGGAATATGCATCCATAAAGGAGAGGTATTTATATCCGGAGGAGGCATCTACCAGAGCGTCGATACTTGGGAGTGAATAAGGGTCTTTTGGGCAGGCTTTGTTAAGATCGGTATAGTCGGTGCACATTCGCCACTTCCTGTTTGATTTTTTCACCAAGACGATGTTAGCTAGCCATAGTGGGTACTTGACTTCTCTTATGAATCCTACCTCCAATAGAGCTTGTACCTGCTCTTCCACAGCTTGGGATCGTTCGGGTCCGAGTTTTCTACGCCTCTGTTATACTGGCCGAGATCCAGGGTAGACTACTAGCTTATGACACATTAACTCGGAGTCTATGCCTGGCATGTCTATAGCCTTCCATGCAAAGAGGTCGGCATTTTCTCGTAAGAACTGTACGAGTGATTCTTTTGTGTCTCCTTTTAGAATCGTGCCAATATTGGTTGTTTTGTCCGGGACGTCTCCAATCTGGACTTTCTCTACTTTACCTTCAGGTTGTGGACGGAGTTCTTCTCGCCTCTGAACTCCACCAAGTTCAATTGTGTGGAATTCTTCTCCTCTGCCTCTGAGGTTTAGACTTTCGTTATAACAGCGGTACGCCATCTTCTGATCTACTTTTATCGTAGCTATCCCTTCTGCAGTTGGGAATTTCATGCATAGATGTGGAGTTGAGACTATTGCGCCCAGTTGATTTAATGTTGTCCGACCTATTAGGGCATTGTAGACTGAACTCACATCGACCACGATGTAGTCTATTTTGAGTGTTCTGGATTGGTTTTCTTTTCCGAAGGTTGTGTGTAGTGGGACGTATCCCAGTGGTTGCACTGGAGTGTCTCCTAGTCCGAACAGGCTGTTTGGATATGCTCTAAGTTCTTTATCTTCCAGGCCGAGCTTATCAAAGGCAGTTTTGAATAAGATGTCGGCGGAACTCCCTTGGTCTATCAGCGTGCGGTGGAGATTTGCATTTGCCAGTATAATGGTGATGACCATGGGATCGTCGTGTCCTGAGATGATACCGGATGCATCCTCTTTGGTAAACGTAATTGCAGGGATGTCGGGTGCTTCCTCCTTTCCTTCGACGTGATATACTTCGTGATGATTTGGAGATTCCTCCTCCTGCAAACCCTCCGTGTATCATATGAACATGTCTTTCTGGTGTACAAGGTGATCGCTCGGTTCGTCCAACCTCTTCGTCCCTTCTCCTTTTTCTTTGCTCATCGTCCCGGGTGGCCAGATACCGATCTAGTTTTCCTTCTCTCGCTAATTTTTCTATGACATTTTTTAAGTCAAAGCATTCGTTGGTGGAGTGCCCACGGAATCGATGGTATTCATAATATTCATTCCTGTTTCCTCCTCCCCTTTTGCCTTTGAGTGGTCGAGTTGGGGGTATTTTTTCTGTGTGGCAGACTTCTTTGTAAACATCCATAAGGGACACCTGAAGAGGGGTGTAATTATGATATTTTTTAATTTTTTTCCCCTTGTCGATCTTCCTTCTTTTTGGACTCTTTATCTTTGTCTCGGTAGGTGAATCCGGATTTTGAGGTTTCTCCTAGTCGAGAATTTTCTTCCATGTTGATGTATTTCTCCGCTCATTCTTGCACTTCGTCCAGAGATGTGGGATACTTCTTTGATATAGATTGGTTAAAAGGTCCCTCTCATAGGCCATTGATGAGGCCCATGATGGTGGCCTCTATCGGTAGGCTTTGTATGTCTAGGCATGTTTTGTTGAATCTTTCCATGTAGTTGCGAAGACTTTCTCGATCTCTTTGCTTGATTCCTAATAGACTGGGGGCGTGCTTAGCCTTATCTTTTTGGATGGAGAATCTGGCCAGGAACTTTTTGGCTAAGTCGTCAAAGCTTGAGATGGACTTCAGAGGTAGGTTGTCGAACCATCTAATTGCTGTCTTTGTAAGAGTTGTTGGGAAAGCTTTGTAGCGAACTGCATCTGAGGCGTCAGTGAGGTACATTCTACTTCTGAAATTGCTGAGGTGATGGTTGGGATCTGTAGTGCCATCGTATAAAATCATATCCGGAAGTTTGAAGTCTTTAGGGATTTTGGTCCTCATGATCTCCCTAGTGAATGGATCTTGATCCTTGCGAGAGTTGTCCTCAAGAGTGGATCGAGTAGCTTTGGCTTTGAGATCGGTTTCGAGTTTTAGAAGTTTGTCTTCTAATTCTTGGCGTCGCCTTACCTCCTTTTGTAGATCTTTCCCAACTTCTCGTTGATGCTGGCTTTCTTTTTCAAGTTGCTTTAAACGATCTTGAAGCGTTTCTATCACTCCCAGATTTGATGAGTTTTTGTCCCCGTTAGATTCCGGGGTATCTTTCAGTGTATTGCCCGCGTTTTTGTGCGGTGTTCTATCCTCTATATCTGAATCGTGGTCGTTGTCATGGACATCCGCCATGGTGATGGGATGACTTCCAGGTTCCCCGGAAATGGCGCCAATGTTCCAGGGGTTACCTGAGACTGGAGGTCGATCTCGGTCGAGATCTTCTGTACTGGTCGGTGCTGACATGTCTGGCGGTGAGTGGCGACCGGAGCTGTCGTGTCCGATTTGTTGGACTGGCTGCACTGCTGATCCTTCGCTACCAGAGGGTGGGGGTACCTGCAAGGGACTCCGATGCTTAAGTTAGCAAGGGTATTAAGCAGGTTTTTAGTATAATCAGAGTATGAGTTATACCTGGGTGCTCCAGTATATTTATAATGGTGTAGAGTGACCTTTTTAGATAGGATAAGTTAGTTATCTTATCTTATCTTATCTTATCTTCGGGTGAGGTCAGCTTATCTTCAAGGGAACCGCCCTTATCCCTTTAGGCTTGGGCTGCCTTTGGATTTGGGTCATGTTCCTCTATTCGGGCCCTTTAGTGGGCTTTCCTGGCAATTTGGCCGAGCTCTTTGAGAAGAGGTCGGATAGCCTGACCTGAAGAGGTCGGTTGCTTTGTTGCTGAACACCCCGGGTCGGATAACTCGATCCAGGGTGTGAACAAATAATAATAATAATAATAATAATAATAATAATAATAATAATAATAATAATAATAATAATAATTTACTTTTTTTATGTGGTGTAATTAATACTAATGAATGTCATTGAATGCACATTCGGTGATGATGATTATATGAGCATATCTACTTACAATCTTATATAGTGCATACACATGTATATAATCAATGCTTGGACCACTTCTTAATGAAAGACATATTTAGCTGGGAGTTAGTGAATACTTAACATAACAAAATGAAATATACAAACAACAAAACATTAAACTAAACAAACCCCCATAATATGCTTTTAGTTTGAGAGAATATGAGATTTAGTACATCTCTTTTTATTGAATTTAGAATTGTGTATGTAGTGAAGATGGTTGATAAAACCCGATTTTGTGATTTATCTTATGCTTAATTTGGGAGATTTTATCACCTTTTCTCACATTATTTCAATGAAATAGCATGGTTTTGCAATTCTCCCTTGATTTGTGCTTAAATGTGAAAACATGTTTTTAAGCCCTAAAATTGGTGATTTTAATTCACTTTAATTTCATTCGATGCCTTGATATGTTTTTTGAGTGATTTCATGTTCATAAGGCAAGTATTGGATGGAAGAAGTGAGGAGAAAAGCATGCAAAGTGGGAGAACTCATGAAGAAATGAAGGAACCGTAAAGTTGTCAAGCCTGACCTCTTCGAACTCAATCGACCATAACATGAGCTACACAGGTCCAAATGAGGTGGTTTCAGTTGCGTTGGAAAGCTAACATCCGGGACTTCGAAATGATATAAAATTTGCCATATGTTGCTTTGCGTTTAGGGATGCGCACGCGCCATGTACACGTGCACGCCGATGCTGCTTGTGGCCCACTAAAGATGAAATCGCTGGGGGCGATTTTTAAAGCACTTTGGGCCCAACCCAACTCATTTGTAATGCTATTTCATGCATAATTCAAGCTTGGGCAAGAGGGAGAGCAATTGTTTGGTAGTATAGCATCGTGTAGGTTAGTTTCTAGAGAGAGAAGCTCCCTCTTCTCTCTAGAATTAGGTTAGGTTAATCTCTTCTAGATTTAGGTTTAATTTCATGTTCTCATCTTATTTCCTTTACAACTTCTTGTTCTACTACTCTATTCTTCTTAGTTTTCATGTTAATTTCTCTTTTATGCTCATGGATGCTATTGTTGGATTTGATTTACTTTTAATGCAATTTAATGTTTGATGTTCTTTTAATTGTTGATTTGAGTTGTGATTTACTTTCCTTGCAATTGGTAGTGGATAGATTTTACTATTTCTTGTCATTTATTATGCTTTTCTTATACACCCACCAAGTGTTTGACAAAATATTTGGTTGGATGTTAGAGTAGAATTTTATGCTCTTGGCTTAGGAAGGTAACTTAGGAACTCTTGAGTTACTAATGTCCAAGTGATTGATGATTGGGAGCCATTAATGCTTGATATCACTAATTGATTTGGTGTAGAACTAGGACTTATGGACTTGGATTGACATAGCTCATTTGAATTTCCTTTATTAGTTAAAGGATGACTTAATGGGGTTGATCCTTGCCGATTCTCATGTTGTGGTTAGTGATAAGGATAGAGGTTCTTGACCGCCAACCTTTGCCAAGACCTTTTTAGTTGTTAGTTTATTTTCATTGCTATTTACATTTTATGTCTCTTATCCCAAAAACCCCAAAATATTTCATAGCCAATAATTGAGCACTTCATTGCAATTCCTTGTGAGACGACCCGGAGTTTAAATACTTCGGTTAATTTTCATTGGGGTTTGTTACTTGTGACAACCAATATTTTTTATTGGGAGAATTATTTGTTGGTTTGGAGCTATGCTTACAACGAGAATTCATTTTGTGTGAAATTCTAGACCGACACGACAATTTTCTTAAATCAAAATGGTGCCGTTGCCGGGGAGTTGCAATGGTGTTATATTATTGGCTATTGTAAATATTGTGAATATGTTTGCCTTTTGCTTTTTTGTTAGTTTTTGTTAGCTTTAGGAATTTTTTGCTTATTTTGTTAGCTTTTGTTTTTATTTGCTATTATGAATTCTCACCACTTTGGCTATGAGTTTGGCTCAAATTATGTTGTAGGAAATGGGAGCTACAATGAGGATGTGCATCAAGGATGGAATAATCAAAGATGGGAGGAGCCTCAAGGGATTGATCAACCTTCTTGGCAACAACAACCTCCGGATTCTTATGGGTATAATCCTAATCCTAATGCATATCAATCTAATGGATGTGGTGACCCTTATTGTGATTGTCAACAACCACCACTATATGCCTATGAACCACCTCTTCAACATAATTTTGAACCACCTTACTGACAAGTCCCTTTTCACCAAACACCTCCATATGACCCTAATCCTTACCCACCATACCAACCACCTTATGAACCATATGAACCACACATGGAACCACCACCATTCCAACATAATTACTCTCAAGAACCTCCTCAATATACGCCATCTCCATATCCTTGCCAAGATGAACCAACTTCCAATTATGAAACCTCCTTCCTAAACAATGAACCTTCTTTTTCCACACCACCTCTAATGGATGATTCTCTCTAAGAATGTGTTAGTTCTTACATTCGAAGGCAAGAAGAGAACCAAAAGGAGTTAAGGAGCTAGAAGCCAAGATGGCTATCCTAGCGAAAGCCGTTCACAATATGGTCTCCTCCCGCCTAAGCCTATGCGATCAAGGAACTCCCATTGTTGAATGTGGAGAAGCAATTAAGGAGCATAGTGAGGGAATGATCTTATAACTTCAAGGTGAAGAAGAGAAGTTGAAGCAAGAATTGTCACAAGGGGAAGAAGTTGAGATAGATGAGCCGGAAGAAGTGGTTGAAAACATAGGAGATGTTGGAAGTCCATGGGAATGTAGAATTAGAGAGTCCTCTTCCAAGATGCTTGATGTTGATGTTGAGGAGGGTGTACAACCTCCAAAGCATATCATGATTGAAGACTTTGAAGAGACTGATCAAGAGATGGATTCAATCATTGAGAAGTTCCTATCTACAATTGAATCCTCCCCCATTGGGCTAGAAATTGAGATAAAAAAAGAAGATGCACAACCTCCCATGCCCTTGGTAAGCAATAAAGAAGAGATTGAATTGGAAGAGAGCTACCAAGAGGAAGAGGTTGAAATTAAAGAAGCTTATGAAGAGGTGGAGGTAGTCAAGAAGGAGCACATAGACCTCACATTGGCTAAGTGTGGGGAGGTCCCCCTTCCTAAGTCACCATCCTACACAATATTCAAGTGGGTAAAATTCTTATCTCTAATCTTTACTTTCCCACTTGAATATGGTTTGATTGAAAATGATGGTCAACTTAGAGCTCTTTGTGGAGTTAAGAGTAGGAGAGAGTTGTGTAGTGGTTGGACACATCACTCTAAGTTCATGATGGTTGCATGCTCGAAGTTGAATAACAATGGTTAGTGTAGAACCAAATTGCATGGGTCTAGGAGAATGTTTGGATGTTTACTTGAGAATTCGGATCACTTCTCACCCAATTGGAATTGTGATGATCAACTTGAAGATGGGTGTGGAAACAAGATTTGGGATCCGGGAATATATGAACACAAATTTTGGAAGCCCTTAGCTTGTGTGGAACTTCATCAAAGCTTGGTGCCATTGATTTTGAATTTTGGAGCTTACTTGAAGTCCAAGCATTGGTGGAAGTTTCAAGATGAGTTCAAGTATAAGCCACCATGACAAGGAGCTTCCCAAATGTCTAACTTAAGGACTTAAACTAAAAGTGCTAGGTGGGAGACACCCCACCATGGTAAACTCTTTCCATTCTCTTGTAAATATAATCAATTGATGAATTGGGTTGCCATTGTTAGGTAGTTGTCTTCTTTGCATACTCTTGTTTTAATATTTTAGTTGTTGGTTTGTTTGATTAGATTTGTGCCTTAAGTTGTAGCTTAGTTGTTGTTGAGTAGTGTTTTGCTTGTAGTATAAGTTTTGTTTTTAGTGCATTTGAAAATTTTCAAAAAAAAAAAAGAACTAAAAGATTTGTTGTTAAATTTGATTTTTGATTGTTTTAGAATGCTTGTAGATTAGGAGAGTGCCCTGTTTTTGTTCTAAGCTTCTTAAAAAAAAAACGAGCATCCACACACGAGCAAGCTGTGCGCGCGCGCCGGTGGTGCATATCGCACTCCTGGTACAAAAACCAAAGATTTGTGCCTACTCCGTGGTCACGACACACGCGCACGCGTCGACCGCCATCTTCACATCCACGCGTATGCATGCTATGCGCGTCCGCGTCGCCTGTCTCGCCTGCCCACCTACGCGCACGCGTGCGTGACGCGTCCGCGTCGCCCTCCGTGCCCTGTTTTTCCCCTGTTCTGCCCTGTTTTCTTTCTCCCTTCTTCTCTTCTCGTCCTTTTATATGTTGCATTTGCATATTATCATTCATTGCATTTTAATTTTGTTTTTATAACTTGTTCTTATTTTCTTTTCTAAGTTTCTTATTTTAATAATGGTGTTGAATTCTCTTACTCAATTGATGAGACTTTCTTGTTCAGTATTGGTGCTCTGTGACTTGTTGCATTAATTGTAATATTCACTCTACACACAAGATTAGTGCTTTTAGTCCTTCCTAACTCATGATTTCTTATTTTTATACCTCGTCATCATTGAGTTAGGATGGGACCAAATGCTCTCATGCTTATCACTAATCTTGTTTGTGTTAATTGTTGTTTGAACTTGATGCTCGACATGCTCTTCATGTTATTCACTTATGCTTTAACTTGTTCTTGCATCAAGTATTAATTGATATGCCCTTTGCATATATTGCTCTCTCACTTACATGCGTAGCTAACATGTAGTGAGAACCTTACTCTTATTTGGCATTAGCCCCCGCCTATGTTTTATTGCTTTGATATCTTTGTTGTAGGCTTAATTTTTTTTCTTTCTCTTTCCTTTTAGGTTGGCCACCAAGAAGGAAAGGGATAGAAAAGCTTCTAAATGGGGCAACAAACAAGTCCGCCCGCACAACCCTTTGAGGAAGCTCATCAATTGTAGCAACCCATCCACATTGCTCTTCTTTGCATGCACCGAGGACGGTGCAAATTTTTAAGTGTGGGGAGGTCGTTCGACCGATCTCCATGGGTAACAAATTCCTTTTTCAACACTAATTTTTAATTTTTGTCTTTGTTAAGTTAGTTGTTGCATTGCATGATAGATTACATGTTAGTTAGAATTTGTATATATTTTTACCACTTCCTTTTTATGTTAGGACTACTCGGTTAAGGTGATGATTTCTTTTCCAAGAAAAATTATTTTAGGGTACCTACCAATTTGAAAAAGTTTTTGTTGAACTTACTTGAAGAATTTATTTTGGAACATGGTTTTTGAGCTAAGAACACAATCATGTGAGTTTTGAGCACAATGGTGTGGTTACATCTTATAACCACTTATTTCCATTTTTGTGTGTATTATTCTCTCTCTATGATTGTAATCTTTGATTTGTTTGATTCTTTATGTCCATTGTTCCATGTATACATGAATTTATATGATTGAGGCCATCATTTCATTTAGCTCACTTACCCAAATAGCCTACCTTTCATCAACCATTGTTAGCCAACTTTGAGCCTATTTAATCCCATATATTCTTAATACTAGCACATTACAAGCCTTTAAGTGAAAAAGAATAAATGCCCCTTAATTTGGATCTTTGATTAGCTTAGGCTAGTGAGAGTGTGTATCATTTGGGTATGGAAAACTTGGGACATTGGTTGAGGTAAAAGTGTACTTTGTATTTTTATTGGAAATATTGGGAATTGGGTACATATTCATGCACTAAATGTAAAAACCATATGCATTGATGCCCTTGTATATATTTTAGATTGAAAAGAAAAAAAAGTGTGAAAAAAAATGTAAAAAAAAAATTAAAAATAAAAAAATAATAATAATAAATAAAATAAAATAAAATATAATAAAAGAAAAAAAAATGTATAAAAAAAAGAATACAATAAAAAAGGGGACAAAAATGCCCCAAAATAAAGTTCAATAAAAATCAATGTATATGTGTAGTGAATTAAAAAGAATGCATGAGTATGTGAAAAAGTGGGAATCATGGGTAGCTAGGTTGTGTATTAGAATTGTATAGGTTGTTATATGTGTTAGGTGAGAGCTTAGGTTAATCAAAGATACAAATTTCAAGCTCACTTGACCATATGCATCCCATCTTGACCCTAGCCCTATTACAACCTATGAACAAGTCCTCATGATGAATGTATGCATGCATTGAATAATTGTTGATTGTTAGATGAAAAACAAATCATGGAAAGCATGAGTAGAAGAGGATTGAGTGAATTGAACCTATCACTTGAACGACTAGAGCGGATACACTTCCAGTGAGGGTTCGATGCTAAATTCCTTGTTCCCGGCTTTCATGAGCTTTTTTCTTGCAAGTCTATTTGAACTTCATTTTGATATTTGAATTGGTAGAGTTTGTGAGTCGTCATATGACATTAGCCCTACTTGTTCATATATGTTCTTGGAGATTGATTTACTTTTGACCAAGTTGGTAGAATCATTTTGCATCTAGTTGCATTCATATAGATAGGTGCATATAGTTTATTTGCATTGAATAAATGTTCATACCCCTTTTCTTTTCCTTCTTTATTCTTAGCATGAGGACATGCTTGGTTTAAGTGTGGGGAGATTTGATAAACCCCAATTTTGTTGTTTATCTTGTGCTTAATTTGGGGGATTTTATCACCTTTTCTCACATTATTTCAATGAAATAGCATGGTTTTGCAATTCTCCCTTGATTTGTGCTTAAATGTGAAAACATGTTTTTTAGGCCTTAAAATTGGTAATTTTAATTCACTTTAATTCTATTCGATTCCTTGATATGTTTGTTGAGTAATTTCAGGTTCATAAGGCAAGTATTGGATGGAAGAAGTCAGGAAAAAAGCATGCAAAGTGGGAGAACTCATGAAGAAATGAAGGAACCGTAAAGCTATCAAGCCTGACCTCTTCGCACTCAATCGACCATAACTTGAGCTACAGAGGTCTAAATGAGGCGGTTCTAGTTGCGTTGGAAAGCTAACATCCGGGGCTTCTAAATGATATAAAATTTTCCATATGTTGCTTCGCATTTAGGGACGCGCACGCGCCATGTACGCGTGCGCGCCGATGCTGCTCGTGGCCCACTAAAGATGAAATCACTGGGGGCGATTTCTGAAGCACTTTGGGCCCAACCCAACTCATTTCTAATGCTATTTCATGTAGAATTCAAGTTTGGGTAAGAGGGGAAGCAATTGTTTGGTAATATAGCATCATGTAGGTTAGTTTCTAGAGAGAGAAGCTCCCTCTTCTCTCTAGAATTAGGTTAGGTTAATCTCTTCTAGATTTAGGTTTAATTTCATGTTCTCATCTTATTTCCTTTACAATTTCTTGTTCTACTACTCTTTTCTTCTTAGTTTTCATGTTAATTTCTCTTTTATGTTCATGGATGCTATTGTTGGATTTGATTTACTTTTAATACAATTTAATGTTTGATGTTCTTTTAATTGTTGATTTGAGTTGTGATTTACTTTCCTTGCAATTGGTAGTGGGTAGATTTTACTATTTCTTGTCATTTATTATGCTTTCCTTATACACCCACCAAGTATTTGACAAAATATTTGGTTGGATGTTAGAGTAAAATTTTATGCTCTTGGCTTAGGAAGGTAACTTAGGAACTCTTGAGTTACTAATGTCCAAGTGATTGACGATTGGGAGCCATTAACGCTAGATCTCACTAATTGATTTGGTGTAGAACTAGGACTTATGGACTTGGATTGACATAGCTCATTTGACTTTCCTTTATTAGTTAAAGGATGACTTAATGGGGTTGATCCTTGCCAATTCTCATGTTGTGGTTAGTGATAAGGATAGAGGTCTTTGACCGCCAACCTTTGCCAAGACCTTTTTAGTTGTTAGTTTATTTTCATTGCTATTTACATTTCATGTCTCTTATCCCAAAAACCCCAAAATATTTCATAGCCAATAATTAAGCACTTCATTGCAATTCCTTGTTAGACGACCCGGAGTTTAAATACTTCGGTTAATTTTCATTGGGGTTTGTTACTTGTGGCAACCAATATTTTTGATTGGGAGAATTGTTTGTTGGTTTGGAGTTATGCTTACAACGAGAATTCATTTTGTGTGAAATTCTAGACCGACACGACAAATTTCTTAAATCAATGGTTTAATAGTATTGTTTTAAACAAATACCATATTAGAAGTAAAATAGGTTTATTTAACCTTAAAAGTTAATTTGATTATATATCTAATAATATTCTTTTTCTAATAAATACTTGAAGAATTTAGTAAGTCAAGTCGGAAAATGGACCGGAAACTGTTATTTTCAATGAAGAAAACGTTGGGGATTGATCTGTATATTAATTTTTTTTTGGAGACTAAAATGTTCGCTTTTAAAACCCTTGGGGACTGATTTGAGACTTTGGGTATTTACTTCACTAGAAAATAAACTGGAGACTGATTTGCCTTCCTGAGTAAAATCTTGGAGATGTTTTTGTCTATTAATTTTTCTTAAGGGCTAAAATGTCCTCTTTTAAAATCTTTGGGACTAATTTAGATAATTACTCTTAAAGAATTGTAATATATAAAAAGAGTATAAACTCAAATTGGTGCCTAAGGAATTTCACATCAAACAAATTCATTTCCAAAAATATTTTATTACGTTGATATCTCTAAACTTTATAAAAGTAAGACATATAAGTCCCTACCTTAGTCAGACCCATTATTTTCAATTGGACAAATAGGTCCTCAAAAATGGGACAGAAGAACCTATATATCTTACTTTTATAAAGTTTAAGGACCTCAATGTAATAATTTTTTTTTTAAAGACAAAAACGTCCAACCTAAAATTCCTTAAGAACCTATTTAGATATATACTCATATAAAAACCAAATCGCCCAAATAACACATCTTAATTTAATATCAATTTTAATTCTAAATAAATATAGTTAATTTTCAACAATACTCAGGGTTTTTTTAATAAAAAATTATATTTACTCTTTAAACGTTATAAAAAAATTTTATCGTTTTAAACATTCACTAAAAGTTTTGCAAGCAAGCTATAGCGTAGGCAACAACTAAGAAATATGCTAATAGGGGTGGATGTTACTATTACGCAACTGATGGCAGCGTAATTGTGATAGAACGCTATCATCCATGTGTTGCGTGTGAAATTGCATGTGAAATTGTCACGCAGAATTGCTATATATATCACATATGCCAAATAACTTTCACCTCGGAATAACTTTCACCTTTCATCTATTCTTTTTTCTTTCTCATAAAGACAAACTCACTAAATGGTTAGTGAGCGTATAGTTGTTGTTGTTTATCTGAATGCATCAATATCACGTAAAGATGATGATATATATTTTAAATGTAATGATTCTATTGTTATGTATACTTGGTAGTTGTATTCGCTCATAGAGTTTAAAAGTTTGATTTGGTCAACATGAAAATACTTGAAATTAAGCACGTTTGAAAAATTGGGTATTGGTATATTTCATTGGACACCATGCGAAATATTCAATATAAGGTATTCTGGATAAAGGATGATGATGACGTGTGAGCTATGTTTGATTGCCATGGAAAGATTGTTATTGAACAAGTGATGGAGCTTTGCATTGAGTTGGTGAATGTTGGCAGTAGTTCTTCCTCACGTGCATTCTAATAGGTTGTGTAGTGGGACATAGTCAGGTGGGAAGAACCGAATCCCCCACAAGAATTCGGTCTTCCCTCCGAATCCTGTGCGAGCAATGTACGATTACTATGGAAAGATTGTGACTGAACAAGTGATGCAATTTTGTATTGAGTTGGTAAACGTTAGTAGTAGTTCTTCTTTCTTACGTGCAGTTCCAACAGGTTGTGTAGTAGGACCTAGTCAGGTGAAAAAAATCGAGTCCCCCACAAGAATTCGGTCTTCTCTCCGAATGGCCAAATCCGATGCTGATTTGGTTATCAAAGAGTCCGAGTCAGACGAGGAGTGGGTCCATTATAGTTTTGATAGTGATAACGATGACGATACAGAGTTTATCCAGAAACTTAACTATTGTCTTTTACTTCCTCACGGCATATATTTCCACCACTGTTATCACTTCCTAGTCGAGTCCAAGTTCTAATCATTTATCAATATTGGACCTAAATTCTATGCAAGTAGAGCCACTACAAGAAAAAAGGCATGTGTCCACGCTTTTTTCTTCCTACGTTTTAAAAGCATGGCCAAAAGAGTTCAATAGCCATGCTTTATTAGGTATATATTAAATATTATGTTGGCATAATTATACAAATAGAAAAAGATAATTCAAATTTGAATTGGTATGGTTATAAAGAAATAATTTTAATAGTTAATTAGTAAAAAAATTTAATAGTTGATTTTATTTATATATTACAATAAATTTATCTAATTTATTTTTTGAAGATATAGACATTTGTGTCTTATTTTTCTTAGTCGTTCTACTTTAGTGTGTTGAACTTTCTTTCTTCAAAAAAAAACATGACATATAGAAACAATCTAAATGTGTGACTAATATATTAGTTTTTTTGTTTTTACAACAAGAATTTGTTTCAAGCTGACTGGTTCAAATCACGTTTTCTTTTTAATTATTCAAATCATAATATTTTCGTAAGTGTCAAATTTTATCATATTTTTTATTGAAAATAATATAATTAAAGTATTTTTTTCTTTTTTAAATCAATACGTATTATACGTATTTTTTTTAATAAAATAACAATAGAATTTTTTTATAAACAAAATCGAATAGAAAAATTTAACAAATAGAGATGTTCTATGCACGGGTGTTCTGCTAGTTTTATATATATATATATATATATATATGGCGAATTTTGTTATGCCATTCACAGATTAGTTCACCGTTCAGAGAATATTTATCATTGAATGCTGAATGTGTTACATCTAGGTATTGTATATTGTAGGAGATTTTTATTAACATGAGTGAAACGGTTACATGCAGAGTAAGTAATGGCTGTTTTGGAATTGGGTTTATACATTGGATTTTACAAAATATCATGGGCCGTTATTATTTTTAAAAGTCTCCGATGGCTGTTATTATTCAGGTTATATTGAGAAGTGGATCATCGATGAAAAATTATTGACAATCTACAAAGAAAAAGAAACAAATCAACAAGAGTAACTAAACACCTGTCATTATACCAAAAAAAAAAATCCTGCCAAAAACAAAAATACAAAATACAAAATAAAACGAGGAAAAAAAAAACAAAAAGAAAAAAGAACAAGAGCAACACACCACTACCATCACTATTTGTGTTTAAAAATTTGAGTGAATACTCCATCCGGCCCCTGACAATTATCTCGAAAGGACAACGAGGCCCTCAAGAAAAAAAAACACCCAATCCGGCCCCTGATAATTTTTTTTTGTGACTGATTAGCCCCTGTGCCAAAAAAAATAACATTAATTTTTTTTGGCACAGGTGCCTCGTTGTCCTTTCGAAGTAATTGTCAGGGGTCGGGTTGGGTTTATTTTTTTTGTCAGGGGCCGGGTTAGGATTTTTTTTTTGTCAGGAACCTCGTTGTCTTTCGAAGTAATTGTCAGGGACTGATTTGGGTTTTTCTCTAAAAATTTCTTTAGGAGCTTAGATATTATTTTTTTTAATATAGAATCCACCAAAAAACGTAAATCTTATATGGAATTATTTATTTAGAACAATAACTAGTATTTTAAAAAGGAATAATATTACATGGTGTCTTATTACTTATTGTTATTTATAGTATTTAACGTTTTTCCATTAAAACTTATTACATCGATAATAATTTTATAATTGAATAAATACTTAAAGTTTTTATTAAAATAAAAAGTTTTATATAAAATAAGAGTAATTTTGATGCAAGATATTTTAAATTTTCCTGATCAAACTCTATTTGAATATTTGTATTTTTAGAAACTAAAATATTTTATTGTAGATAGAGATAAAGAGAGTGTCTTTCAATGACAAACTGACAATAATTCTCTTTAGAAGTTGTCGTATTCCATTTAACTAAATATAGATTAACAAATAACACATAATATATTTTAGTAAAAATATTTTTTCTTTATTATAATTAAAAGTTGCTCTTCTGGCATTCAATAGTAACATAATTAAATGATAAAAATAGTTAAATAATATAATGTGATGTTTCAATAATAAAATTACTTTAAATATGTTGGTTTTATAAAAAATTGGGCACTATCACCTAATCAAATTTTTCGTAAGTCAATTTTTTCACTTACTATATAAGCAATTCTTTACAAACTTAAATTTGATCGATTAATAATAATAGACAAAGTATATGTCAATTAAAATTTTAATTAATTACATTTTAATTTGTTTTGTTTTATTTTGGGATTCAACCCTTTAATGTAAAGGAAAAAAGAAAAATAATGCTGAGAAATAATAACAATGTGTATCTAAAAAATAAAAAATTAAAATGGCAAAGCATAGAGTATAATAAAAAGTGAGTGATTTCTTACCACTATTAAAAGAAAAGTTTAGGGGTCAGCAACTTTTGTGTTTTTTGGCCAGCACTTAACCATTAAAAGAAAAGTAAGTGATTTCTTACCACTATTAAAAATATTATTAATAGCCAATTAATAGTTACAAAATACCAAAATTGTTAGCCGTATTATTCCTCGTACAAATATCCTACAGGCAAGAGCACGAAGGATATGAACTATGATGAAAAGTATTATATGGAAATGAGAGAAGAAAAACTGGAGATATTGATACTTAAATAGATATATGCTATTAAGCATAGAGATATTTAGAATACAACATTCATCCAACATTCGTTTAATATGCAAAATAATTTAGATTTTAATATCAGTAATATCAAAATATTATTATAATATGTTAAAAAATACTACATATATATATATATATATATATATATATATATATCATAAGATATGTAAAAGAAAAGGATTTTAATTGTAATTAAAAAATATTTTATATTAATTTTTGTTTATATAAATAATCAATCATGTTATATAGAATTTTGAAAGATAGCAACTAAAATTTGTATTGAAACATATATTTAAAATTTGAATGGTTTATTATAATAATGTTTAAATATTTTATTATAAAAAAATAATTATTTTAGGAATGTGGTTACATGATGTTAGTTGTACGTTAAACAGATAATTTGAACAAAGTTGAGGTATAATTGTTTCAAAGATTGGCAAATTTAGCTATGGCAAAGTACTTTTTAATTCAACAAGGAATTCATATAGAGTGACTGAAATACTAGGATAGGCTTTATGAAATTCTTAAAAACGATTTTTAGAATTATTTTTTGTATTCTTAGTAGTCTTCATTTATCTTTCTTTAATATATTTTTTTGTACAAAAAAAATTATGTGTTAGCTGATTTGGTAATTAGAATTTTTATGTTATTATATAATAAGTGTGCACAATAAATTTTTTGTAAAAAATAAAATGGTATTTGTTCATATTCGAACCCACAACTTAGCCTAATTCAAAATGAATGAAGCTCAATTAACACTCTACAAATATCAGTGTTCAGATCTACCTTACTACTTACTCGATCTCACAAAGGTTGGACATGCGTGACATGGGCCTGGCCCTATTTATTTAAATAAGTAACTAACTCCTACAATATCTCCTATTAATCTAAAAGGGATATCTCAACAAATTTCCTAATAAAAGGGAATAATTATCTACCATCAAAGATGGAACCACTTTATAAAGTGGTTATAGACTCACCACCTACAACTACAAATATCCTGATACCTTCAGGTATTCTTCGAACTCTAATCTACATAAAAACCTGCCTAAAACCTTTGCTAAATTAAGGATTGGAGTCCCTTATAGGTACCACCCTTACTTTCACCAAGATGTCAAACAGTATCGGACACAACCCCAAAAGGAGCTTGGACCTCACTTTCAGGCCCAAATCACAGTTTTAGATAACTCTTAGAACATTTGCACCATTGTCGGGGACCTGGTAATCGATACCGTACGATGGCAAATGACATTCCGAAAGATGGACACACGACTTCTAATTCAGAGGCCTATGAAGAAGAGAAACACAACGACGATCATGCAATTATCATAACTCCCCGACCAGACAAGGGAAAAAGATGTTGCTGGAGATACACATCTTACAAATCAAGGAGGACGAAGAATAAGCTCATGGGACTGGTTCACGGGCATCAAGTTCGGCTAGAGCAGCTTGAGAATGAATTAGAACGGCAATGTGAATTAGAACAAGTCCCACGGAGGGAGGTGCGACGACGAAGAGAACCGGAAGAAGAACTCAAGAAGCTAGAATCTAACCTCAAGGGTAGGAGATCCTGAGCTGATCGAGAAGAAACGCCTTTGGGAGGCGAAGATCTATTCATAGAAGATATCATGCGGGTTAAAGTTTCCATAAACTTTAAAATCCCAAACATGGACCTCTATGATGGACCTCCATTCACATGTACTTGGCTAACACGTCGGATGCAACTCGCTTCAAGGCTTTTTCAGCTACGATAACCAAGGTGGCAATGAAGTGGTTTGACAGCTTACTACCCAAGTCGGTTACCTGCTTCGACGACATGGCAAGGAGTTTTCTTACTCGATTCTCCATCTAAAAAGACAAGACTAAGCATGCTCTGAGTCTCTTAGCAGTAAAACAAGAGTTCGGGGAATCTCTGCGAGCCTATATAGAAAGGTTCAACAAACTGTGCTTGGAGATTCAAAACCTACCTACCGAAGTAGTCATTATAGGGCTAGTCATTGGCCTTGAGAAGGCTAGTTTTCTTAATCCATATCAAAGAGATACCCAATATCTTTATATGAGGTGCAAGAATGGGCAGAAAAGTATATCAACACAGAAGAAACGATAAGAATAAGGGAACCCATCACAGGACAGAGCAGCCAATATCAAGCCTGGGGTAAAGAAAAAGAGGCAAAGAAAAAAAAGAGTATAGCTCAGACAGGCATCGAAGATACCACTCTTACATTCCACTACAAGTCTCCTTCGTCGATGTGTACAGAAAAATCTGCCACACTAAGAAGATACCACCTCCTAGACATATTAAAAGCAAGAAATCGGTCAAAATATTGTGAATACCACAAGATATATAGCTATTCCACCAATGATTACTGTGACTTAAAGAATGTGATTCAATAACTAGCCAGAAAAGGTCGACTAGACAGATTCCTAGCCCAAAGGTCGGACGACCATAGCAAAAGAAAGAGATTTGATGATAGGGATAGTGAGACTGATCTTAACGAACTCCCGAAAGGCATATCCACATGATTGTTGGAGAGTTCGCAGGAGTGGGAGATAACAAAATCCTCCTAAAAGAGGCACCTAAAAGAAGTATACCAAGTCGGGAAGAGGATGAAACACCCGACCTGTCTACAATCACCTTTACCAAAGAAGATGCACAAGGAGTGATGTTCGGACATGATGACCTGGTGGTAATCACAATGATCCCCACCAATGCAAACCTTCATAGAACCTTGATACATCAGGGGAGTTCGGCTAATATTCTATTCAAACCAATTTTTGATAAGCAGGGCCTAGACGAAAAAGACTTAAGAGCATACCGGGATACTCTCTTTAGTTTGGGAGATACTCCTATCTAACCTCTAAGGTTCATCTCTCTCTACTCTACCTTCGGTAAAGGTGCAAAAGCAAGAACCCTAAGCATAAACTACATTATGGTGGATGTGGTGTCTGCCTACAATGCCCTGATAAGTTAGGCAACATTAAACTGACTTGCGGTAATAGTCTTAACTCCCTATCTCTTCATGAAGTTTCCTATTCCGAAGGAAATAGCAACTATGGGGGAAGATCAGAAATTGGCAAGAAGGTGTTATAACGAAATCCTAAACCTACGGGGTTGTGTGAAAGGGAAAAAAGTCAATACCATAGAGCTCGGAGGTGTCCGAGTATGGGAGGAATTGATTCCCCAATCTGAGAAAAAATTGAAGAGGTCTAGATCGAAAATAAAGTCGGAGAGACAACAAACATGGGGGCCAACCTAGAATAACAACTAAAAGAATAGCTTGTTAAGCTCCTACGAAAAAATTCCGACCTCTTCGCCTAGAAAGCCTGTGACGTGCCTGGAATCCATCCTGACCTCATGAACCACAAGCTTGCTGTTTACCAGGGCTCACAACCTGTACAATAGAAATGACGAAAACTTAGCCCCAAAAGAGCCGAAGTCATAGAAGAGCAAGTCCAGGTGCTGTTAGAAGCCGGGTTCATAGGGGAAGTAAAATACCGACTATGGTTCACTAATGTGGTACTCGTGAAGAAATAGAATAGGAAATAGAGGATGTGCATTGACTATGCCGATATCAACAAAGCTTGTCCCAAGGATCCTTATCCTTTACCCAGTATTGATGCTCTGGTAGATTCATCCTGAGGCTACAAATACCTGTCTTTTATGGATGTGTACTCAGGATATAATCAAATTTCGATATAAAGGCCAGATCAGGACAAAACATTTTTCATCACTCCTAGGGCAAACTACTACTACGTAGTTATGCCTTTCGAATTGAAAAATTCTGGGGCTATATATCAATAGTTGATGAACAAGGTGTTCACATCTCACCTTGAAAAACTGATGGAGTTCTACATGGACAACATGCTTGTCAAGACCAAGGAGGAAGCCAGTCTACTGGCCAACCTTGCAGAAGTATTTAACACGATAAGATAGCATAGGATGAGACTAAATCCCATAAAGTGCACCTTTGTAGTGGAAGTAGTGAAGTTTCTGAGATTCATGCTCACTCAAAGAGGGATTGAAACCAACTCGAACAAATGCAGGGCCATTGTGGAGATGAAAAGGCCAACCTGTTTAAAAAAAGTTCAACAGCTAAATGGTAGGCTGACAGCCTTGTCTAAATTCTTGGTTAGATTGGCCTTGAAATCCATACCGTTGTTTATAATCCTTAAGAAAAGGGATTGATAAGAGTGTTACCGTCAGCATAGAATTTCTTCTCGGTAAGAGAAATTTCTTCGTTGTAAGTATAGTTTCAAACCGACAGATAACACTCAATCAAAGTTTAATTTTGGTTTTCACAAGTTCAACCCAATAAAAATAACCGAGAGTATTGCTCCCGAGTCGTTCTCCCTAGAAATTACAACCGGGTGCTCAATTATTGGTTATGAGGTTCAAGGGGTTGGGTTGATAAAAAAAGCAAGAAATTAAATGGCAAGAAGGTAAATCAAGCAACTAAATATAACAATAACTAAAAAGAGGCATTCATGGCAAGGATTGAGAATCAAGGTTTTCTATCCTAGTCATTAATTATCATACAATAATTATCAAGAGCTAATCCTATTTCGTCATCTCCAACATCGGAAGAAAGTACAATGTTATCTTTACATTGAGAGAAAGTCAAATAGGACTAGTTAATCCCAATCCATAAGTAATGTTAATGGATACAAGACTAACTAATCACTCTAGATCACCAATCTAAATTGGGTATTAATGACTAAAGATTGCCCAATTTCTCTTTTCAAGCCAATAATGCACAAAATCTACCCTAAAATCTAACCAAGTATTTTATCAAACACTTAGAAGGCATAAAAAGAAAGCATAGTAAAATTACAAGAAATGTAAATTCTATAACTACCCAATGCAAGAAATCAACAATAACAACTCAGGAAAGTATTAAAAGAACATAAAACATAAATTGCATTAATGGAAACTCCAAATCAAAAAAGGTTCATAAACATAAATGCAACAAAATAAAAGAAAAAGCAAGTAGAACTAAGAGAACAAAGATGTAAGAACAAGAAATTGCATAGAAATGTAGATCAAAACAAGAACTAAACCTAAATCTAAAGGAGATCTAACCTAATTCTATCCTAATTCTAGAGAGAAGAGGGACCTTCTCTCTCTAGAAAACTATCCTAAAACATAATGCTAACCTACACTAATTGCTCCCCCTTTGTTCCCTCTTGAATTCTGCATCAAACAGCCTCAGAAATCGCCCCCAAAGTTTTCACTTTAATGAGGTCACGTGACCAGTGTCATGCGTGCGCGTGGGTGACGCGTGCACGTCACTGACAGATTTCCTCCTCACGCGTACACATGGATGACGGGTGCACGTGGTTGTAAACCTCTCTCTCACGCGTACCCATGGTTGACGCGTGCGCGTGGCCTTGAATCCTCCAAATGCTCATTTCTTCATGAGTTCTCCACTTTGCATGCTTTTTCTTCACTTCTTCCATCCAATCCTTGCCTTATAAACCCTGAGATCACTCAGCAAACATATCAAGGTATCGAATGGAATTAAAGTGAATTAAATCTAATAATTTTAAGGCCTAAAAAGTATGTTTTCACTCTTAGGCATAAATTTAGGGAGAATTACAAAACATGCTATTTCATTGAATAAATGTGAGATAAGTTGATAAAATCCCTTAAATTCAACACAAGATAAACCACAAAATTGGGGTTTATCAGTGATCAAATTTCATTAGACTAAAAAATGTGAACAAGCTTTTCAAGACTTCAAAAACTTCTTGAGCCAACCACCTATACTTTCCCGACTTGAAAAAGGAGAAGAGCTTGTGTTGTACCTAGCAGTTACAGACAATGATATAGCCTCAACCCTTGTCCGAGAAGATAGGGAGGGGTAGCGACCTGTTTACATCACGAGCAAGGCATTATAAAGGTAGAAATTGAACTATCAAAGAATAGAAAAATTCGCCTATGCCCTCATTTTAGCCTCCAAAAGACTGCGATCTTATTTCCAACCCACACCATTAAAGTCCAAACTAACCAACCCATGAAGCATATCCTCCAAAGATGGGTATTGCAGGGCAAATGTTACAATTGACTGTGGGATTGTCCGAGTTCGATTTGAAGTATGAAGCTCAAACAGCCATCAAGTCACAATACCAAGCCAACTTTCTAGCTAAATATACGGGAGAACTACAAGGGAGCTCTCAACTTGGAGTTTGTATGTGTACGGCTCATCAAATAAAGCTGGTAGTGGGGCAGGAATTATTCTTGCGAATGAAGAAGGAACTCGGGTAGAGCTTTCACTGAAAAAATCGAGTTTCCAACCTCTAACAACCAAGCTGAATACGAAGTTACGCCCGCTAGCTTAAGGCTAGCCAAAGAGGTCGGGACAACAAAAGTCATAATGTTTAGTAAGTCCCAAGTAATAACCTCACAGATAAATGGAGACTACCAAGCTGAATATCTCAACATGAAGAGGTACTTGGAGAAAACATTAGAACAACTAACCCAATTCCAAGAAGTAAAGGTTGGGCATATAACTCGAGAGCTCAACTGTCGAGCTTATTTCCTCTCTAAACTGGCCAACACCAAGCCAGGAAGAAATAATAGAAGTCTGATATAGGAAACTCTCCACACACCATCAGTGGTAAAAAAATTGACAAGTCAGACATGCTAACGATCTCTAATCTAAACTTGGGATCGATGACTCCCATCAAATTTGATGTCCTACCTAAAGAAGAAAGGGAGGAAAGGAGACTTATAAGGGAAGTGCAGAACTACACTCTAGTTCACAACATCTTCTACAAAAGAAGAGTATCTACACCTCTACTAAAGTGAGTTCCGACCTCTAAGATTGAAGAAGTCTTAGAAGAAATCCACAGTAGCATCTGTTGGAAATCATCTAGGAGCAAGGTCACTAGCTAAGAAGGTGTTACGAGCTGGTTTTTATTGCCTGGCCTTGTAGAAGGAAGCGGCTAACTTCATCAAGAAGTGCCCACTTTGTCAAGTTCATGGCAACTTCCATGTAGCACCACCAGAAGACCTCATCAGCAATACTTCATCATTCCCTTCGGAAAATAGAGTTTAGACTTGCTCAAGCCATTTTCTTAAGCACACAGGTAGGTGAAATACCTCATAATAGGGAGAGACTACTTCATTAAGTGGATTGAGGTAGAACCTTTGGCATCTATCACAACTCAAAAAAGTAAAAAAAATTCTATAAAAACATTGTCAACCGATTTGGAGCCCCACACTCCATCACTACTAACAATGGTACTCAGTTCACTGATTCAACCTTGTGGCAACTCTTAAGATCAAACTCCAATTCACATTAGTAGGGCACCCTCAAACCAATGGACAAGTGGAAGCTGCAAACAAAGTCATATGAGCAGGGCTCAAAAGAAGGCTAAAAGATGAGAAAGAAGCATGGGCTGACAACCTCCCTCAAGTTCTATGGTCATATCGGATGACTCCTCATTTCTACAACTCGAGAATCTCTGTTTTGACTTGCTTATGGAAGAGAATCCATGATTCTCATAGAGGTTAATGAAAAAAGTCCAAGAGTAAGATTCTATAATGAAGCTGGAAATATCCAAGCTCAAAAGGAAGAGCTCGACCACCTTCCGAAAGTCTGAGAACAAGCTCGAATAAGAGAGGAAGCGCTGAAACAAAGGATACCTACAAGGTACAACAAGAAAGTCATAAGAAAAAACTTCACCATAAACGACCTTGTCCTGATCAGGAATGACATTAGAGTACAGAGGTCGAGCGAAGAAAAGCTAATTGCAAACTAGAAGGGATCTTACATGACCATTGAAGTCTTAGGAAAAAGTTACTACAGGGTGACCCTATTAGGGAATGACTTCCTAGGTCCTGGCATACATGCAACATGAAGAGGTACTACAACTAGAAAGCGAACATTACTCCCTGGTGTATTCTTTTTTTCGACTTCATAGTTTTTCCTAAAAGGGTTTTCCTGAATGGAGTTTTAACGAGGCATCATAGCAAGGGATAGGAGTTAAAATAGAAAAACTCTTAGTAGCAAATAGCACTCGTAATTAATTTTCTATTAAAGATATTCATTATTTTTTATATTGTCCATTCTACCATACGCACCAGTTTCACTATAAAATTTTAGTTAAAACGGCATTTTTTAAGGGTTATTACGGTGGTTTGAACCGCTATTATTACCAAGAATGGCATTTCTCAGAAACGCTATTATCATGAGCATCATTTTGGCTATTACGACAGTTTCTAAAAAACTACCACAATTACCCAGGATAATACGGCAGTTTTTGCTATGTTTTAAATGACAATTTGAACCGTTGTTTTAATAAAATAAAACGGCGGTTTTGGATTGTTTAAAAGTACCAGGATATAACAGCGGTTTTTTGGGTGAAATGATAGTTCCTCGCTGCCATTTTTAAGCTGAATAATGACAACTTTTGCTGTTTAAAATGGCGGTTAGAAACCGCTATAAAAATATAATGGCGCTTTCTCTATTTAAAATGGCAATTGAAACCACTATTTTTTCCACAGTGAAATGGTAGATTTAACCGCCATTTTTAACTGATTATGATAATAATTTTATGCTCTTTAAAATGGGATTGAAAACGCCATTTTTTACCGCTTAAAATGACTGTTGAAGCCACTATTTTGACCGCATTAAATAAATTTTTTCCCGTTTGAAGTAGCATTTTCAGAACTCAAACTTTAAAATCTTGTAATAATCAAAAGTCATAACCATAAACCAAACCTCATAGCATAATTTTTAATTCATACATAGTCATTGAAAATCAAAAGTCATAAATCAAAAATAAATTATTAAAGATAACAGGGTTTTTTAATAACATGTCTTAACATATGGTCCTTAATATATAAAATCTTTATTATGCAAGATCATGCTTCCTCTGATCGTTCTAGAAGACCTACTTCCTAATTCTTTTGGCAATGGAATCTCGCTTTCTTGATCCAATCCCTACAACAAAAGTATAATTTATGAGCAAATAAGATTTTATAGAATTATGCTCCTTCTTCATAAATATATTCATGATAAAATGATTGCAACACCATTCAAGAGATGAGGTGAAATCAACTTCCAAATAAGAAACTTGCAGATACAGTAGAAATAATAACATAGCTATACGGTTTAAACATACCGATTCTCAGATAAGCCTATATTACACTGCATTCTCATGAGAAAATCCCTTCTTATTCTTCTACAAATATTTGGGATTCACTAAATTGGTAAATTACACTGACATTCTTGAACATAGGGAATATTTCACACAATACCCTTGTATTTTAAATGTAACACTGATGAACTGATTTCTGTTTAGTAAAGAAATTTTATAAAATTATAATCGTGTTGTTAGTATAGTTTCTAAACCAACAAAAATCCTTTCGTACAAAAGTTTTGTTGTCACAAGTAACAAAACCCAATAAAATTTATAACCGAAGTATTTAAACCTCGGGTCGTCTTCTCAAGGAATTGCAGGGAGGTATGATTTATTATTGGTTATGTATAATAAGATATGTTTTTGGGTTTTTTAAATTAAGGAACAAGTAATTTAAATGACAAGAAAAATAAATTAATAATAATAAAATCTCTTGGCAAGGTATAAGAACTTGAAGTCCTATCCTAGTTATCCTTATCAGGTGTGATGAGAATTGGATTCTGCTCCCACTTTTAATTAACCCTTACTAAATAAAGGAAAGTCAAGTGGAAAATTTGATTTGATCTTCAGGTCCTAGTCAACTTCTATGGAAAGACTAGAGTTATTGGAGTGCAAATTAACCAACAAAGAATTCCAATTTCAATCAACAGCTGAGTTGATAACTCAAGTGTTATAAATTACTTAAACAAGGCCAAAAGGGGAAAATAAATATAATTTGAATTGAAATCATTCATAAATAAATTAAAGCAAAATAAAATCTGAAATACCTCAAAATATATTAATTAAGAAAATCATAACATGAATGGTTCATAAGCCAAATTGAAAAGATAAATGACAATTAAAGTAGTGGAATAAATAAAAGTAGAAAATAAATTAAAGAAATATTAAACCTGTGATTAAAGAGAAATAATCCTAAAATAAGAGAAATCCTAATCCTAAATCCTAAGAGAGAGGAGAGAGCCTCTCTCTCTCTAAAACTACATTTAAATCCTAATAATTGTGAATGTGTATGTTTTACTAGGTTGTTCTACGTATATCTTTTGATTCCTCCATTCTCTGGCTTATATTCTGTGTTTCCGGTTTGGATTTGGGCCGAAAAAAGGGTCCAGAAATTGCTGGGGGCGTTTTCTGTAAATTCCTGTACGTGGCGTCTGTCACGCGTTCGAGTCATCTAGGAGTTTTCCTTCTCATGCGTACGCGTCGGTCACGCGTACGCGTCATTTGCGTTCTGCTCAAGGCGCGTGTCCGCATCGTTCACGCGTTCGCGTTGCTGCATTTTTGCGCTAGGCACGTGTTCGCGTCGTCCATGCGTTCACGTCGCTGCCTTTTCTTCAAAACTCCATTTTTGTGCTTTCCTTCCATTTTTGTATGTTTCCTTTCTGTCCCTTAAGCCATTCCTGCCCTATGAGACCTAAAAATACTTAACACACAAATCACGGCATCGAATGATAGTAAAGGGTAATTAAAATTAATATTTTTAGAGCATAGGAAACATGTTTTTCACATATATCATAAAATAAGGAAGGAAAAGTAAAACCATACAATTTACATGAATAAGTGGGTGAAGAATTGATAGAATCACTCAATTTGAGTACAAATTATATCATAAAATATGGGTTTATCAACCTTCCCACACTTAAACAATAGCATGTCCTCATGCTAAATCCAAGAGAAAGGGTAAAGTTAGAATGGTGGAATCTCATGCAATGCAATCTATTCTAAATGCAAACTACCTACATGAATCATGCAATTTTAATTATCACCCACCTATATATATATAGCTTACATGTGGTTAATTTGTTTCATATTTTCAAGGAATCATATATGCATAGCCAAACCTAGATCATGTTAAAGCACTTTCACAATTGAGTTGGGTAAAGATATTTCACAAACTTGCAAGACAATTAACAATTAAGCAGAGATATATGGTGATGAGCTATTGAACCCTCACTGGATTTGTGTTTACTCTCTATTCACTCAATGTTTGGGGTTAATCACTCTATTCTTTTCTATTCATGCTTTCTAAAACTTTGTTCTTCATCTAACCAATCAACAAATATACAATGTGTACAAACAAACATCATGAGGTCTTTTTCAAGGTTGTAATGGGGCCAAGGTAAAGGTAAGAGTATATATAAGGCTAAGTGAGCTATAAGTTGAATCCTTAATTAGTCTAACATCTCACCTAACATATACATACTTTATAAAAATTCAAAACTATCCTGGTCTTCCCAATTTTTCCCACTTTGTGTCACATATTCATGTACCAAATTTGTTTTTTTTATTTTACTTCCATGTGCATTGATCTCTCTACTAAAGTTATTATTGGGGTAATTTTTTCCCCTTATTTACTTATTTAACTAAAAGGATTTTTTTTATATGAAATATAAACATAACATTTTCAATGCACATGGTATTTTTATTCAAATTGGTTTCACATGAGCATGCTCCCAAATTTCTGACTATTTTACTAATTTAGTTCTTTCCTGTCAACCCATGTTCCCATGTTTCCCCACACTTGGTGAATACACTATCTCTATCTTAAGCTAACCAAGGATTCAACTTGGGATTTTTAATTTATTTTTCTGCTTAAGGCTAGTGATGTGGTTATAGAACAATAGGGGATTAAAAGGCTCAAGGGGGCTAACAAAGGTGATGTAAAAGGTAGACTAATTTGGGATATGTGAGCAAAAATTTAAATAATGGCCTCAATCATATATTGGTATGTATCTACATTCTATATTGGACATATAGACTGAAACAAATTAAAGATCACCAGAATAAAAAAGAAGGGCGAACACACAAGAATGAAATAATTATGGTTAAATAATGTAACCATACAAATAAGCTCAAAAACTCACAGGTTGTGTGTTCTTTGGCTCAAAAACTATATATCAGTTATGTATGCCAGGCAAGTAGAAATCAAGGATTCCCATTATTCTCAATGTGAATCTTAGGGTGGCTCTTAAAATCTTAGTGTTCTTCCTTGAAAAATATTGTGTAAATTAACCAATCATTTATTGCTATATATATACACTATGTGAATTGTTGTGATTCTGTTATACTAAAGTTTTTAGTTTACTCTTTTTATTTTCAATTAATCCAAGTTATCGTATGCTAAAAAGGGTAAACTAACTAATTAATCTATATATTCTATATCACAACTTAATAAGCTAAAATTGCAACTAGACTGAATTAAATATCTAAGATAAATATATAAACTAAAGTACAAAATGTAGAAATAAAGTAAAAATACAGCAAAATGTGCAAGTACTGAAAGATAAATAAGATAAGATAAGGTAAAATAAAAATAAAAATAAAAATACAGAAAAATAAACAAAATAGGATAAAGAGAGTCTGAAAAGTGGTTCACCAAAATAAAGTACGCCAGAGATGGCAACCTCCCCACACTTAAATAATAGCATCGTTCTCGATGCTCAGTAGAGCTGGGTGTGAGAAGTGTCATCTCCGAAAGGGTGTGCAATAGGTGTCTCTGTGGTGAGCTGAGGATCTGCAGTCTGGATAAGTGTCAGAGGAGCTGCCTGCTGAAGCGGAGGCTCTGTCTGTAGAGGGATCTCCAGATCTGCGGCCTGGATCTGGTGGGACTCCTCATGGTGTGGCGCAGCCTGCTCAGGTCCTCCCTGCTCAACCTAGGCATGTGCCTCCTCCTCATGATTATCTGCCTCCACATCAGATGGCTCAGAAGCGGTGTCAGGCTCAGAGGGGATGTCGCTGCCGGATCGGATCATCAACTTTAGGTGCTCATAGCGTCGCTTGTGGCGACGCTCCATACGATCCAGGCGTGCGAAGAGGCGGTGCACCAGATGATAAATGGGCTCAGGAGCAGGTGGAGGTGCAGTGGATGGGGATGGTGCAGCAGTGGATGCAGAAGGGGCAGCTGAAGATGTGGCTGCCTCACCCGAGACAGTGAGTAAAGGAGGTCTGTACCCTAATGCTAGAAACTTCCTGCTGTGAGGAATGATCTTCTTGCAGTCTGTAGCAGTTGGCTTCTCATCAGCAAGCTCCCAAGGCATGTCAGCTCGGCGGCCTAGCTGGGTGATCAGATAAGGGAAAGGGAGAGTGCCTCTGACATGGACCCTGGCCATATAATACCTGATGAAACGTGGAAGATACAGGTCCTTACCCTCCAGCACACACCAGATGAGGGTGATCATAGCAGCGAGCACCTCTTTCTCATGATTGCTCGGCATCACGTAATTACTCAGGATCTGCTGCCAAAGCCAAGCCCCATCATTCAAATATATCAGCTTGATTCCCTTAGGCATCACTGTATTCTTTCCCATGACCCATGGGGCAGTAGGATCAAGGGCTATTATCTGCTTGACTGCATCCTAGTCAAATCTCATGTATCGCATATCCTCTTCAGCCTATTGGTAACCGTCAGGCTGATCTGACTTAGGCTGAAGCCGGAGGATATCCTCAATAGCTTCCTCAGTGACTAAAATCTGTTTCCCTCTGAGGTGCACTACATCCAGGGAGGTCTTGAAATAGTTACAGTAAAATTCTCTGACCCAGGATGCATTGACCTCTGTCAAGTTCTTTTCCATGAAGAACCAGCCTCTTTGTTTTATCTGTTCGGAAGTGTACTGGTGAGTTCTTCTAGAATTTTAAGAGTTCTCTCTAGGTAGAGGTTCCTGGAAGTGGCAAACACTGGATACTTTAGCTCACAATATCTGTTTGCAAATTTGACTTGATCTGTGGCAGTGAGGAGCTGGTCGGCCTTTTCCTGTGGGGTAAAGTTCTTTTCCCGCCAGGAATCATCGTGAAGGATATCCAGGATAGAGGTAGAAGATTCTCCTCTTTTCTGTTTGCCTGTACTTGCCATGTCTTTTCCCTTACTTTTGGGATCAGACATCCTGAAAAGCAGAAGTAGCATGATATAATTGAAGAACTAAAGCAGGAAAATAAGTAGGCAAGTAGGATTTTGTCAATGTAAGCATAAAGGCAAAAAGAACAATAGGAGCATGAAATGAGGTAAGTATATGTACATTTTGGATTGAATTCGAGTTAAAAATCTGAGAGTAAAAATCACAATCCAAAATGTAATAGAAGTGGAATTCAAGTTAATTTGGAAAAACAGTAATCATGCCTTGAGTTAGAAAGTGAAAGTAGTTAGGTAAAAACCAAAAAGAGAAGTTAGAAAGCTAAACTGTTTAGGAGTTAAAAGGAAGTTAAAGTGAGTGGCATGAGAATGGTTTTCCTAGTTACTAAGAAATTCACAAACTTGAAGAACAATCAACTCATATTCAAGCAAGGATTGCAGTTTATTTATGATAATTCCTATAGATAAAGTAAGTTTAAAATGAGAATGAATTCATCAATAAGCAATTTATTACTCAGGGAACCAAGAGGAATAAGAATGCTAGCCCGTGCATTCATGAATTGGTTTGGCTGTAGCCAATTAATGCAAAACACTGAATTTTCAAACCAATACATGAATGGGGATAGATTGAACCATAAATTTGCAGAAAATTTGGGCAGCATTCCGGCTAAAATTGGATGTTCCCAGGCAGTAAACAGTAGGAAAAATAAGTTCATATGAAATTAAATAGTTCTGGAAAGATTAACAAATAGCAAGAATATTAAAGAACAGTTCAACAGCAACATCAAATATGAAGAAAAACATATGAACAGAATCATCACAGCAAATTCAGAATTGTGAATCAGATAAAAACAGGTAGCAGGAACGGTGCAATTATCAGGCCTAAGTCCACTGGTGCACAAATTATGAATCACACTTTTCACAACTCGTACCACTGACCAGCAAGTGCACTGGGTCGTCCAAGTAATACCTCACGTGAGTAAGGGTCGAATCCCACGGAGATTGTTGTTTTGAAGCAATCTATGGTTATCTTGTAAATCTTAGTCAGGAAGTCAATTATGTTTATCAGTTGAATTGCAAATAAACAATAGAGCATGGATTAAAGGTTACTTGTTATGCAGTAATGGAGAATATGTTGGAGTTTTAGAGATGCTTTGTCTTCTGAATCTCTGCTTTCCTTTGTCTTCTTGTTCACGCACGCACGTCCTCCTATGGCAAGCTGTGTGTTGGTGGATCACCATTGTCAATGGCTACCTTCCATCCTTCCAGTGAAAACTACGCTCACGCGCTCTGTCACAGCACGGCTAATCACCGGTTGGTTCTCGATCCGGTTGGAATAGGATTTACTATCCTTTTGCATCTGTTACTAACGCCCAGCCTTCAGGAGTTTGAAGCTCGTCACAGTCATGCAATCCTTGAATCCTACTCGGAATACCACAGACAAGGTTTAGACTTTCCGGATTCTCATGAATGCCGCCATCAGTTCTAGCTTATACCACGGAGATTCTGATTAAGGAATCTAAGAGATACTCATTCAATCGTATATAGAACGGAGGTGGTTGTTAGGCACACATTCATGATTTGAGGAAGGTGATGAGTGTCACAGATCATCACCTCCATCACAGTTAGGCGCGAATGAACATCTTAGATAGGAACAAGCGTGTTTGAATGGAAAACAGAAATACTTGCATTAATTCATCGAGACACAGCAGAGCTCCTCACCCCCCAACAATAGGGTTTAGAGACTCATGCCGTCAGAGAATACAAAGTTTAGATCTAAAAATGTCATGAGGTGCAAAATAAGTCTCTAAAAGTTGTTTAAATACTAAACTAGTAGCCTAGGTTTACAACAAATGAGTAAACTATGATGGATGATGCAGAGATCCACTTCTGGGGCCCACTTGGTGTGTGCTGGGCTGAGAATTAAGCAATTCACGTGCAGAGGCCATTTGTGGAGTTGAACGCCAGCTTTTGTGCCAGTTTGGGCGTTCAACTCCAGCTTTTGATCCTTTTCTGGCGCTGGACGCCAGAATTGGGCATAGAACTGGCGTTGAACGCCAGTTTACGTCGTCTATCCTTGTGCAAAGTATGGACTATTATATATTGCTGGAAATCCCTGGATGTCTAATTTCCAACGCAATTGGAAGCATGCCATTTCGAGTTCTGTAGCTCCAGAAAATACACTTTGAGTGCAGGGAGGTCAGAATCCAACAGCATCAGCAATCCTTTTTCAGCCTAAATCAGATTTTTGCTCAGCTCCTTCAATTTCAGCCAGAAAAATACCTGAAATTACAGAAAAATACACAACTCATAGTAAAGTCCAGAAATATGAATTTTTTCTAAAAACTAATGAAAATAGACTAAAAACTAACTAGAACATACTCAAAACTATATGAAATTAACCCCAAAAAGCGTATAAAATATCCGCTCATCACAACACCAAACTTAAACTGTTGCTTGTCCTCAAGCAACTAGACAAATAAAATAGAAGACTAATAGGTTGAGAAGCAATAATATCTCAGAGTTTTTGAGTGAAGCTCAGATTCTAATTAGATGAGCGGGACTAGTAGCTTTTTGCTTCTGAACAGTTTTGGCATCTCACTTTATCCATTGAAGCTCAGAGTGATTGGCATCTATAGGAACTTAGAATTCAGATAGTGTTATTGATTCTCCTATTTCAGTGTGATGATTCTTGAACACAGCTATTTTATGAGTCTTGGCCGTGGCCCTAAGCACTTTGTTTTCCAGTATTACCACCGGATACATAAATGCCACAGACACATAATTGGGTGAACCTTTTAGATTGTGACTCAGCTTTGCTAAAGTCCCCAATTAGAGGTGTCCAGAGTTCTTAAGCACACTCTTCTTTTTGCCTTGGACCTTGACTTTAACCGCTCAGTCTCAAGTTTTCACTTGACACCTTCACGCCACAAGCACATGGTTAGGGACAGCTTGGTTTAGCCGCTTAGACCAGGATTTTATTCCTTTAGGCCCTCCTATCCACTGATGCTCAAAGCCTTGGGATCCTTTTTATTTGCCCTTGCCTTTTGGTTTTAAGGGTTACTGGCTTTTTGCTCTTGCCTCTTGGTTTTAAGAGCTTTTGGCTTTTTCTGCTTGCTTTTTCTTTTTCTTTCTATATTTTTTTTTTCTGCAAGCTTTGTTATTTGCTGCTTTTTCTTGCTTCAAGAATTATTTTTATGATATTTTCAGATTATCAATAACATGTCTCATGTTCATCATTCTTTCAAGAGCCAACATATTTAACAGTCTTAAACAACAAATTCAAAAGACATATGCACTGTTCAAGCATTCATTCAGAAGACAGAAAGCATTGCCACCACATGTTACTAATTAGGATTTTTCTTATTAAAAACTCGAAATTTTATTGCCTCTTATTCAAAAGATCTACTATTTTATTCATGTTTGCTGATGATGAGAAAAATAAACTATAGCTTAATTGGAGATAAAATCAAAATAGATACTAATTACTACTATATGACTCCTAAGGTAAACTTCTATAAGGACACTATCACAGAGTTAAGGCAGAAATTGGAAATTAACAACCTTTATTCTGGGGGAACGGGGGTTCCTCTGATCCTTGGGGTGCTTGGTCCTACAAGAGAAGACTTTTGGCGCTTCAATTCCCTTAAGTAACGCCCTTGCTCCTCTTGTTCTTTAAACATATAGGTCAGCATTTGATTGTGTTCCTTCTGTTCTTTTATTATTTGCTCCATAGCTTCCCGTATCTTGGTAACAGACGTCTCAAGATACTCCCAGTATTCAGATTGAGGGATCTCTGGGAGGAATTCCTGTGCTCTCTTCTTGATGGGATCCTCCTGTGCTTGTTGTTTTTCCATTGATGCTTTGGTGATTGGCTTCTCAATTGGGATATACTCAGTTATTCCCATCCTTATTCCAGCGTCCTTGCAGAGCAGAGAAATCACACTTGGATAAGCCAACCTGGCCTCTTTAGAGTTTTGTTAGCAATTTTGTAGAGTTCAGATGAAATCACCTGATGAACCTCCACTTCCTTTCCCATCATGATGCAATGGATCATCACTGCTCTTTTAACTGTGACTTCAGAACAGTTGCTAGTAGGCAACAGAGAACGCCCAATGAAGTCCAGCCATCCTCTGGCGACTGGTTTGAGATCCTCTCTCTTGAGTTGATTTGGGACACCCTTTGTGTTGGTGGTCCACCTGGCTCCAGGGATACATATGTCCTCTAGAATCTTATCCAGGTCAATGTCTACTCTCATCATCCTCCTGTTGAAGGAGTCTGGATCATCCTTTAGCTGAGGTAGCTTTAAGATCTCTCTGATCTTGTCAGGGGTGGTATGAACAATCTTTCCTCTGACCATGGTCCGAAATTCATAGAAGGCAATTCCAGATAGTTTTTGCTTGTCAGTCTGCCACATATTAGCATAGAACTCCTGGACCATGTTCCTTCCTACTTTTGTTTCAGGATTAGCTAGAACTTCCCAGTTCCTGATTCGAATTTGCTCCTGGATCTCCGGATATTCATCTTCTTTCAGATTGAATCTAACTTCCGGGATCACTGATATCAGACCCATTACTTTAAGATAATGGTCTGAATGTTCTTTAGATAAGAACTTCCCTTGATTCCAAAGTGGTTTTGGAACGCTCTCTTTCTTGCCTCTTGGAGTGGGTTGTTTTCCTTTAGGAGCCATGATCTTAGTAATCTCGGATAAACACACCAAACTTAGAGGTTTGCTTGTCCTCAAGCAAAAGAAAAGAAAGGAGAGGGATAAAAAGGAGAGCTATGTGGAATTGTTGATGGAGGAGGAGGGAGGCCGAACCCAAATTTAAAGGGATGGGGGGGTGGGTTTTCGAAAAATTGGAAAAGATGAGATAAAAAGATTGAGTTGAAAAAGATAAGATAGAAGATATAGTTTAATTTTGAAAAGATATGATAGATTTTTGAAAAAGATAAATCTGAATTTTGAAAAAGATAATATGGAGATTTGAAAAAGATATGGATTAGTTGAAAAGATTTTTGAGTGAAAAAGATAGATTTGTTTTCAGAAAAGATTTGAAAAGAGTTTGGATTGAATTTGGAAAGAGGGATTTTTAGAAATTAAGGATTTTAGAAATCAGGGTTCTTAACATGTTCATGTAAAAATCATGCATTGAAACATAAAATTTGAAATTAAAATGGAAATACGTGTGGAAAAATGAATTTGGCTCCTCCCTGCTGTCCTGGCGTTTGAACGCCCAAACACTGCCTGTTTTGGGCGTTCAGCGCCCAAATGCTGCTCTCCTGGGCGTTCAACGCCCCAGCTACTGCCATTACTGGCGTTCAACGCCCAGTGGGTGCCCCTTTCTGGAGTTGAACGCCCAGATTGCTACCATTACTGGCGTTCAACGCCCAGTGGATGCCCATTTTGGGCGTTGAACGCCCAAAATATACTTTTACTGGCGTTTTCTTGCCAGTGAGCTCTTTTTCTCTGTTTTATGTGCCGAGGTCTTCTGTAAATGATTATTTACCTTGTTGCCAATGAACTCTATATAAACAAATAAGAATAAAAATAGAAATAGGGCAAAATGCTTAGAGGATTGTTGCCCCATGGCTGGGTTGCCTCCCAGCAAGCGCTTCTTTATTGTCTTTAGCTAGACCTCGCTGAGCTTTTAATCTAGCTTCAGCCTTGAGCATTCTTGCTCAATGTTGCCTTCAAGATAATGCTTGATTCTCTGTCCATTGACAATGAACTTTTTATCAGAATCAATATCTTTAAGCTCCACATAACCATATGGTGATACACTTGTAATCACGTATGGTCCCCTCCACCGGGATTTCAGTTTCCCGGGGAATAGCCTGAGTCTAGAGTTAAACAACAAGACCTTCTGTCCTGGTTCAAAGATTCTAGATGACAGCTTTCTGTCATGCCATTTTTTTTATTTTTCTTTATAAAGCTTGGCATTTTCGAAAGCTGTGAATCTGAATTCCTCTAGCTCATTTAGTTGGAGCAATCGTTTTTCTCCTGCTAATTTGGCATCAAAGTTTAGGAATCTGGTTGCCCAGTAAGCCTTATGTTCCAGTTCCACGGGCAGGTGACATGCCTTACCATACACGAGTTGGTATGGAGAGGTCCCTATAGGGGTCTTGAATGCTGTCCTGTAAGCCCACAGAGCATCATCCAAGCTCCTTGCCCAATCCTTTCTACGGGTATTTACTGTCCGTTCCAGGATTCTCTTTAATTCTCTATTAGAGACTTCAGCTTGCCCATTGGTTTGTGGATGATATGGAGTGGCCACCTTGTGGCGAATTCCATACCGAACCATGGCGGAGTAAAGCTGTTTATTGCAGAAGTGAGTGCCCCCATCACTGATTAGTACTCTAGGGACACCAAACCTGCTAAAGATATGTTTCAGGAGAAACTTCAGCACTGTTTTAGTATCATTGGTGGGTGTGGCAATAGCCTCAACCCATTTTGACACATAGTCAACTGCCACCAGAATATAAGTGTTTGAGTATGATGGTGGGAAAGGTCCCATGAAGTCAATTCCCCATACGTCAAACAACTCAATCTCCAAGATTCCTTGTTGAGGCATGGCGTAACCATGAGGCAGATTCCCAACTCTTTGGCAACTGTCACAGTTACGTACAAACTCTCGGGAATCTTTATAGAGTGTGGGCCAATAGAAGCCACATTGGAGGACCTTGGTGGCTGTTCGCTCACCTCCGAAATGGCCTCCATATTGAGATCCGTGGCAATGCCATAGGATCCTCTGTGATTCTTCTCTAGGCACACACCTACGGATAATTCCGTCTGCACATCTCTTAAAGAGGTAGGGTTCATCCCACAAGTAGTACTTTGCATCAGTAATTAATTTCTTCTTTTGTATCCTGTTGTACTCCTTGGGTATGAACCTTGCAGCTTTATAGTTTGCAATGTCGGCAAACCATGGTGCTTCCTGAATGGCAAATAAATGCTCATCAGGAAACGTCTCAGAGATCTCAAGAAAGGGGGGGCGTCCCTTCCACTGGCTCTATCCGGGACAGATGATCAGCCACTTGGTTCTCTGTCCCTTTTTCTGTCTCTTATTTCTATATCAAACTCTTGCAGAAGTAATACCCATCTGATGAGCCTGGGTTTTGAATCTTGCTTTGTGAGTAGATATTTAAGAGCAGCATGGTCAATTTACACAATCACTTTTGATCCTACTAAGTATGATCTGAACTTGTCAATGGCGTAAACCACTGCAAGTAATTCTTTTTCTGTGGTTGTGTAATTTTTCTGGGCATCATTTAGAACGCGACTGGCATAATAAATGACATGCAGAAGCTTGTCATGCCTCTGTCCCAATACTGCACCAATGGCATGATCACTGGCATCACACATTAGCTCAAATGGTAACGTCCAGTCTGGTGCAGAAATGACTGGTGCTGTGACCAGCTTAGCTTTCAGCATTTCAAACGCCTGCAGGCACTCTGTGTCAAACACAAATGGCGTGTCAGCAGCTAGCAGATTGCTTAGAGGTTTTGCGATTTTTGAAAAATCCTTTATAAACCTCCTATAGAATCCTGCATGCCCCAGAAAGCTTCTGATTGCCTTAACATTGGCAGGTGGTGGTAATTTTTCAATTACCTCTATTTTTGCTTGATCCACCTCTATTCCCTTGTTTGAGATTTTATGCCCAAGAACAATTCCTTCAGTCACCATGAAGTGACACTTTTCCCAGTTTAAAACTAGGTTGGTCTCTTGGCATCTTTTCAGAACAAGTTTCAGGTGATCAAGACAGGAGCTGAATGAGTCTCCATATACTGAGAAGTCATCCATGAAGACTTCCAGAAATTTTTCCACCATATCAGAGAAAATAGAGAGCATGCATCTCTGGAAGGTTGCAGGCGCATTACATAGGCCAAATGGCATCCTTCTATAAGCAAACACTCCAGATGGGCATGTGAATGCTGTTTTCTCTTGATCCTGGGGATCTACTGCAATCTGGTTATAGCCTAAGTAGCCATCCAAAAAGCAGTAATAATCATGACCTGCTAGTCTTTCTAGCATCTGGTCTATGAATGGCAAAGGAAAATGATCCTTTCTGGTGGCTGTATTGAGCCTTCTGTAGTCAATACACATGCGCCACCCCGTAACTGTTCTTGTAGGAACCAGTTCATTTTTTTCATTATGAATCACTGTCATGCCTCCTTTTTTTGGGACGATTTGAACAGGGCTCACCCAGGGGCTATCAGAAATAGGATAAATAATCCCAGCCTCCAGTAATTTGGTGACCTCTTTCTGCACCACTTCTTTCATGGCTGGATTTAGCCGCCACTGTGGTTGAACCACTGGTTTGGCATTATCCTCCAATAAGATTTTGTGCATGCATCTAGCTGGGCTTATGCCCTTAAGGTCACCTATGGACCACCCAAGAGCTGCCTTGTGTGTCCTTAGCACTTGAATAAGTGCTTCCTCTTCCTGTGAATTTAAAGCAGAGCTTATGATTACTGGAAAAGTGTCACCTTCTCCCAGAAATGCATATTTCAAGGATGGTGGTAATGGCTTGAGCTCGGGTTTAAGAGGTTTTTCCTCTTTCAGAAAAAAGTTCAGAGGCTCTTTCATGTCCCCTGAATCCTCCAAATCAGGCTGAACATCTTTAAAGATGTCTTCCAACTCTGATTCGAGACTCTCAGCCATGTTGATCTCTTCTACCAAAGAGTCAATAAGATCAACTTTCATGCAGTCTGTTGATGTGTCTGGATGCTGTATGGCTTTGACAGCGTTCAACTTGAACTCATCATCATTGACTCTCAGGGTTATTTCCCCCTATTGGACGTCAATGAGGGATCGTCCAGTTGCTAGGAAGGGTCTTCCTAGAATGAGAGTAGCACTCTTGTGCTCCTCTATTTCCAGCACAACAAAGTCAGTGGGAAAGGCGAATGGCCCAACTCTGACAATCATGTCCTCAATCACGCCTGATGGGTATTTAGTGGAACCATCAGCAAGTTGGAGACATATCTGGGTTGGTTTAACTTCTTCAGTTAAGCCAAGCTTCCTGATAGTGGATGCAGGTATTAGGTTGATGCTTGCCCCAAGATCGCATAAAGCTGTCTTGGTGCAATTATCTTCTAATATGCATGGTATCAGAAAGCTCCCAGGGTCTTTAAGCTTTTCAGGAAAGCTCTTCAGAATGACTGCACTGCATTCTTCAGTGAAGAGAACTATTTCTGTTTCTCTCCAATCCTTTTTATGACTCAAGATCTCTTTCATGAACTTGGCATAAGAAGGTATTTGCTCAAGTGCTTCTGCAAATGGAATCTTTATTTCAAGAGTCCTGAGATAATCTGCAAAGCGAGCAAATTGCTTATCCTGCTCCTCTTTCTGGAGTTTTTGAGGATAAGGTATCTTGGTTTTATATTCTTCAACCTTAGTTGCTGCAGGTTTATTGCCTACAGAAGTGGTTGAAGAAGCCTTTTTAGAGGGGTTGTTATCAGCATTTGTGTGTGTCTGATCTCTCACTGGCAATTGAGTGCCAGAGTTAGAAGCTGGAGTGACGTGAGAAGCCAACTCCTTGTCTGTTCCTGGCGTTTGAACGCCAGAATTGTGCCCATTTTGGGCGTTCAGCGCCAGATCCTGCCCATTTTGGGCGTTCAATGCCAGATCCTTGCCCATTTCTAGCATTGAACGCCAGTCCTGCTGTATTTCTGGCGTTGAACGCCAGTTTTGGCCATGGTCTGGGCATTCAGCGCCAGCCTTCCACCAATTTTCTGGCGTTTTAGTGCCAGAATTATTTTTCCCTGGGCTCTTACTGTCCTCAGGTGAATTTTGGGTGGTTTACTCATTTCTTAGCTTTTTGCTGCCTTGAGGTGGGGTATTTAATGTTTTCCCACTTCTTAGTTGAACTGCTTGGCATTCTTCTGCTATTTGCCTTGACAGCTGCTGCTTTGTTTGCTTAAACTGTTTGTCCATATGGATATTAGCCATCCTTGTCTCTTGTAACCTTTCTTTGAATTCGGCTAACTGCTTTGTCAGAAAGTCCAATTGCTGATTGAATTCAGCAGCTTGTTTTACAGGGCTGAGTTCAGCAGTTACTGTTTTAACCTCTTCATTCATGGAAGGGTTGCTGCTTAAGTACAGATGCTGATTCCTGGCAACTGTATCAATGAGCTCTTGAGCCTCTTCAATTGTCTTTCTCATGTGGATAGATCCACCAGCTGAGTAATCTAGAGACATCTGAGCTCCTTTTGCAAGCCCATAATAGAAGATGTCTAACTGAACCCACTCTGAAAACATTTCAGAGGGGCATTTTCGTAGCATCTCTCTGTATCTCTCCCAGGCATCATAAAGAGATTCATTATCTCCTTGTTTAAAGCCTTGGATGTCCAGCCTTAGCTGTGTCATCCTTTTTGGAGGGAAATATTGATTCAGGAATTTTTCTGTTAGCTGTTTCCATGTCCTTATGCTGGCCTTAGGTTGGTTATTCAACCACCTCTTAGCTTGATCTTTTACAGCAAATGGAAACAGTAATAGTCTGTAGACATCCTGATCTATTTCTTTATCATGTACTGTGTCAGCAATCTGTATAAACTGTGCCAGAAACTCTGTAGGTTCTTCCTGTGGAAGACCGGAATACTGGCAATTTTGCTGCACCATGATAATGAGCTGAGGATTCAACTCAAAGCTACTGACTCCAATGGAGGGTATGCAGATGCTACTCCCATATGAAGCAGTAGAGGGGTTAGAATATGACCCCAGAGTCCTCCTGGACTGTTCATTTCCGCTTAGGTCCATGATGGAGAAAGGGAGATGATGTAAAATAGAAAAAATATTTTTATTTATTTATTTATATATTTATTTCAAAAATGAAATAAATTGAAATAAAATAAATAAAATTGAGTGAAGATTTTCGAAAAACTGAGGAGAGAGAAAGTGGTTAGGAAGTTTTGAAAAAGATATGATGATTTTGAAAAAAAAAGTTTTAAATTTTGAAATAAAAATCTAAATTTTAGAAATATATTTCGAAAATTTGTTTTTAAAATAGAGAGAAAAGATATTTTTTATTTTTAAGAGGAAAGAGAAAAACAATAAGATAGCACAAGATTTAAAATTTTTAGATCTAATGCTCCCTATTTTCGAAAATTTTGGAGGGAAAACACCAAGGAACACCAAACTTAAAAATTTTAAGATCAAGTCACAAGGAAAACTCAAGAACACAAAGAAAGAACACCAAACTTAAAATTTTTAGAAAACCAAACCAAAATTTTCGAAAATCAAAGGGAAATCAACAAGAAAACACTAAACTTAAAGTTTGGCACAAAATTTAATAGAGAAAATATTATTTTTGAAAAAGATTTTAAAAAGAGTGTACCAAACTGCCACGGACTTAGACCAACGCTCTAGCCAATTGGGCAGTAAATGTAGCACTTGTTTTAAAGAAGGATATTTTTAACCAAGAACAATAATAAGAGACTTTAAACCAAAAAAAAAAGAAAAATTTTCCTAATCTAAGCAACAAAATGATCCGTCAGTTGTTCAAACACGAACAATCCCCGGCAACGGCGCCAAAAACTTGGTGCACAAATTATGAATCACACTTTTCACAACTCGTACCACTGACCAGCAAGTGCACTGGGTCGTCCAAGTAATACCTCACGTGAGTAAGGGTTGAATCCCACGGAGATTGTTGTTTTGAAGCAATCTATGGTTATCTTGTAAATCTTAGCCAGGAAGTCAATTATGTTTATCAGTTGAATTGCAAATAAACAATGGAGCATGGATTAAAGGTTACTTGTTATGTAGTAATGGAGAATATGTTGGAGTTTTGGAGATGCTTTGTCTTCTGAATCTCTGCTTTCCTCTGTCTTCTTGTTCACGTACGCACGTCCTCCTATGGCAAGCTGTGTGTTGGTGGATCACCGTTGTCAATGGCTACCTTCCATCCTTCCAGTGAAAACTACGCTCACGCGCTCTGTCACAGCACGGCTAATCACCGGTTGGTTCTCGATCCGGTTGGAATAGGATTTACTATCCTTTTACGTCTGTCACTAACGCCCAGCCTTCAGGAGTTTGAAGCTCGTCACAGTCATTCAATCCTTGAATCCTACTCGGAATACCACAGACAAGGTTTAGACTTTCCGGATTCTCATGAATGCCGCCATCAGTTCTAGCTTATACCACGGAGATTCTGATTAAGGAATCTAAGAGATACTCATTCAATCGTATATAGAACGGAAGTGGTTGTCAGGCACACGTTCATGATTTGAGGAAGGTGATGAGTGTCACAGATCATCACCTCCATCACAGTTAGGCGCGAATGAACATCTTAGATAGGAACAAGAGTGTTTGAATGGAAAACAGAAATACTTGCATTAATTCATCGAGACACAGCAGAGCTCCTCACCTCCAACAATAGGGTTTAGAGACTCATGCCGTCAGAGAATACAAAGTTTAGATCTAAAAATGTCATGAGGTGCAAAATAAGTCTCTAAAAGTTGTTTAAATACTAAACTAGTAGCCTAGGTTTACAACAAATGAGTAAACTATGATGGATGATGCAGAGATCCACTTCTGGGGCCCACTTGGTGTGTGTTAGGCTGAGAATTAAGCAATCCACGTGCAGAGGCCATTTGTGGAGTTGAACGCCAGTTTTTGTGCCAGTTTGGGCGTTCAACTCCAGCTTTTGATCCTTTTCTGGCGCTGGACGCCAGAATTGGGCAGAGAACTGGCGTTGAACGCCAGTTTACGTCGTCTATCCTTGTGCAAAGTATGGACTATTATATATTGATGGAAAGCCCTGGATGTCTACTTTCCAACGCAATTGGAAGCATTCCATTTCGAGTTCTGTAGCTCCAGAAAATCCACTTTGAGTGCAGGGAGGTCAGAATCCAACAGCATCAGCAGTCCTTTTTCAGCCTGAATCAGATTTTTGCTCAGCTCCTTCAATTTCAGCCAGAAAAATACCTGAAATTACAGAAAAACACACAACTCATAGTAAAGTCCAGAAATATGAATTTTTCCTAAAAACTAATGAAAATAGACTAAAAACTAACTAGAACATACTCAAAACTATATGAAATTAACCCCAAAAAGCGTATAAAATATCCGCTCATCATCCACTAACCACATCCTAGCTACCTAACCACCTAAAATCCACTACAATCATGCATCTCTAACTATCCTATTTCGAACAAAAAATATAAAATATGCAACTAACTAACTAATTAGAAAACAAAATCGGTGTTCGGCGAAACCTGGTGTGTAGAAATGGAAATTAGGCTCAGAGAGATGGTGGCGGTATGGTGGTGATGCAGCGGCGATGGTTGGCGGAGCGGCGGCAGTCCGTGGTGGAGGCAGAGGCGGTTTGGTGGTTGTGGGTAGTTAAGGGTTAAGGAGAAGAGGTGAGGGAAGGGGGTGAGGGTTGAGGTGGTTGGGGGGTGGCGCGGTGGTGGCGGCTCGATGTTGGGGTGGTGGCAGTGGGGTCGTAGAGGGAGGAGGAAATGGGAAGAGAGGAAGGGAGGGAGGAGAAGAGAGGAAAGAAGAAGAAAAAAGGGGGGGTGCGGTGGTGGCGGCTCGGCGTTGGGGTGGCGGCAGTGGGGTCGTGGCTGGGCGGTGGAAAGGGGAAGAGGGGAAGGGAGGTTGCAGAGGGGAGTGGGGGGGTTTTTGGGTGATGCGGAATGGTAGGGTTTCGCATGGGTTGGGGTTAAGGATTTTGAATCCACGCAAACGCGTGCAGCACGCGATCGTGTGATTGGGGCAAAAAGGGCTCTGACGCGATCGCGTGATTGTGGGATAATGAAAGTGACGCGTACGCGTGGGGCACGCAAACGCGTCGCACAGAATTGTGCTAAACGCACGATTCCAGCGTCGTTTTGGCGCAACTTTCTGTTTCCATTAGGTTCCCTAAAATCCATGCGACGCGTACGCGTCTCTCACGCTTTCGCGTGGGATGTGCGTAGTGCAAGTGACGCGTTCGTGTCAGGGATGCGAATGCGTGGGCCAATTTGTGCTAAAGGCACACTAGCCGCATGATTCCAGCCCAACTTTTTGGGCGTTGGATCTTTACACCGATTTCCATTCGACACCCACGCGTGGCCTGCGCGCTTGCGTGGGGTGATTTTTTTTTTTTTTGCAATTATGCAGTATGCAATATGCAATGCTAATATGGGTGATATGAATAATTCCAGGTTCAATGAAAATAAAATAAAATAAAAATAAACAAAACGAAATAAAATTGAAAAAAAAAGGAACGATCATACCATGGTGGGTTGTCTCCCACCTAGCACTTTTAGTTAGAGTCCTTAAGTTGGACATTTGGGGAGTCCTTTGTTATGGTGGCTTGTGCTTGAATTCATCCAAAAATCTCCACCACTGTTTGGAATGCCAACAGCCTCTGGGGTCCCAAACTAGGCATGTAAAGCCCTTGAGTAAATTCAAACAGGTTCTCAGGTTCCCGAGATGTTGAATGACAGAATAGATTCCAGGATCCCAAACCTTGCTTTTACATCCACCTTTGTCTCAATTTTTACTTTTCCAGCCGAGCGGTTTGGAAGTTGCATTCTCACCAAGATGACAAAACATTTTCCGAGACCCATTCAATTGAATTCGATACCAACTCTTGCACTTCAAATTGAAGCGTGGAACCTTATTGAATCTTGCATACCAGCTCTGAGTACGAACCATTTCCCTTTTACTCTTAAAGCCGCAAAGAGCCCTAAGCTGACCATCTGTTTCAAGCAAACCATATTCAAGTGGAAAAGTAAAGATAAAAGCTAAGGATTTTACCCACTTAAATTTAGTATTGGGTGGTAATGGCCTTGGGATAGGTGTTTCCAGTGGTTTTGCAAGCTCTTCTCCCTTGTGTTCTTCTGTGAATTCTTCCACTTCATTGTAGACTTCTTCGGTTTCAACCACATCTTGATCCAAGTCTTCGATATCTTCCTCATCACTCAAGTCATAAGTTGGAGGTTGCGAAAAATCTACCTCCGCATCATCTCCGTATTTACTTGGGGAAGATTCTCCCATCTCAAAGAGTTCACTTGCGTATGCAAGTTCATTAGTAGGAGAACTTGGTTCGGGATTATCATTATCAAGGAAACTTGCTTGTTGAGTTATTCTGTCCAGTTCTTCATAAGATTCCTGCTTTGGAGGTTGTGCACTATCCTCCTTAGCATCAATTGTAAATTTCTTGACGGAATTCTCCACAATTCTGGATTCCCATGGAGGTTCAGCGTCTCCTAAGTCTTCAACCAATTCTTCTTCTTTGATAATTTCAGCTTCCTCCACTTGTTCCAGTACAAAATCATGCTCTTTACTGTCCATTGGGGTTTCTAGTATCTCCTTCATGCTGCGTTCTTCGTTAGATTGCCCACATGAAGCCATGGGATTCCTTGAGTGTCCGAACGTCGGGAAGGTAGTCTATTTATCGCTTGATTCAATTAGTGAAGTATGGCATGAAATTTTTCAAATGTTTCCTTGAGTTGCTCCCTTGTTTCTTGGGGTGAAGGATATGGACATGGTACATAGGGAGGTGGTGGTTCTTGGGAGTAATTGGGTTGGAATTGGGGTGGATAAAGGTTAGGGTCATATGGAGGTGAATGGTGGTAGTCGGCTTGTGAGTGTGGTGGTTCAAAGCTGCATTGAGGAGGTGGTTCATAGGCATATGGCAGGGCTTGTCGGTAATTACAAGTGGTTCCACCATATCTATCATCTTGGTATGCACCTCGGAATGGTTTCTGACTATAGTAATATGGTGGGTGATGGTTATCACGAAAGGGTCCACCATAACTATTGTCTCGACATGCATTGTTGAATGGTCATCGTCCATGGTAGTTTCGAGGGTGTTGTTGCTCAAATGGTTGATCAGATCCTCGTGACTCCTTCCATCTCTGATTGTTTTGACCCTGATACATGTTCCTGTTATAACTTCCATTCCTTGCAACAGCATTGGAACCAAACTCAAAGCGATAGGGGTGAGAATTCATAGTGACAAATAAAAATTAAAAACAAAAATAAAAACAAATAAACAGGTAAAAGAAAATATTTACAATAACCAATAATAAGGCACACATTTGTAATTCCCCGGCAACGGCGCCATTTTGACGAACTGATTTCTGTTTAGTAAAGAAATTTTATAAAATTATAATCGGCTATTAGTATAGTTTCTAAACCAACAAAAATCCTTTCGTACAAAAGTTTTGTTGTCACAAGTAACAAAACCCAATAAAATTTATAACCGAAGTATTTAAACCTCGGGTCATCTTCTCAAAGAATTGCAGGGAGGTGTGATTTATTATTGGTTATGTAAAAAGATATGTTTTTGGGTTTTTTAAAATAAGGAATAAGTAATTTAAATGACAAGAAAAATAAATTAATAATAATAAAATCTCTTGGCAAGGTATAAGAACTTGAAGTCCTATCCTAGTTATCCTTATCAGGTGTGATGAGAATTGGATTCTGCTCCCACTTTTAATTAACCCTTACTAAATAAAGAAAAGTCAAGTGGACAAATTAATTTGATCCTCAGGTCCTAGTCAATTCCTATGGAGAGACTAGAGTTATTGGGGTGCAAATTAACCAGCAAAGAATTCCAATTTGAATCAACAGCTGAGTTGATAACTCAAGTGTTATAAATTACTTAACCAAGGCCAAAAGGGGAAAATAAATCTAATTTGAATTGAAATCATTCATAAATAAATTAAAGCAAAATAAAATCTGAAATACCTCAAAATATATTAATTAAGAAAATCATAACATGAATGGTTCATAAGCTAAATTGAAAAGATAAATGACAATTAAAATAGTGGAATAAATAAAAGTAGAAAATAAATTAAAGGAATATTGAACTTGTGATTGAAGAGAAATAATCCTAAAATAAGAGAAATTCTAATCCTAAATCCTAAGAGATAGGAGAGAGCCTCTCTCTCTCCCTAAAACTACATCTAAATCCTAATAATTGTGAATGTGTATGTTTTACTAGGTTGTTCTACGTATATCCTTTGATTCCTCTATTCTCTGGCTTATATTCTGTGTTTCTGGTTTGGATTTGGGCCAAAAAAAAGGGTCCAGAAATCGCTGGGGGCGTTTTCTGCAGATTCCTGTACGTGGCGTCTATCACACGTTCGCGTGGGTCACGCGTTCGCGTCATCTGGGAGTTTTCCTTGTCACGCGTACGTGTCATTTGCGTTCTGCTCAAGGAGCGCATCCGCATCGTCCACGCGTTCACGTCGCTGCATTTTTGCGCTAGGCATGCGTTCGCGTCGTCCATGCGTTCGCGTCGCTGCCTTTTCTTCAAAACTCCATTTTTGTGCTTTCCTTCCATTTTTGTATGTTTCTTTTCTGTCCCTTAAGCCATTCCTGCCCTATGAGACCTGAAAATACTTAACACACAAATCACGGCATTGAATGATAGTAAAGGGTAATCAAAATTAATATTTTTAAAGCATAGGAAACATGTTTTTCACATATATCATAAAATAAGAAAGGAAAAGTAAAACCATGCAATTTACATGAATAAGTGGGTGAAGAATTGATAGAAACACTCAATTTGAACACAAATTATATCATAAAATATGGGTTTATCAAACACTGACATCCCTAACACATATAAACATCACACCAGCAACATTACAAATAAAGGGATATATGTGTGAAAGAGTATCCCCTCCCCCCTGGTTTTAAGTACCATTTTATGAATGATTTTCACTCATAACAAAAATTTGGGAGAGTAGATATATGCGTCTGTGAAGAAAAAGTTAGATATATTCGGCATATAACTCCACCTGCTTGTCTTGCGTCTTTTGCATTCTTGTAAATCTTCATCTTTCTCCCAATATAACATGCAATCATTAGGACAAGCAAGTATCTTTTTATAATTGAGCCCTAGTTTATTTATGGTTTTTTTTTTTTTTGCCTCATAGAATGTGTTTGAAATCTTCGCATTTCCAAAAGCATCTTTTATTAACTTGAGGATTTCAGTCATGAATTTGTCGCTTATTCTGTATAAACACTTTATGTGATACATAGTAATTAAGAAAAACAATTTCGAATATTTTATGCACCTTTCATATAATTGTTTATTACCATCTTCCAACAACTTGTAAAATTCTGCATTTTCTCCATTGTGCTCTTCATTTTGAGTTCCATCCTCATCTTCTGCATTGTCTCCATCTCTATCTATAGGTTTAGAAGAATGAGTAGGTTCATTCAAGTCAGGTCCAGCGACTCCTAATGCATCATTGAGCATTGTTACCATTGGATGCTGAGATGCCGAATCATCTTGTATAATATGACTAGTTTGATGAATTTGTGACCGAATTCCAACTGCTTCTTCACCATGCCAATACCAAACTTTGTAGTTTTCTAAAAATGTCTTGACTATTAAATGTTCAAAAACCTTTTCTCTTGTTTGCCACTTGCCAAAACTACACTCCGGATAAGGATATTTAATTTGATGACCCTTGAAAGATCGATGCTCAAAAGCAAAATCGAAAAACTTGTTTAAACCATTTTTATATTCATGCGTGGTTCGTGGTTTTACGATCCATGATTTATCGATTGACATGACTAAAAAGGACTACAAATAGAAATTTTAAAAAATTTATTCATTAAAAATCTATATATTCTAAAGGCAAGAAAATTATTCTTGCATGTGAAAATTAGATATTATAAAAATACTTAAATAGTATTGTAAAAGATACTTTAAGAAAATTATAATTACCTCTTTCAAATGATAATTTCATGGCAATCACAGTAGTTTTGTGAATTTTTTTTTCTCAAGTAGTTGTGTATATACAAATTATTTTTTTTTTCAAAATAAAAAGAGACAAGGAAATAAATAAAGCGAATATATTATTCCAGTGGAAGGAGCTTTATTCATTGAGAACTAAATTAAATTTTTAGCTTGATAAGTTCATTGAGCTAATAACATTTGAACTTAAAGAGAACCTGATTTTAAATCATCATTGTACCTGCATTATGATTTCACAAAAGGAAACATAAAGACCAACAATTAAAAATCTATATCTTGCCGAATATTTAAATGCACGAAAAGTTTTAGGGCCTCAAGTAGTAATCAAGTGAACTGAAAATACATATATTTTTAATAATAGCAGCAAAACAAAAACCTCCAACTTCTAGCTTTGGCTTAATATATAGCAAACAAAGATTACTATAAGAAGATAAAGTAGCATGCATAGTTGTAAAAATGGAACTGGTGATTAAACCGGTTAGATTACTGGTTTACTAGTTTATTGGTTCAGCCAATAAATTACTAGTTGAACCGGTAAAACCAGTTTCAAGTAAATAAAAAATATAAAATACTAAAAATAGTCATAAACTTAAAAAATTCAAAATACATATCTTTAGTTCTTCACCAACATTTTAAAAACAACCAAGTTTCAAAGTCTAAAGATAACTAATACAAAGATAGACATGAAATTAGTTAGTACTACTACAATAGTATCTTAATTAGACACAATAAGAATAACAATTCATAAACTATATCCAAGGAGTGATCTCGAAGTCGGAAAATTGTTCTTCATCTGATAAATGTGGAGCTACATCCTGATTGGTTTCATTTTGATTTGCATTTTCCATAGAATTATTAGCTCCATCATCATCCCGATCATCTTCCAAATCCAATTGATCTAGCATTATAGATAATGTTTCACAAATTAAGATAAAAAATAATATAAAACATGTTATAAAGCATACCAAAATCATAGTTGATCATAATACATAAATAAATAAAAGCATACCTAAATCATCTAAAAGTGATTGAAGAGACATATTTGCAAGATCATTTCATAAAGCATCAACTTCTTCAAGAGTTAAAAATGGTGGTGAATCTTCCAATATCCATTACGAATGATCATCAAATTCATCAAGACAAATTTCATCATAAACTTTCTTTCTCATTTCATTCCTATGTTATCAATATACTTCGTTACTCTTGTGATGATTAAAATTTTAAAATAATGCTTTCAACTTAAAATAATCAAGAAAGTACCTTTGTTGTAACTTTAAGTTGTAATGAACATAAACAAGATCATTAAGTTTTTGATGCTTTAACCGATTCCTCTTCTTTGATGAATGTGTTCAAAAATACTCCAGTTACGCTCACAGCCTGAAGAACTACAAGTTTGGCTTAAAATACGAATCACCATCTTTTGCAAATTTGGCGCTCCACAACCATAAGATTTCCACCATTGATCTTAATATAAAAAACAAAAAAAACTAATTTATCACAATCATAAATATCAAATCATAAATACATCACAATCGTAGAAGACCAAATTTATGAAGAAATTCACCTAGCATAACAGTGCTGCGTTCACGTATTGCAGACGGTCTTCCAAAATCTTGTTCAGCATTCTTAAAGATCCTCATCTCACTTGTCAGCTTAGAATTCAAATCAGGATCACCATAAGAATATTTCTCAATGACATCCAACAAGTCAGAAGTCGTTTGTCTGTGCTTTTCAAATTCTTCAGCATTAAATCGAAAAGCTGGATTTAACCAATAACCAGCGGCATGAAGATTTTTCTTAAGTTGTGCATCCCAACAAGTATCTAAAATCTTCAAATAAGGATCAACAACCTTCTTTCTTTTTTGAAACCTCTTCACCATTTCTCCTCTAGCCTTATAAATAGCTTGATAAAGAAAATCCATGGCAGCTCTGTCTTCACTATCCATAATACGTAAAACACAAACAAGTGGCTCAGTAAGCTTAATAATATCAGTGCATTGACTCCAAAATTTAGAATCTAAGACTTGATCCACAAATTTCTTAGCTTTGGCTTCTTTGTAGTAAGCTGAGCTTGTCCATTCTTTAGAGGTCACCATAGATCTCAAAGGATCCTTTTGAGCCAAAACACTTTGCAAAGCAATGAAATTAGTGTCAAACCGAGTTGGAGCCGAATGAAGTATTTCCCTCCCACGTTCAAACTTTCTCATCAAGAATAGTAGATAGAAATGATTATAGATATACTTGGTGATCATTGAAGCTTGTGACACAGTTTCACTCACTTTTTGTAACTTCCCAATATCTTGAAACATCATATTAACACAATGAGCTGCACAAGGGAACCAATACAATTTAGGAAACTCAGCCTCCAACAACCTTCCCATAGCAACATAGTTTGCAACATTGTCTGTTATAATATCCACAATATTCTTAGGACCAACAAACAATACAACATCCCTAAACAACTTAAACAAAGCATCAACAGTTTTTGAGACATTAGAAGCATCAACTGACTTTAGAAAAACAGTTCCTTTAGGACAATAAACTAAAAAATTAATCAAAGTACGCCTACAACGATCAGTCCATCCATCGGCCATAATAGTACATCTAGTTTGTTTCCAAATCTCACGATAACCATCAATCATTTTCCTCACATCCTCGACCAATTTACTCAACAAATACCCACGGACTCTTGGATAATTTAGCCCTTTATACCCTGTACCCATGCTTGCAATAGCATCAATCATTGGCTGATAATAAGCTGAATTAACCGCATTAAATGGAATAGAGGCATCCATCATCCATTTTGCAATAGCAATATCACACTTCTCCCCAATTTCTTTGCTTTGAAGAATGCTTTTGATAGTTGGTTGAGCTCCGGGTGTTGTTGCCGATGGAAAATATGATTGTAATCCTTTGACTTGTTTTCCTTTTCTAGAGCTAGGTGCTGGAACTCCGGATTTTTGTTGTTGTTGTATCTCATTACGTTCGATCTCGTCAAATTCTTTTTCAACTTCATCACAAGAATTATAACTTTCTGCATATTGTTCATGAGCTTTTCGTTTCCTGCTTCGAAGCTCTTCAATGCTTTGATGGAATTGGTGTCTCACTGCAGCTGACACGTTTCGACATGACTCAATATCTCTTTCTTTTCCAGCCAAATGAGTCTTAAATCGATGAATTCCTCCACCCCTAATAAGCTTCTCACAATATATGCATAACATAATGGTTTTTTCAGATTCCACAACTTGTTTACAATGACCCCATGCAGGATTAGTTTTTGCTCTATTATTGTTTTTTTGGGTTCCAATTGATGCATCAAGAGTTGATCCTTATTCTTGCGAAGATGGTGTTTCTGATGGTGTATTCGCAGAAGCCATTCTAAAACAATATGGAGTAGTAAAAGTATAAAACAACAGCAACCCTAAATTCCCTATTTCCTATTCCCTATTCAGCAAGACAACAATCTTAAATTCACAGAACAAGCAGATTCATAGTTTCATACTAAACAATTACTTCAACATCACCTATTTCAACAAGCAGCTATTTCAACAACAGAAATTTTACCTATTATCCCAAAAATTTTAAGTTTTCATAACAGAACAGAACAACATAACATTATTCATAACAGCTTCATCATTTCAAGTTTTTAACAAGCATATTCAACAAGCATTGGAAGAACAGAATAGAACAGAGGAGAACAACATGTTCAACTAACCTGTTTGACAGAGCAGAGGACGAACACGACGGCGACGGCGCGGCGACGGCGACGATAAATATGAGAGACAGGGACCAAGGTGAGACGAAGCGGAGCAGTGATTCTGTTCTGTTCCTTGAGACTTCAGAATGGGTGTCGCGGTGAGTGACAGAGTGAAGTGAGGTCACGAGGTGAGGAGGTGAGGGGGAGGGTTAGTCATTGTGGTTACTCGTTAGGGGATTAGGGTTGGGGAAACAGGGATTGGAGGGTTATTCGAGTCTCTTTTTTTTTTAAACCAAAACGACGTCGTTTTGGCAAGTGAATTAAAAAAAAAAACTTCCGAACCTGCCGGTTGAACAAAAACCATCGGTCCTCTGATTTTCATCAGAATCGACCGGTTCAACCCAGTTACCAACAGTTCTGTTTCTTGTCCGGTCATATTGATCAATCGGACCGGTCAAGGGTCCAGTTCACCGGTTTTCCGACCGAATCGATCGGTCCGGTCCGATTCTTACAACTATGGTAGTATGTGTATTCTCAAGTCAAAATTAGTTTAGTTTTTCAAGTCAAAATCATTTAAAAAGACTATCAAGTAAAAGAAATCATTCAAATTCAAACAGAAACTTAACAAGAGGTTAAAGTTGCCAGCTTGAAGGAGTCTAAGTCGGAGCTGGAGGTTGAGCAAACAACCTTGAAATCAGACATCTATGGCCGATTTCTTTGCAGGTACCACCCCCACCTTCACCAAGACGTCAGACGGCAGCACCTTAGCACCAGGAAGTGTCGGACACAACCTCAAAAGGAACTTAGACTTCACGTTCAGGTGCAAATCACAATTTCAGGTAACACTCGAAACAGTATTGTATAATTTTAACCAATTTTAAAACATTAAAATACCCAAAGACATATATTTGCTATTTGAAAAAATTAAATAAATTTCACTAATAATTTAGGATTTAATTTTGGCAAAAAAGTCTAAATATCGAACTTAGAATGGATATCTGCGTGCTCGACACGCTGTTGCTCGTGACTGGAATCCACACAATAGCAGCATCATCTTCAACCTTTGGATGGGTGATTAGATTTGATTTTTGACCCACCCAATAAAAAACGGACCAACATCCATATCTCCTTCATTTAGCCATAATTTTCCATGTTCTTGGTGATTATGGATTTGCCTCTAAATACTGTATGAAACTCATATACTCTTCAAATGTATTTCGACCAAAACTTTTTTTGAGTTTTTTCTGAGCAACAATAACAAGGTGTAGGTTCCACCATTGAAGCTTGATTCAAGCTTTCATTTGTAACAAATGTTAAACAAATACTTTAGAATGAAATAATTTTTTAAACAAATAATTCATTCTAATCTACATCCAAATAAACAAAATTTCTGGCTAAGCAAAACAAGATAAACAAAAATGCAATCAAACAAAGGGTGAGCAATGACAGGGGTTAGACGTCCAAAGAGATTAGAGTTATGTTTATTTCTCTTGCTAAAATAAAATTCTTATCACAATTTTAGCTAAAAAATAATTAAACATACAATTTCACATTTTAGTCACTACAAAATTGCTGGTGCATCATAAACTAGCAAGAAGCCACGATGCCACCAATTTGTGAGTGGCACTATAAAATTCACCCGTATTTATAATTATATTTAATTTATGTTCAGCTTAAAATTATATATGTTTAACACCTTTTTAACTAGACAACGATACTTTATTGCAATATACGTATTCAGCCCGCGAGAAGGAAAACAAATCTTGGCGGACCAATCTAATGGTGAAAATTCACGTCCTGTTATTTTTTTGTAAAGTTAATAGTTAAAAATTATTACATAATAATTTAGTCAAATATATTAAATCATTTAATAGTTTTTAACTATCAACTTCACATAAAAAAAACTGAACCTGAATCTTCATCCAATCCAACGTCCAGCCTAATTTTTAAGTAAAAACCCCTAATTAAACAATCATTAAGCAAATTCTGAAATTACTTGATGATATTAGCGGCCAACATCTGCAATCTAATATCAAATTCAGATCCTCATGTTTGACAAATTTTCCTCGTGTCTCAAATCTTTTATAAATTTTTCTATCCTAATTCTAGACTTTCCCAATTGTTTTTGTATTGACCCAGAATCCTCTACGTATCTTACTAGTTGTGATTCTTTCAGCCCAAATATATTAAGGTTGGTTTTACAGGGAGAACCAGAGAAGAGACATTACGTAACGGAACAGGTGCTTTGATCGAAGAAGGAAGGGAGCGATCTGTTAGGGGCCTCCTTGACAATTGCAGAAATTTAGCAAGCTTCCTAAATCACCTCTTCTGTTATGTGCAGCTGCAGCACCAAAAGCATGGGTAACAGTGTTTTGAAATATCGGATATGGCGGCGCCATAATGGTATGGCGTGGCAGAATTTGGCCTCGTTACCATACAGAGGCCACCGCGACGTGGTTTTCACGGCGGATGAAAAGGCGGCTGCAATTGCGGTGGTGCCATGGCGGAACGCCATGAAAATGGCAAAAATGGCTGGTTTTTTGGGATTTAAAAAAAAATCTGAGAGTAATTGGATAAATTAGGAAACCCTAAGTGATACAATGTAACCCTAATCAGTCAGTGTTATTCAAAAACTTCTCTTCTCTTATTCATGTAAAAAACGTCTCTCTGTCTTTGTTCTCTCTTCTCTGTGCCTCCCATCGCTGCCGATCTTCGCTGCTACCCATCGCCATTTGCCGCCCCCGTCGTCGTCGTCGTCGTCGTCGTCGTCGTCGCCGCTAGTCGTTGTCGCCACTCATCACCCCACTTCCGTCTTTCTCTGATTCGTAGTTACATACGTTCTTTTTTTTTTTCTCCATTTAATTCACTGTCATAAACATCTCTTCCTCTAATTTTTTTTCCATTCAGTTCAGTTAACTATGTCAACTTCCAGACCAACCCTTGATTCTAATGATACTGAATCAGATGATGATGATGGGCATGATAATAAGAGTTTTGCTACACATACAAGTCTTTTTGGCTTACATGTCTTACAAGTTGGGTCAAACCTAACAAAAACTACATTCACCCACTGAAGCGTGATAACACGTGCATCACTCAACCGTTTCCAAAGCGCGCTCTCACTCACCATTATGGAAAGACGCTTCTTCTTCTTCACGATCTTCCTTCTCCTCCTCCTCCTCTTCCTTCTTCTTCTTCTTCTTTGCGTTTCTCCTCCTGTTTCTTCGTGTGTTTCATCTTTATCGTCATTTTTTTATTACTATTGTTGTTGCTGCATTTTTTTCTCCTCCTCTTTTTATTGATTTTGCAACGTTATGTATTTTTTTTTTCTTTGTTTGATTTTTTCTCCCAAGAAGAATTATAAGAAAACGAAATAAGAAGATGAGGAAGAAGAAGAAGTAGAAGATGAGGAGGAGGAAGAGAAAGAGTTTTGAATTATGTAGAACTTATCAAAATAAAAATACACCCAAATTTCCTTAAAATACACCCAAATATCTTCGTGTTACACCCAAATTTGCTGCAAATACAGAAAAATATTTCCTCTAATGCTGCATTTTTTTCTTCTTTTTTTCCTTATTTCTTTCTTTCTTTTAGTTAAATGAATATAAGTTCATCCTCTTCCAAGTAATTTTGCAGTATTGGGTGTTTCTTCTTCTTTGTTTAATTTTTTTGTTTTTATTATTGTTAAAAGAGTAAAATAAGAAGAAATTTGAGAAGGTAAAACAAAAAGGAAAAGATGAATAAGAAAAACAAGAAGAAAATGCTGATGATGATGAAAAAAAAAGAAACAGCAGAAGATGAGGAGGAGGAAGAGAAAGAGTTTTGAATTATGTAGAACTTATCAGAATAAAAATACACCCAAAATTCCTTAAAATACACCGAAATATCTTCGTGTTACACACAAATTTACTGCAAATACAGAAAATTGTTTGCTCTAATACTGCATTTTTTTCTTTTTTTTCCCTTATTTCTTTCTTTCTTGTAGTTAAATGAATGTAAGTTCACTCACTTTCAAGTAATTTTGCAGCATTATGTGTTTCTTCTTTTTCTTTGCTTGACTTTTTTGTTTTTATTCTTGTTAAGAGAGTAAAACAAGAAGAAATTTGAGAAGGTAAAACAAAAAGAAAAAAATGAATAAGAAAAAAAGAAGAAAAAGATGGTGATGATGATGAAAAAAAAAAGCAGTAGAAGATGAAAAGGAGGAAGATGAAGAGTTTTGAATTATGCAGAACTTATCAGAATAAAAATACACCCAAAATTCCTTAAAATACACCCAAATATCTTCGTGTTATACCCAAATTTGCTGCAAATACAGAAAAATATTTCCTCTAATGCTATATTTTTTCTTCTGAATTGAACCACAGCTCAACCACTTGATTGGATTCAAAACAATAATCAATTTCGTTCCGATTCAATTAACAAACTGAACCTGAATTATTCATTATCTTCAATAACGAGATAACTGATGATGGAGGAGAAAGAGAAAAAGAAAGGAGGAGAAGAAATTCCAATGAAAAAAGAAGGAAAAAGAGGTGGTGTTGATGACGACGATAACAAAAAAGAAAAATAACGAAAAAGAACCTGCAATAACAAAAAGAAGAAGAAGAACGTGCAGTAAATACGCATTTTTGGAGATGCGAGTGAATATAAATGACTTATATAAAAAAACACTTGTATGTGGAGAACAATTGTAATAATAATCGTGTTAATCCGGATAAAGTTGATAAGGGCTAAAATTTAGATGATTTATTCCATCATGTTAGTTTAAAGACACGATGACACAATTACTTTAGTCTTTCTTTTAAGTTTTTAGTTTTTATTTTTCTGTCTTATATTTATTTGCTAAACTTGTTATTATATTTGTCGAATTAATTGGATGTCTTATAACTAGAAAAATGATTATATAGATTAGATTTTATAGTTTATCATATTTGTAATTTTTCTGTATGTTTTTCTGTACATATATATGCATTTTTTAGGTAATCCGTCATTTTTCACGTTGTCATCCGCTATTATTTTATGGGGGATTTTTGTCTCACCACCATGAGCCGCCATCCGCAATCAAAAACTATGATGGGTAATAACTTGTACACAAAATTACAAAATATAGACACCATAATGTAGATTATCTTTCATTTAATTATTAATAAGAAAGTTAATACAAACGTTCGGTGATCATCATCTTTAGCTACAGGAAGCTACTTCACCATGCGACTCTCTACAAAAATATAGCCACCAAATCTAAATATCCTGTGAACCAAAGCTCATTACCCTAACAGTGTATTACAAGTTACAAATCACATTAGAACTAAGCTCTTGACTTCCTTGATTCTTCTCCCATATATAACAAAGTTCTTCCAAATGGAAAAGTCCAAAAGTACATACCATGAATATTCTAGCATTACCATCTCAATCCTATCTATGCAACAACGGTCAGAGTACATGTCAATAACAAATGAAGACATTCAAACATAAAAAAAAAAACAAAAAAACAACAGCTCTTCCAAGTTATAAAAAAATTCCTGCATTCAGTAGGAAAGTAGCCTACATCATGAAAGATGCAGTCCAAAAATGGAGTAAGACCGGGCATAACCTCAAAAGGAGTTCTTCCTTGCACTTCAGCAACTCCTCCATATTTTAAACCAAATTGCACTTGCATCATTTCACCCATATCTACTCTTTCAACCACTATTCTCACAGGAAAAACTGATCTCATTTTCAAAACTATTATATTAGTACCTCTCAAATCACTCTTCAAATATTGCCTTTGTAATGTCATTAGTAACAGACAAGAGAAACAAATAAGAATAAAGAAATGGATGCAGTCCGAGAATATATATAAGCATCCAACAAAGATCTTTAGTTAAAAGGCAAGAGCAAATCTCATCAGTCTGAATTTGCTTAAAGGTCATTACCTTCATAAAACTTACTTTTGAAGACCCAGAATAATTTGCTTCAATTTCAACTTTCGCTTGGGATCAGTCATAGCTGCCACTACCGCTTGTCTTGTCTTCTTGGCTGCTCCATTTATCACTACCTATTCAAAAGTTAAAAGCACACACTTGTTCAAAACTTTTGAATGATGGGAAAGGACATAAACATGATTCCATGATATATATGCAAAGTATATTAAAACGCATGTGTATTGCTGTTGGTTGCCATAAAACGACTTTCAATAACGCACTTCCAATGTGGCTTATGTATGTATAGTATGCTTTTCTTCTACTAAAACATGGAAAGTGATTTCAATACTCTCATAGCATGACAGTAGATACTATGGCCATGTAAAATATGTAATGGATATCCAAGTGGTGAGAAATTTGCTATTCAGTGGCCAATCCAATGTTGACACTTGAACCATCCAATGGAAAAACTTTCCATCCATTACATATTAAGAGATTTTTTTATCTGGAAATATATTTTATGAAACTGTAAATAAAGGGGTGCAGTTAGTAAGAGACTACTTACCACCAATAGGCAAAGATATACTTTAAAACATTCCAATTCATTCAACATATAACTTGATCAAAAGCCATACACAATTTAGGACCAGAGTACAGAAACACTTCATTCCCCCCAAACAAGGGGGTGTCAAGAAAATTCCAAGTTTTAACACAACCTAAACCACCATTTGTATTCCGTAAAGTGACGACCAGCCATCAGAAATTGACCTCATTTGATACTGAGCTACTTAGTGCCCTCTTTCAAATCCAATGCGAGTCCTACCAGAACCTCCCTCATAACCATCCCGCATAGAAGATCCAGCACTTGCTCTCAATGTTCCTCCGCTACCAACATTTTCCATGGCTTTCTTACCACTCTTAACATCAGTCAAGAACTGATCCAGACCAAATGGATCAGCTTCATCTTGATTCTCAAATTCAACTGGCCTGTCCCTTGGACCTGGCCTTTCAGAAGTCCCCACAAACCCTCTGTCAGGCTTGAAGCGATCGGTCTTCCTAATCTTCTCTAACTGCTCGTCTGCACCACCATAAACCTCATTATCAACATCCTTCTTTGGCCTATAGAGGGTTGAGAGTGTTGGCTGTGCAGTGAACAAGCCTTTGTCATAAACATTGTACTGATCATCAGTGGCAAACCCAGATGATATTCCTTTCTCCTGGTTGAATAGCCTCTCATCATACATGACCTCAGTACCCGGCTTAGTAGAAGCCATACCAAGAGCAACTTTCTCACTTATATCACGATCCCTGTCTCTTGTGAGCTTGCTTTTCTTTCCCATAGCAGCATCCTTAGCCTCTAATCTTCTCTCCCTCTCCCTTTCTCTTCGCCGTTCCTCACGAATTTTCTCCCTATGCAACCGCTCCTCCCTTTCCTCTCTTGTCTCCTTTGGATAGTTCTTCTCCCTTTCATGTTCATGTGGTTGCTCATAATCAACTGCCATGTCAGCATCATCCATGATGCTCCTCTCAGATGGAACAGGAATAGCAGCTGGAGGGGCTACACCAGTTCTCTCGGAACGAGCTTTCTGAGCCAAAGCTCTCAGCTCCTGTTCTTTCCTTTCCTTTTCCTTTAGAAGCATCTCCTTCTGAACCTTGGACCTCATTGCAACTGCTTCTCTAGCCTTCTGCTCTGCAACATATAATGCCTCCGAAAGCTTTGCAAAATTATCATTGATCTGAACATCCTGAAGACCTCTCCCATCGGCAGCAAGACGCTTGTCAAGAGGGATAGTGTAACCTTTTGGATTCTTCCAATTAGAAATACAAGGAGGTATCTTCCAATCCTGCTGGTCTTTCACAGTAACTGGCCTCGGAGGGGAATGCATCACTGGCACCGGAGGGGAGCCGGAAGCCTTGGGAACACGCTTATGCTTGAATTTTGGAGGCTCCAATGGATCAACTGGCATCTCAACCATTCTAATAACCCTCTCTTTCGCCCCGGAATTGAAAGCTGCATTCTGCTGGGAAGGCTTATACTTAATATACTTTGTATCTGATGACTGCTTGGGGACATTTTTCGGCTGTGCTGCACTCAATCTCACATTAACTATCTTCTCAAGTGCAGCCTTAGTCTCCTGAGTTGTCTCCTCAATCTCCTTCTGCTCATCCTCATCATCTTCCATGTCACTGTCCTCATCATTCTTCAGGATCTTTGGTATGAGATCCTTCTGTTGCGTGTATACAATCTTCTTAGCATTCTCGTTCTGCTTCACTATTGCATCATATGCAACATTCCCATGAGCATCAACTGTCACTGGAAGGATCTTTGAACCCGGCTTTGAGGATTTGTTCCTTCCCATGTCAAGTGGGTACTGAGCAACATGGATCTCAGGAAAGGCACCACCATCCCCAAAATCCTCCACCTTGCGAGGAACAAAACCGGCACGTTTCATATAAGGGGGCACTGGCTTGTGTATGATGGCAGTGGATTTTTCCTCCTCGGATGAAGAGGAGAATCTCTTCTTGAACCATGGATCGTTACTGTGATCATAGTAAGTTGTTGAGGATGATTTTGCTGGAGGAAGAAGCTCTTTCAAAGCCGACATAATTCTAAGGCAGAAAAATTACCACAAAATAATCAATTTTAAAATTCAGATCCAAACATGAGAAACTAAAACAAGGTGAAAACGCAGGTGATAATTAAAAATTGTTAAATAATTTATCAGGTGTGACTAAATTGTTATCTATCGCTATCAACTCAACATAAAGTTAATTGCAATTGAATTTCCACCCAAAAAAACCAATCACTAAATCAGAAAAAATTGATGGATATTCATTAATATTAACTCAAATCAAAACAAAATCAGAACCCTAAAGTCATTAATATTAACTCAGAATCAAAATAAAAAACCCCCACCGAGAACAGGGACGCACAACACAAAATCAGCAAGCAACAGGGACGCCGGATACGAGCAGCGACGCGAACAGGGGCAGGTTCACGAACACGAGCGAGTAGGGAAGCAAACAAGTGGCTACACGGCGCGCAGGTGGCTGGAACTCTAATCGCCGGAGAGAACGTTGCAGCGCAGGTGGCTAATGAATTAGGGATTCCCTCATTATTATTTGTTCGAACATTGGGGGTTCGTAAAAAGATTTTTTTCAAATAAATATTTTATTTAATTTAAACACTATTTATATTTTTACATCTTATTACTTATATTATTTATTGTGTAAACAAATTAATTATGAGTATATCTTATTTAAACAGTAAATGAGATAAGACAAAAATTTTTAAAAAATTGGTGTACTCCACCTATCTCGTCTATACAGTAAATAAAATATATTCATAATTAATTTATAATAAGATATGAGTATTTGTAAATATAAAAATATACTTTTTATAACTATAAAAATAAATTTTTTTAATAAAAAAATATTAACAATTTAATTTATGTTAATTCAAAAAATAAAAATCAATATATTTTATTATCATTTAGATCGAATGAAATATTACCAAATGATATTTGTTTTGTTTGGGTGAGAATCCTCTCTCATTACGTCTTGCAGTTGTCCATATTTTACGTTGATTAACTCTTCCTCTTTTTTATTATATTTAAACAACTAATTTTTTTTATAATCTATTCAAATTTTTAAATTCTATTTTTCTTTTTAAATTTATTTTTATTATTTAATTAAAATTAAAATCGCCTATTACTCATCAAAAGAACTAAGTAAGGGTGTACATGTCCCGGCCCCGAACACTTTAGGGACTAATTTAGTGTGATTTTATTGAGTCTAGGGTCGAGTAAGGGTCTCAAAAATAGACTCGATCATTATTTCGGCCCGAACTCGACCCGGTGGCCCGGTCATCATACACAATTAATATTTTGTATTATTAGTAATGGATAATGGCTATTCTTATGTGGAATTTAAATATTGTAAATCTTAATATTTTGTGTTATTAGTCATTATAAAATTATAAGTTAATGTTTTATGTTTAAAATGCATAAGACTTTAGACTAATGCATAATATTGTGTTATTTGTATTGATTTAAATATTTGGTGTTATTAGACAATATTAGTATTGATTATGGTTATAGCGAAGGGTTGGTTCTTGTTATATTTTTTTAAGTAAATTTTACTATGTGAATTGTGAAATAATGGTTGGAGATTAGGTGATTTTTACATACTAAAGACCAGGTTTTCACTCGGTTTTTACCCGGCCCAAAAATGCGTAAGTTTCATCGGGTCTAGTATCGGGTTAGGGTCTAAAAATTAGGCCCGATCTATATTTCGGGTCGGGTTTGAGTTAAGCCAAACCCGGTATGGCCCGCCCCATATACACCCCTAGAACCAAGAACGAGAATACGTGAAATTACAAAAATTTGAAACATACGTGAGAGTGGGAGTCTTACGAAAAATGGAAGCATGTAGAATTACAAGAATTTGAAACAGGTACCTAGAAGAAGAACTAATTCAATATTTTAATTATGGTGAATTCTATCGTACCCTTTCTAAAATAAAGGGTAAATTACCTCTTATAATATATATATTGAAAGTGATTCACCAGATGAGTTTTATGACATGGAAGAGATCTTTACGAATGCAATTGATGCACTTAAAGGTAAAGGATAGCTTATGGCCCGTGATGATAGAAGTCATAAAGACATTTAGAAAGATTCTTTAGATCCTCAAGTCATAAACACAGTTAAAGACATTGTTGATGATGTCAAATACAAGTTTCAAGGGATTGTAGATTCGGATCCTCATGAGATTAAAGACATTGTTGTCGATGAGGTGGAGATCAATAGGATTTGCAAGATGAGGTGACAATTAGCACAAGAATTTAATCACTTTCATAGGACAAAAGTTTTACAGATAGTGAACTCCGAGGATGTTATCACCATACAGAAAAGGGTGGAGGAGGCATACAATGGGTGTACGCTGAGGTTGGGAAGGAGTTGCGCCTATATAGCAGAGATTCTCCGTACCTCGATAGTACAAATGTTTCTACGTGTAACGAGCTGAATACATACTTGCACCTTGTTGATGGGTTTGTGAGTTCACCATAAAGAAATTTTTTCAGCGGTGACAGCCACCACCACCACCATAGACTGGTGGTGCTAAACTAAATTTAAATAATCACAAGAGAGAGAAAGAAAAGTAGAGAACATATACCTAATTATTATGGTTAACATTCAACTTAATTATAATTATAGGCACTATATAAATCACAGAGGGTAATTTACCCTTTATTTTAGAGAGGGCATGGTAGCATTCACCTTTAATTATTTATCGTTAATAGTGGGTGGTTTAAAATCTATATTATCAGGAAAGAAACACTAAAAAAAGAGATTTAAATAAGTGATAAAAGATATATGTCAAATTAAAAAAATTGAAAGTTGAATATCTTTTGTATCTATTATAAATTTAAATAAATTTTTTATGTATTTTTTAATTATTAAATATAATGAGTGAGATTAAATGGTCCGAGCGAAACTTAGTATTATAACATTGAGTTCCTTTTCCACTTTGAGAAATTTCCGTGGATCTCATCCATGCCATTTTCTGATGAGCAGGATCCTCTGTAGAGGCAGGCTCAGAGCATACTATATGGCACTGGATTGAGGAATAAGAAAATAATATTGGCTAAGCTTTCAGAGAGAGAAAGAAAATTTAGAACATATTGTGAGATAGGAAAAGTGGATATATTACAATGTTTTTTGAAATCTGATTACAACTGAAGTGAGCACCTCCTTTTATAGAGGTCTCTGGATAAAAGCGATATCTTACGAAATCTAGACAAACCTATCATACAATGCCATCTGGAGGATAAGGATAAGCCTTATCTTTTTTTTTTGGCATTTTCTAGACATGTGACTAAGGTCACTTTATTTCAGCACACTCATAATTATACATAGTAGGAACAATAGTGTCCTAATAGAGGGATGGTTTAAAATAGTCTTCTGGAAGAGTTCCATCACCATCTAAGAAAGATGATGTGTCATCAGAAGCCAAATTGACAGCTCTAAGATCCCTATCCGGGTCTTGCAGATATGCAAACGGGTCTTCAATGTTTTCTTCATTCGGGTCTTGGGCATCTTGCAGATATGGGTCATATGGGTCTGAGTTTGGGCCTTCAGCATCATTGGGTATTCCTGCATCAATTCTAGTTGGGTTTGGTGGTAAGGCATATACTCTTCCATCTAGATCTTCAGAATTCAGATCTTCTTCGGAGTTTCTGTTTGGAATATGTGTAGACGTGCTGGACTAGTCTCTTGGAGCATAAAAGGAGTATTGTCCAAATTGATTGATTATTCCTGAAGTTATGAATCTGGACTGGAACTCTTGGAGAGTTATTGGGGAAACATCTGTTTGAAACAGGAGTCCTTCAACTGCATCTCCTTCTCCATATAGACCAGGTTGCCAAAGTTGACAAAGGTATTTAGCCAAGGCATTCAGGACTGCCTTCTTATCAGTAGGCCACATGGTAGTGTATCCAACAATATCAACTTTGTTCATGGTGTGAGGATCTCTTCTAGTGAAATAACTCCTCTGTAAGGTGACAAAACAACTGAATTTCCATTTTGCCTTAGAGGGTTTATTCCATAGTTGGTGCCTTTCAAGCATATTATATAACATTCCTCTCCATGCTTCAAGTGGTGCATACATAGAGAATAACCGGACTAGATGAGAATGGGCTTGAGTGCAATTACACAGGATGTGATATATAGGAAAGAGTGGCAATATGATAGCACATGTATACATGGAAGAAAGAGCCCAGATATACCACATCATTTCTTCTAGTATAGGTCCTTGGATTATTAGTACAGTACAAAAAGGGGTATCTATGTTGAAGTACCTTAGATTTGGATGGATTTGTGTTATGATAAGAAGCTGATGTAGCCAGTAAAACAAGGTTTGTCTAGCTAGACTGTTTATTTGGAATTCTGTCTGGGATTCTGCTTTGAATGGAAAAGGACTAATCTTTCTTCTGTATGGGCTTCTGTGAAGTGGGCAATCAGGAAATGGAATGGTGCGTGAAGGATTGTAGGAACTCATGGTGCAGATGTAATGGATTGGTTTTGGGATTGGTTCTTTAGTAGGTCTGGAGAGGAAATCAGCTAATGTGTTTTGGTGTCCTTTGATGTGTTTCACCTCGAATTTATAGCAAGAGAACCAATCTTTCCATCTTAGCAATTGAGAGTCTGGCAGGATTTTTTTCTTGATATCCAGCATTGACGTGAATGAGGTGTTATCCATTTCTACAGTGAAATGATAAGCACTGAGATGAAAATTGAACTTTTCTATTCCTCTCTTGACAGCAAGAATCTCCTTGTAAGTGGCATGGTAATGTTTTTCAAATTCTTTGAACTGTCCACTAGCATGCGCACAATAGTGTCTTGTCCTATCAATTTCTTCAAGTAGCACAGCTCCCCAGAATTCATCACTAGCATCTGTCTGCAATATTCTTTTTCCTGTGCTGGGAATCTTTAAAGGTGGGGGGTCTTATGCTATCTTCTTCAGGGTTTTGACAGCTGTGGTTTGCTCAGGTCCCTATGGTGGGGGCTTCTTTTTTAGGAGTTTTGACAGCTGGCTGGTGTGTCTGGTCACCTCTGGGATAAAGTCTCTGATGTAGTTTACAATTCCCAAGAATTGTTGGACTTGTTTGACCGTCATGTTTTCGTCAGGAAAGTGGATTAACTCTTTGGCGAGATTCTCTCCTGGTTGAAAAAATCCATCTTCGAAGATCATCCCAAGGAATTCAATTTTTGTCTTAGTAATAGAGCTCTTTTTTGAAGATAACATGATTCCTTGATCTTTGATGATTTGAGTGAATTGGACCAGGAGTGCCTTGTGGGCTTCACTGTCTTTTTGAGAACAGTAGGATGTCATCAATGTAGATGAGTGTGGAGTGTAATATGGGCTCAAAGATTTTAGTCATTGCTTTTTGGAAGAGAGATGGGGCTACTTTGAGTCCAAATGGCATTACCGTCCACTGGTATTGGGCTTCAGGTATACAGAATGCTGTTTTGTACCTGTCCTCAGGATGGAGGCCAATTTGCTAAAATTCAGCTTTTAAGTCAAACTTGCTAAATATCTTTGCTCCACTTAATCTCTTTGTAATAACTGATATTCTTGGTAGAGGAAACTTGTCATCTTGTAAGAAGACATTAAGTGGCTTATAATCAATGACAAGCTTTTTTTTTTCCTCTATTTTGCTCGGCCCTTTTTTCAACATAGAATGCTTGACACGCCCAGTTAGAATTAGTTGGTTCAATGAGCCCTTGAACAAGAAGGGCTGCACATTCAGCTCTTGCCATCTTAAGATCTTCGGGGTTCATCCCTGAATGCGTGGTCTTTGTAGGACTGGTGTCTTCATTCTTTTTGAAGGGGAGTCGAACATAGAATTCTGGATTCTTCCACAAAGGAGCAGGGTGGTTGAATTGATCATGACTGTCACAACAGGCACTAAGGAGTAGCTGTTGGATCTCCTTATATCCTTCTGGAGCTTCTTGGATTTCAAGGATGCTTTGTATCCCTGTAAAAGGCAAAAACTGCCCTTTGTAACTTAGACCAATAGGTTTGATTTGTAGCCTATGGGTTCGGAAGAAGGCATCAAATCCGAACAAAACATCTTTGTCTGGGAGATAACTTTCCAGTACTCTGAGCCAAGTGGTCTAGCCTGCAAATATCTCCAATCCAACTGGTTTTTTGGAGATGAGATTGATGGTGAAGACTTCATTGTTAGCTGCTGCGAACTTCTTGGAAAAAGGTGCCCACATTTCTTTTCTTAAGACATGTGGTTTTATGACAGTAGCACAAGATCCAGTGTCCATTAGTGCAACAGCCTTTATTGGTTTATCATAGACTGATGTCTTGACTTTTAAATCGAAATGAGGCCGAGGAGTACCATCAATCTGTTTTACCCCTAAAGATCCAAGATATCCAAGTTCTTCTTCTGGAATACTCGATCCTTTAGGAATTCTTGTGGTGATGGAAGCAATGGATGATATGGTAAAGATAGACCTTTTTGGTGGGAGGTCTTCCTCTGAACTATTTACTTCTGAGTCAGAGTCTTGGAAAACATATTCAGTTTCATCATTTTTACTTCTTTGTTCTTCAAGTACTGACTCTAGATCTTCCTCATCACCAATGGAAGCAGCATCCATTAAAGACTGGAGCATTTTTATCTCCTTCTTTGTTTTGTGAGGACATGACTTAACAAAGTATCCTTGTTTTCCACAAATAAAGCATTTGTTTGACTTAGTATGAGGTTTTCTCCTTTTGAAATAGCGGTATTTCTGCTTCTTTATTCTTCTTCTGGATATATTCTGGTGAAATCTCATAGCCGGTAATTGCCAATGTGTCTTCTTCTTTATCTTACATTCACACGTGCTTGACTCTTTGCACTTAATTTTCAGATGGGATTTGCTGCATGCTCCTTTGAGTTTGCTTGATTTTTTGTTAAGTTGTTTGAACATTTGTTGTTGTTCACACAATTTTTCCAAGGCAGCTAAGGCCAACTGGTATATTTCTCCAATGGTTGTGGTAGTCACTTCTTTGCGAAGAGCCATCATCATTCGTTGTATCTCTGGCTGAAGCTCATCTGGCAAGGATGCTATGAAGACATGTTTAAGTGGCGGATTATTATTTTCTCCAAGAGGATAATATTTGGCGGCCATCTTTTTGTAATGTCTCTCCAAGTCCTTCCTGTTGAGTGAACAACACTTCATTTCAAAATATTCTTGAGAATTTCTTTTTTGGATGATTGCAATGTCTCCCAGAAATTCTTGATGTATTATCCCCAGAAACTGTGAGGAGGTACCATTGATGAGCTGGAGTCTTTTATATTCAGAAAGGTTATTCACCCATTCTCGGAGATTGCCAGTCATCTGATTTATAAAATCTGCAAGGACTTGTGTTCTTGTGAGGTTTGGGTTAGCCATGGTGGTCTCAATCCAAGCACTGAATTCATTTAACCTTTTCCTGTATCTTGCTGGTGGAATATCATCAAAGGTGAACCATTTATTGGAAGTTTTGATTTCAGCTGGCCCTGTATGAGCACGACTTGCTGAAGCTTCTGGTTCATCTCTCTCAGAAGTTATCTCTTCCTTTTCTTCTTCTACAGGGTTAACCATGGCTATTGCTAAAAGGTCTGCTTCATAATTCTCTTCGGACCCTTCATCTACTTCTTCACTGGTCCCAGTAGTTTCATCTTCTGATTCTTCAGTGATTTCTTCACTGTGTGATTGATTATCCAAAGTAAGGGTATAAATTGATCGTCCTGGTGCAGGAGACCCTTCTTTAATACCCTTATCTTTCGTAGGGATATTAGAAGATGTTTCTTCTCTAAAAAAATTTTCTGGTCTCCAAGGAGGATGAGGTTGGAGAGATGGCTGAGATTGTTGTGGCTGGGGCTGGGACGAGTGACGCCGTCCTTGGGGAGAAATTGATTTTTTAGTGTTTACTTATCTGGCTAAGTGGTAGGTGGATTTGAAGATGGAGTCATAATCTGGGGTTTCTAGTGGTGAATATGTGGAAGGAAATAAGACAGGTGAATATGAGGGATATGGTTTGGGATACATGGATAATGGGTCTATAGTCAGTGCTTGGGGTACAGCTGTTATGCTTTTGTCCATCTCAATTTGTCGAAGTTGGGCCTTGACTTGATCCAGTTCTCTATTCTTCTTTTGAAATTTTGGGCAAAAGTAGCGATTATCAATATAGGCTTTGAGTTCTTGATCAAGTTGAAAAGCTTGTGCAGAAAGTCGATCTTTGAGTTCAGCCACTTGTTCTGCCACAGAGCCTAATTGTGCTGAGAGTCCTTCAGTTTTTTCTACAAGAGTATCAAGAGTGTGATCTATCCGGAGTAGTACTTTATTTTGGCTGACTGCATTATCTGTATGCCAATTAAGCACTTCCTCTTGAGGAGTTGTTGCTTGATGTCCATGTGGAGTGATTCCTTGAGGTATCACATAAGGTCTCCTAGTGATTTTCTTTTCATCATTTTGGGTCACCAATGGTGGGAATTCTTCCTCATAAGATCTGAGAGTGGTGATACATGGGAGTGTGCTGACTGGTTGATAAAGGTAATCCATGGAGCCTTTTCGAGACAATTTCGTCTTCCTGATCATTGGCCTCTTTCTGATCATTGGAGCTAATTCAGCATCATCAGGAGGCTCAGGTCTTTTAAAAGAGCAAGGGGCCTGTAGTAACTTCTTCTTCTTTTTCTTGTTCCTTTGTCTCCTAGCATAATCTTCATTATCTGTGTCACTCCATTGATTGGCACAATCACAGTCAGAATCACACATGGAGGGATCAACATCCCAAATGAAGTGGCCATTTATGTGAGAGACATAAACAGGTTTTCCGTTCTCATAGAAGTGCACCGGTGGATCATTCTGATCATGAGTTGTCTGCACCTGAACAGGAGAGATCATATTGATTCTTCTGAAGGATGGTCCTCGCAGTGAAGTTTGTTTGGTCATTCTAGGTCTCTGAAAAATAGTTGTCACCGTTCCATCACTATTATGAGTAATAGTTGGAGGTGTTGTAGTATGAACATCGACCTGTTTCTTTGGAAAGGCTTTCTCATAATCAGTAATCCATTCCAATGGAATGATAGAAGAAAGTTCATCAGTAGTGATCATTCTTGGAATGTTTACGATTGCTGGTCTTCTTGCATTATCTGTGAACATGAATAATACTTCTCCTGTAGTGTTTGGGAGATTGAGATCAATAGCATGGTCTTAAACTCTGTAGAGGACTTGGTGGTGTAGGGTGGCTTGTTCAGCATTGGAATATTGGATTACTCGCACTAGTTGTATTTGAATCTTTAGCCTTTGACATATGGTAGGATCTGAAAGTCTCATAGTGAAATTAGGAGCTATAGTAAGAATGACACTTCCATTTGAGAGCGTGGTTACTAATGCTCCTATCAAGGCATGTTGGTATTCTTTGAAAGTGGTATCTAAAAGAGCAACCTTGGCCGTTACCGGAAGAGATCTTCTTCCATGAAGGGTAAGAATAAGCCTAACTGCTCCTAGATGTAAATGAGTATAGCCTTGGTTTTGATAATTTTGAATGAGTTCTGGAGGAATCTCCAAGGTTGTGTATTGTTCAGCAGTAGTGGCTTTTAGACCACACTGTTGTAGATGGGAGGACTGGATGACTTCTTTAGGAGGAGGAGAAGGGTTTCTGTGGATAAGATGGCGAATGAAAGTGAAGGTTGATTTCTTTTGTCTTTGGTAGAAAGAATAGGGACTTATAAGAGGGCATTCAGTGGCTGGAGTTCGGGAGTCTTCTGGAACATGAGTGAATTCTACTAACTGATCAATTTTATTTCCAAGGGTTTTCTTTAAACTGGAGGGTAATCGGTCTATGCTTAGGGAGGTAGAGTGATGTATGGGTTGTGAAGAGCTTGAGGAATCTGAGGGGTTCATACTTAATGATTCTCTCTTACTTACTTTTACTAGTAATACCTTCTTCTTCCTCTTGTAAACCTGAGGCTCTGATACTACAGGGGTGAATCTCTAGTACTTCAGGATAACAATGAAATAAAGCATCATTTGCTTATCCCAGTCACTCTTTCCAACCATTATAATGAGTGAGATTAAATGGTCTGAGCGAAACTTAGCATTATAACATTGAGTCCCTTTTCCACTTTGAGAAATTCCCGTGGATCTCATCCATGCCATTTTCTGATGAGCAGGATCCTCTGTAAAGGCAGGCTCAAAGCAAAATCCATTTGTAAAATGGGTAATGCTACGCTTTTCTTTTAGCCAAATTGGTGCGCAGAAATTGTGATTACACTTTGATTATGTAAAATTCATTGCTCTTTCTTTCCCTGGTAATGGCGCCAAAAACATGATGCCAATACCATGGTTCACAACTTCGCACAACTAACCAGCAAGTGCACTGGGTCGTCCAAGTAATACCTTACGTGAGTAAGGGTCGAATCCCACGGAGATTGTTGGTATGAAGCAAGCTATGGTCACCTTGTAAATCTCAGTCAGGCAGATATAAAATAGTAATGGGGTTTTCGAAAATAATACTAAAATAAGAATAGAAATACTTATGTAATTCATTGGGTAGAATTTCAGATAAGCGTGTAGAGATGCTTTCGTTCCTCTGAACCTCTGCTTTCCTGCTATCTTCATCCAATCAATCTTACTCCTTTCTATGGCTAGCTTTATGTAAGGATGTCACCGGTGCCAATGGCTACTTTCGATCTCTCTCGGGAAAATGATCCAAATGCTCTATCACAGCATGGCTAATCGTCTGGAGGCATCACCTTTGTCATTGGTTGCATCCTATTCCTCCCTGTGAAAATGGTCCGATGCGCTGTCACTGCATGGCTAATTATCTGGAGGTTCTCGATCATACTGGAATAGGATTTACTATCCTTTTGCGTCTGTCACTACGCCCAGCACTCGCGAGTTTGAAGCTCGTCACAGTCATTCAATCCCAGAATCCTACTCGGAATACCACGGACAAGGTTTAGACTTTCCGGATTCTCATGAATGCCGCCATCAATCTAGCTTATACCACGAAGATCCCAATATCTCGGACTCGGTCCCCTGTATTAGTAATCTAAGAGATACTCGTTCAATCAAAGGTAGAACGGGAGTGGTTGTCAGGCATGCGTTCATAGAGAATGATGATGATTGTCACGTTCATCACATTCAGGTTGAAGTGCGAATGAATATCTTAGAAGTGGAATAAGTTGAATTGAATAGAAAACAGTAGTACTTTGCATTAATTTTTGAGGAACAGCAGAGCTCCACACCTTAATCTATGGAGTGTAGAGACTCTACCGTGATCAATAGTCTCCTAAGATGAACAATGGATTAAAACTGAGACCAAAGATGTCTGATACAATAGTAAAAAGTCCTATTTATAATAAACTAGCTACTAGGGTTTACAGAAGTAAGTAATTGATGCATAAATCCACTTTCGGGGCCCACTTGGTGTGTGCTTGGGCTGAGCTTGAGTGTTGCACGTGTAGAGGTCCTTCTTGGAGTTGAACGCCAGTTTTTGTGCCAGTTTGGGCGTTGAACTCCACTTTGCAGCTTGTTTCTGGCGCTGGACGCCAGAATTGGGCAGAGAACTGGCGTTGAACGCCAGTTTGCGTCATCTAAACTTAGGCAAAGTATGGACTATTATATACTGCTGGAAAGCCCTGGATGTCTACTTTCCAACGCAATTGGAAGCGCGCCATTTTGAGTTCTGTAGCTCCAGAAAATCCATTTTGAGTGCAGGGAGGTCAGAATCCAACAGCATCAGCAGTCATTCTTCAACCTCTGAATATGATTTTTGCTCAAGTCCCTCAATTTCAGCCAGAAAATATCTGAAATCACAGAAAAATACACAAACTCATAGTAAAGTCCAGAAATATGAATTTAACATAAAAACTAATGAAAACATCCCTAAAAGTAACTAGATCTTACTAAAAACATACTAAAAACAATGTCAAAAAGCGTATAAATTATCCGCTCATCACAAATCCAAAAAATAAAAAAGCGCAAGCATACGATACTGGTTGGATCGATCTGCGGAGATGTAGTAAATAAATAAATATAATTTTTTATGTTTTATTTAAATTAATAACTGTTATATGTATAATATTAATTTATTTTTATTATTTAAAAAATTATATTTAATAATATTTTAAGAGTAAAATATTTAAAAAAATAAAAAAAATTCATTGTTATTTTTAATAAAAATAAAACTTTTAAAATACTTTTATGTTTTAAAGATCTAATTTTCCGCTTTGTTTGCTTCTTCTGAGTGCCAGTTTCGATACGAGGACTTTATGGTTAAGAACTATGCTAATAACCTTCAAATTACTTGGTAGCGACACGGTGTTAACTTTATTATTCTAAAATTTTATATTTTTATTGATTAAGACTCCCCATACTCAATTAAGAGGTTGTGGATTTGAGTCTCCTATTTTTTCAAATTTTTGAGCCAATGAGTAATAGCTCAAATGGCATAGTCTCTCCATACTCAATTAAGAGGTTGCGGGTTCGAGTCTCCTATCTTTGGTAAAAAAAAAAACAAATTTTTTTTCCCGATACAAGTAAAATGGGCTTAGTAGAATATAATAACTTAATAGGTGTGAAAAACGATGTACATTTTTAATTAAGATGATGGACTTAGAAGAATCTGACTTATGGGCTTTGGCCCTTTGTTAACAAAAAAAATCTTATATTATATTGTCTTAGCATTTGTTTCTGCTTTTATGTTTTTAAAATAAAAAAATAAATGATAAAATAAAGAGGCCATTTTTTAAAGTATGACCATAATTTAAAATATTGGCTACGTTTGGCTTTAACAGAAATTAATTTGTAAATGGATAAAAAAATGGTAAAATGCTAAAAAATATATGTATGGCGTGTTATGCACAAATATGAAGCTGTTATTGTCAGAAACCACAAAATGCAGGTTACGTTTTGGGTGGAACGAAGACCAAGAAAGTATAGCATGCTGCAAAATGCAGCCTGCGATTAGCAGGGTAACCAAGTTACGAAACGTGCAGGAGTAGTTGTTGACTAGCTGGTGCACGAAATTGTGATCTCAGGCAACGGCACCAAAAACTCTGTACGCACGTCTTAATAAATTGTTTTTCATTCACAACTTCGATACAACTAACCAGCAAGTGCACTGGGTCGTCCAAGTAATAAACCTTACGTGAGTAAGGGTCGATCCCACGGAGATTGTTGGTATGAAGCAAGCTATGGTCACCTTGTAGATCTCAGTCAGGCGGATATAAAACAGTTATGGAGTTTTCGAAATTTATATAACAAAATAAGGATAGAAATACTTATGTAAATCATTGGTGAGAATTTCAGATAAGCGCATAGAGATGCTTTCGTTCTTCTAAACCTCTGCTTTCCTGCTGTCTTCATCCAATCAATCCTACTCCTTTCCATGGCTGGCTTTATGTAAGGACATCACCGTTGTCAATGGCTACTTTTTATCCTCTCTGAAAAATGGTCCGATGCGCTGTCACTACATGGCTAATCGTCTGGAGGCATCACCCTTGTCAATGGCTGCATCCCATCCTCTTGTGAAAATGGTCCAAATGCTCTTTCACAGCACGGCTAATCATCTGAGGTTCTCGATCATACTGGAATAGGATTCACCCTCCTTTTGCGTCTGTCACTACGCCCAGCACTCGCGAGTTTAAAGTTCGTCACAGTCATTCAATCCCAGAGTCCTACTCAGAATACCACAGACAAGGTTTAGACTTTCCGGACTCTCATGAATGCCGCCATCAATCTAGCTTATACCACGAAGATTCTGATTAAGAGATCCAAGAGATACTCATTCAATCTAAGGTGGAACGGAAGTGGTTGTCAGGCACGCGTTCGTGGGGGAATGATGATGATTGTCACGTTCATCACATTCAGGTTGAAGTGCGAATGAATATCTTAGAAGCGGAATAAGTTAAATTGAATAGAAAAACAATAGTACTTTGCATTAATCTTTGAGGAACAGCAGAGCTCCACACCTTAATCTATGGAGTGAAGAAACTCTACCGTATGAAAATACATAAGTGATAATGATCCAAGCATGGCCGAATGGCCAGCCCCCATGAAAGTCTAAGATAGCATAAAACTGATCAAAGATGTCTAATACAATAGTAAAAAGTTCTATTTATAATAAACTAGCTACTAGGGTTTACAGAAGTAAGTAATTGATGCATAAATCCACTTCCGGGGCCCACTTAGTGTGTGCTTGGGCTGAGCTTGAATGTTACACGTGTAGAGGTAAATCTTGGAGTTGAACGCCAGTTTGTAACGTATTTCTGGCGTTCGACTCTGGCTTGTGACGTGTTTCTGGTGTTTCACTCCAGACAGCAGCGTAGAACTGGCGTTCAACGCCCTTTTACATCATCTAAACTCGGCCAAAGTATGGACTATTATATATTGCTGGAAAGCCCTGGATGTCTACTTTTCAACGCAATTAGAAGCGCGCCATTTTGAGTTCTGTAGCTCCAGAAAATCCACTTTGAGTGCAGGGAGGTCAGAATCCAACAGCATCAGCAGTCCTTCTTCAACCTCTGAATCTGATTTTTGCTCAAGTCCCTCAATTTCAGCCAGAAAATACCTGAAATCACAGAAAAACACACAAACTCATAGTAAAGTCCAGAAATGTGAATTTAACATAAAAACGAATAAAAACATCCCTAAAAGTAACTAGATTCTACTAAAAACATACTAAAAATAATGCCAAAAAGCGTATAAATTATCCGCTCATCACTAGCATTGGAGAAGGCAAAACACATGTGCGTTTGTCAACCGTGCAGAACAAAGCACAGGTTGCGTTGGTAGTTTTCCTAGCTGCATGCGCGACATGTGTCATGGAAGGTAATGAAATCGGTTTATAGAAGTCAAAATCAAAACGCAAATAGGGGAAGCAAGAGTGAAAAAATCTTACCGAAGAAGAGTGAAACGAGAATGAGGAAGCAAGAGTGATAAAACTGAAGAAGCAAGTGTGGGAGAAGAAGAAGTATACTATGAAGGAAGGAAAAATAGTTTGTAATTTTACCAAACTAAAAAAACCCATTATTGAATATCTGGATCATCCTCAATGGGTACATTTTTTTTAATTTTATAATTACTAAATAAATATATTTATTTATACTTTATGTATTTGTGTTTTAACTTTCAACTAGAAATTTTATTATTATTATTATTATTATTATTATTATTATTATTAATGACATTGTTATTGTTATTATTAGTATTAAGATTAAGTCTTGGGAAAAAAAATATTATGATAATTATTATATTGTTAATTTTGTAAAATACTGTAGAAGATAATAATAATAAATTATTATTATTTAATAATAAATAATACTATTTTATATTTTTTATTAGTTTTTAATAATTTTTTATTAACTTATTATTAATTTTTATGATAATAACCGTACTGTGTAATAAATTATAATAAATAATATTGTGTAGAAAATTTTTATTATTTTTTAATAATTTAGAATTAATTTTTATGTGATTAACAATTCTGTGTAATAAATTAAAATAAAGAATTGTTTAACAATTTTTTATTAATTCTTAATAATTTATTATTAACTGTTATGATAATAATAATACAATACTGTATAGTTAATTCAAATAAAGAAGAATGTTTAATAATTTTTTTATTATTGTTATCATGAGTAACTGATAAGCAATAAAATAAAAGTAAGTGCTGAGACTAAAAGTAAAATAACAGAAACGAAACAATTTAACAAAGGAAAAAAAATTGCTCAATCTAGTTATCCTCTAATTTAATCATTGTCAATGTAAAATCAATCCCTAGCAACGGTGCCATAAACTTGATACTAAGAATCCTGTATCTCTACAAAATTATCCTCGGCAAGTATACCGAATTGTCGTCAAGTAAAAACTCACAATAGAGTGAGGTCGAATCCCACAGGGATTGATTGGTTGAGCAACTTTAATTAGAGGAGTATTCTAGTTGAACTAAGCACAAATTAGATTGAGAATTGCAAAAACTAAATAGCGGGAAATGTAAATGATACAAAATGTAAATAGCTGAAATTAAATGGCAGAATGTAAGTGTAGAAACTTAAATTGCAGAAACTTAAATGGGAATAGGGATGATGAACATCAAAGTAAACAACAGAAATTAAAGAATGGGTAAGATCAGAAGTGGGGAAGCTCATTGGGCTTAGGAGATATTGCAATTCTCCGGATCAAGTTCATTCTCATCTCTTCCTTAATCAATGTATTCATTGATCTCTTGGCAATCTTAAGTGATTGGATCCCAATTCCTTGGCAATCCAATCTCTCTAAGCTTGAACAATTGCCTAATTCCTTGATCTAATTGCTTATGGGAAGAGATGAAGTACGATCACTGATTATACCACATGCTTTCCTAGATCAAAGTGTTGGTAGGATTATATGTCACCATATCCATCCAAACCCCAACCCAGTCCAACATGAGAAAGCATTTCTAGCATGATTTCCTCATTCCTCTTCCAAGGGTCCGAAGAAATCCAAGTATGAATAATTTCTCCTCCAAGACAATTATCCATTAGTATGAAGATCAAAAGCTTTCAAGAGAATCAAGAGAAAAGAAAGAGGAAGAAGAGTGAAAACTATTATTGATCCATTGAATGACAACAGAGCTCCCTAACCCAATGAAGAGGGGTTTAGCTGTTCACAGCTTTAGAAATGGAAATTAGAAATGGAAAGTGCATTGAATCTAAAACTGAATTTCAGAGAAAGTAAAATACAGAGTGTTTACAATCTTGGATCCCCAGGTCCCAATCTCTTTCCTAGTTCAAAACTACCCCTATATATACTACTTCTCTGATCTTAAGTTGAGTCTGCAAGTCTCTGGATGTGGGCCTTTAAGCATAGTTGAAGCAGTTACAATCTCAATGGGCTTAGCTCAGCATGCATGAAAGAAGTTGAGTCAAGTATGATTCACGTTAGTCAAGGCGTTAGTGTGGTTAACGTTAAGTGTATATTCTGGTTCGAAGACGTTAGTGACACTAACTTTGTCACTAACGTCCCAACCCTCTTGAGCTACGTTAACCCCAATGTTAGTGGCACTAACTTGACAAGTAATGTAGCATTTTCTAACCTTTGATAACGTTAATGGTATTAACTTTACCATTAACGCTACAACCATTCTTTCTTCCACGTTAATGGCCCACGTTAGTGGTGCCAACATGACCATTAACGTGGGTGTACTATGACTCGAAGACATTAGTGACACTAACTTTGTCACTAACATTGCAAACCTCTTCCCCTTCTATGTTAGTGCCTACGTTAGTGGCACTAACGTAGGCTTCTTGGCCAATTCCAACGTTAGTGAAAAGTTAGTGTCACTAACGTTGGCTTTTCTCTCCTTGCTCCACGTTAATACCCACGTTAGTGGCATTAATGTGGCTACTAACGGGGGTATCTTAGGCCATTTCCAACGTTAGTGACAAAGCTAGTGTCACTAACGTTGGCTCCCCTTTATGCTCCATGTTAATGCCCACATTAGTGGCACTAACGTGGCCACTAACGTGGGCTTATGTTGGCCTTTCTAATGTTAGTGGTGTTAACTTTACGACTAACGTTAGAGCTTCTCTTTTCTTCCACGTTAGTTTCCACGTTAGTGGCACTAACGTGGCTACTAACATGGGCTACAATATCCTTCGAAGACGTTAGTGGTGTTAACTTTATCACTAACGTGGCTTTTCTCTGCTTCTTTTTTCCTGAAATCAAACAAACAAAGTGCATCAAAGCCCTGCCTTAGATCATGAGATTATGCATCATCTATTTTATCATTTAATTCATGCATTATTCCCTTGAAATCATGTAAAATTCACAATGTTTGCTTGAATCAAGATATAAGTGCATATCCACTCAAATGCTTGCTTATTGCCTAAAAAAATACATGAAACTACCTGAAATTCATAAATAAAAGGCTAGTAAAACTAGCCAAGTGCCCTGGCATCAGTAACGTCATTTTTATTATTATTATTATTATTATTATTATTATTATTATTATTATTATTATTATTATTATTATTATTATTATTATTATTGTTATTACTTATTAGTATTATTAGTAACCTTGTTATAATAATTACTATCATGAGTAATGTTGTTGTGATTATCATAATTATTATATTTCTTTTTGCAGGTTATTAGGAATTAGTTATCCAGAAAACTAGATCTACCAGAGACCTTTAACTAGGTAGCTGCAGCGTCACTAGTATTTACTGGATTTTAACACGTTTCGCGAGTAGGCGAAATGAGAGGTCATTCGGCACTCCTGAGTGCCTTGGCGAAATGGAGGCTGGAAACCCACATATTTCATCTTCTAGTTGGTAAAGTGACAGTGACATTGGAAGATGTGACATATATTCTTGGCCTCCCGGTTAATGGGGATCCCGTTACGGGTAGATCAGACAGCAGTCACCAGTTTTTGGTGGAGAACTGCATCGCGTGCTTCAGTCGGGAGCCTGGTCCACAAGATCATGTATTGGGTAAGGTTAATCTGGCATGCGTCTGGCGGTGCAGAGACACTGAGCCGTGTGACACGCAGGAGTCTGTTGAGTGGTACGTCTGAGCTCACATTTTCTACATGTTCGGAACGGTTGTGATTCCGAATAAGTCGACCACTTCATTGAACTCGAAGTTTTTGCCTCTACTTCGGGATTTCCACTGGATTTTAATATACAGTTGGGGCGCAGCCAGTCTGGCACACTTATACAGATCGTTGTGTTGTGCATCCCGATTCAATTGTAAAGAGATGGATGGGCCACTCATACTACTATTTGTCTAGGCGTGGGAGCGTATGCCGTTCCTGGCGCCTATTCCCCACGATCAGCTCGTCGATGTTGGGTTCCACTTGCACAACGGTATTCTTTTTAACTGTTATTATTATTATTATTATTATTATTATTATTATTATTATTATTATTATTATTATTATTATTATTGTTATTGTTATTGTTCTTATTATTAATATTATTATTGTTGCTGTTGTTGCTCTTATTTCAATTGCTTTAATTTTGTTTAGGTGGAATCATTGGCGCCGGCATACAAGATACATACAGAGGCCTACTGCACATTTTAGGCGAGGACTCGATGACATGGTGATGACATGTCATCATGTCATGTTTTTCTATGCTTTTTCATACAAGAAATTGATGATTAGTGCTTAAATATTGCATTCTTTTGTACTTAAATGGTATATTTTTTTGATCTTTTGATTTTAAAAATTTTGTAGGAAATAAGAAGAAAAAGAAGCAAAAAAAGCACAAAATAAGCTAAAAAGAAGAAAAGAGAAATTTTGGGCACGCTTTGAAGATTGAGCACGCTTTAAAACCTTAGGCCACGCTTTTTAAAGCATAGCCCATGACCATGAAGCCATGGCATGCATTAATGCCTTATGCATGCATCATGAAATTAATAAAGCATGCATGCATTTAAATTGAATGAAAGCAACGTTAATGCATTGGCATTATTATTAAAACCAATAAAAGCATGCATGCATAAACATTCAATCAATAATGCAATGAAATAAATGAAAGCATGCATGGAACTTAATTACTAATGCCAATTAAAGAATGAATGAAATGAAGGAACGTTGCACGCTCACTAATTAAAGCATGCATACATTTAATGCCATCATGAACCATGCATTATTAAATTGGCATTATTAATGAATGAACGACATTACTAATAAAGCCTAGCGTTCATTAAACAATGAGCGCCACGCTCACTTGTTTCACCTTTTGCGTGAAACTCAAGTGGAAGCAAGATGCGCATTGAGGGTACATAAGGAGCAAGAGTTCATTAAAGTGAACGCTACGCTCAATCAATTGAGCATTTTCGGGCATAGGGGAGGCCCAAGGAAACAAAGGAAGCAGCGCTCACTAAAGGCAACGCTAAGGCTCGAAGAGGGAGTGCTGGCCCTGAAGGTAGCGCACAACAAAGGAACCAAGCGCCTAAGGAATAGCGCTCACTAAGGGAGCGTGACGTTCACTAAGTGAACGCTAGGCACCAAATGCCCACCAAAGTGGCACACCAAGAAAGTGAACTGGGCGTTCACTAAAGTAAACTGAGCGCTCCCCTGGGAGTGTCACCAACCCACTCCTGACCCATGTCATCAAGTGCCATCTTGGATCCAATTCCTCACAGACCCAAGTCACCAATTGTATTCGGATCCACTCTCATTCAAATCCATAGCAAGCAAAGGCCATATCATCACTCAAAGGCACAAGAACAAGCTAGATTAGGAATTTCATTTAATTTGTAATTTGATTTCAATTTCAATTTCATTTTTCATTTTTGTAAAGCCTATAAAAAGGCATCTATTTCATTTCATTAAGAAGGCTAGCTCTGCTAGAGAGCAATAGGAGTAGGATTAGGATTAGAATAGAAGGCATCTCTTCTTAAAATACTTTGAATTTTCTGCACTTTTATTTTTCAATATTGGATTTATAAAATTTCAGTTTCTGCAACCTTTTGCTACAATTTCTTCCTCTGCAATTTCCTTTCTGTTTTGATCGAGAGAGCAATTGAGCTCTTGGCCTTCTTTCTTTTTTGCTATTTCTTTGAAATTGTTAATTTCTCTTTGAGATTTCAGATCTAAGTCTTCTTGATCTTGATTTACTCTTCTGCACATTTACATTCTGCATTTTACAATTCTTGCTGTGATTTGAATTTACTCTTCCTGCAATTTAAATTCCCAGTCACTTATTCTCAAGATCTCTTCAATTGCTTGCTTTACTGCTTTCTTAAATTTCTAGCACCCAGCCCCCTTTACATTTGATGCAATTTACTTTTCTTGCCCTTTAAGCTTCTGCCAATTTAAGCTTCTGTCCACTTTACTTTCTGTAATTTACAAATTTTCAGTCAATTTCCCTTCTGTTGGCTACGTTTCATTCAATTCACCGTTGTTAGCTTGACTAGACTAATCACTCACTAAAGTGGCTTGATCCATCAATCCCTGTGGGATCGACCTCACTCTAAGTGAGTTTTACTACTTGATGCGACCCGGTACACTTGCCAGTAAGTTTTGTGTGGAAATCTGATTTTCCACCCATCAAGTTTTTGGCGCCGTTGCCGAGGATTGATTTAGATCAACAATGATTAAGTGGGTGAGAATGCTAGATTAAGCATTTTCTTTGTTTTTGTTTTCTACTTTAAAGTGACACCAAGGTGTTTGAGTTATTGCCTTACTAAGAAATTCTTCTCTGAGACATGAATTTCAATCTTCATTGGTGTTGTGTTTTACAAAATTCAAATCGAGTTCAACTCATCTTATGATCAAACAAATTTTATGGGATATTACCCACCATCACCAATTTCTAATGATGGCTGGGGATATCACCAACAAATTACAGATCCTGAGCACTTCAATCCATGGAGATATGTCTCAGAACCACAAGATGAGCAAGAGAATCATATAGGATATTTCCCACCACCACAAAATGATTCAAGTCATTATTCTAATGGTGGTTGTGAGTATCACCAAGAAATGATAGATGATGAAGCAATTCACATGAGATATGATCCAGAACCACAAAATGATCTATGTCATTATCCTCATGGTGTTTGGGCTTATCAACAAGAATGTAAACAATCAAGTGCAATAAATGCCCTCCCAGAGCCACAAAGTGACTCATACTGTGATGACAGTTACACAAATCGTGGCTGGAAAGGGAATTTCAATGATTCATATTCCACTCATCAAGAAACATCATCACTGGAGTATACATTCAATGAGTTCATGCAAGATTGTCCCCCAAGGCAACAAAATGATTCATACTGTGATGAATTCGGCAATGATTTAAGTTGTGCTTGGGAGAATCAAAATCAGAAAACATTTGACAATTCATACTCCACTTATCAAGAACTATCATCACTTGAGCAAACCTTCAATTCATTCATGGAAAGCTTTCAAACCTCACCTCCCAGTTTTTCATCTGAAAATTTTTCATCACTTAACTATCCCGTGACACAAAATCTCTTCTAAAACTCACAGTCCATACAAACTTCCATAAACCAAAGCCTCTCAAGGCTTGAAACCCATGCTTGAAAGATATGAAGGGGAAGCACAGAGATCCTGGAATGACCAAGAGAACTCCTTCAAAAATATGGAAGTGCTGGTAAACCAAATGTTAAGTGTGAAGGAGGAAGTGGAAGAGCAAGAAGAAGAGGCCCTGATGTCAAGCAAATTTTCAGTGAAGAATGAGGTGGTTGAAAATGAAACTGCACTTGAGATGACAAGAGAGCATGAAAACTCACAACCCTCACAAACTTCCCTGAACCAAAGACTCTCAACACTTGGATCTGTGATTGAAAGATATGAAGAGGAGATGAAGAAATCTTGAGAAGAACAATAAACCTCCTCCATGAAAGTGCTATTAAGTCAAATGTTGGGTGCAAAAGAGGAAGTGGAAGAACAAGAAAGTGAGAAAGTCAATCAAGAGAATTCACACTCAAGTGAAGTAGAGAAGTACATAGAGGAAGGGCTCATGGAACCACCAATTCAAAAGGCTATGGATGAAGATAAAACTCCAATAATCACACAGCAACCAAGTCTTGAATCCAAAGGAGTGAAGGCAACTAATAAGAACACCAATCCTGTCCCTGATCCAGCAAGCAAGCTCAATCAAGCCATTAACAAAAGGAAGCTTGCTGAGGAGAAACCAAGACAGGGGACAATAGCTGAATCTTCTCCCCCCTTGAGGTCATTCCTCTTAACAAACTGGAAGGAGAGGAAGAAAGTGAAGAACATGTCAACCGTAGGTAACATTTCATTTCCTTGCTTTGTTATTTTCTCTGCCTGCTTTGTTTAAAATTCAATAAATTGGCATATGATTACATTCTAAGTTTGGTGTTGCCTTGCAACAATTTGTTTTCAATCTTTCTGGATGATTGCATCAAATTAAAAATGAAAGTGTCACACTAAGATTCTAAGTTTAGTGTGTCACTTATTTTCTATGCAATTCATTCAGCAACACCACTTGTCTGCATAATCATAGTGCCCTTTGCAGTGTTATTTTTCTTTTTAGTTGGACGATTTTAGTTTTCTCTTTATTTTAGTCATTTCCCTGTTTCTAATGCTTTCTTTTATTAACTGTTTTTGTTAATACATCACCAAGAGATCCTTATTCATGACAGATTCTTGGCTTGGTGATTGTACTTAACAAATAACAATTTCATTTGCTTAGTTTTAATTCAAATAAATTGACATATGATTGCATTCTAAGTTTGGTGTTGTTATGCAACAAAATTTGCTTTCGATCTTTACTCGATACTTGCATCAATTCCAAGTGAGAGTGTCACACTAAGTTTGGTGTGCCACTTATCTTTTATGTCATGTATCATGCACACCCTCTTATGTTTGCAATCACAATGTCTCTATCTCTTGTGCCTTGATTGTTATCCTTAATTTTGCTTCCTTAAAACACATGTATTGCTAACATTTCATTGTGTAAGACATTCATGATCCATCTTAGCCCCATAGCTATTGTTCTAATTGTTGCTCGAGGATGAGCAAGCATTCTGAAGTTGGTAGAGGAAGGGAAAGAATGGGAAGAAAATGACAACAATAGAGAAGATGAATTACAAGGTTGTAAAGTTCCTCTTCCTCTCATTTGTTTCCAGCACTTTAAATTGCATCATTGTCTTTATCTTCTCTGTATGCATGTGTGGTATGAATAAGCATAGCCTAAATTTTGATTTGCAACATGTTGTTGTGACATTATCACTACCATCTTGAATTTTGTGAGTTCAAAAGCAATAAAGCATCATGATCATAAACAAACAAGGACTTAAAGAAGAACTTAGCATGTGCATACAAGTATTGGAAGGCTAGTATGGTTAATTGTTGCTCAATTGCATTGGATTTTGTGTAATTGAAGTTTTCATCTAGAACATTTTGTGAAATATTTTGAAATCATGAAAACCTTGAAGAAGCAATTGCAAATTAAGGCAAGAAAAGCAAAAGGGAAAGAATGAGAAAGTTGAAGGCTCTGAGTACCAATGACAATTCCATTGTTAAGTACTTGTGGTGTTTATGTATCAAGCAAAAAGCTTGAAAACAAAATACTTAGAGTCAAGGCTAGGCTCAAAGTGCAAAAGCACTCCCTCAAAACTTAAGGCTATGAGCATCAATGATTAGAGAATCAAGAAAAGAAACAAATGAGCTTAATGAAGTCCTCTAATTAAATGCTTGTGGTGCTTATGTATCAAGTGGTAATACTTGAAAATAAAGCATTTAGAAGTCGTAGCTTTGTTATCAACTCATGGGGCAAAGCACCCAAAAGGGAAGCTAATAAGAAAATGAAAAGCTTGTTTCAAGGAAGAGTGGTGCGCAGAAATTGTGATTACACTTTGATTATGTAAAATTCATTGCTCTTTCTTTCCCTGGTAATGGCGCCAAAAACATGATGCCAATACCATGGTTCACAACTTCGCACAACTAACCAGCAAGTGCACTGGGTCGTCCAAGTAATACCTTACGTGAGTAAGGGTCGAATCCCACGGAGATTGTTGGTATGAAGCAAGCTATGGTCACCTTGTAAATCTCAGTCAGGCGAATATAAAATAGTAATGGGGTTTTCGAAAATAATTAATAAAATAGAAATACTTATGTAAATCATTGGTGAGAATTTCAGATAAGCGAATAGAGATGCTTTCGTTCCTCTGAACCTCTGCTTTCCTGCTATCTTCATCCAATAAGTCTTACTCCTTTCCATGGCTGGCTTTATGTAATGCATCACCATTGTCAATGGCTACTTTCGGTCTTCTCTCGGGAAAATGATCCAAATGCCCTGTCACGGCACGGCTAATCGTCTGGAGGCATCACCCTTGTCAATGGTTACATCCTATCCTCTCAGTGAAAATGGTCAACGCACCCTGTCACGGCACGACTATTCATCTGTCGGTTCTCGATCATGCTGGAATAAGATTTACTATCCTTTTGCGTCTGTCACTACGCCCAGCAATCGCGAGTTTGAAGCTCGTCACAGTCATTCAATCATTGAATCCTACTCGGAATACCACAGACAAGGTTTAGACTTTCCGGATTCTCTTGAATGCCGCCATCATTCTAGCTTACACCACAAAGATTCTGATTAAGAGATCTAAGAGATACTCATTCAATCTAATATAGAACGGAAGTGGTTGTCAGGCACGCGTTCATAGGGAATGATGATGATTGTCACGTTCATCACATTCAGGTTGAAGTGCGAATGAATATCTTAGAAGCGGAATAAGATGAATTGAATAGAAAACAGTAGTACTTTGCATTAATCTTTGAGGAACAGAAGAGCTCCACACCTTAATCTATGGAGTGTAGAAACTCTACCGTTAAAATTACATAAGTGAAAGATCCAGGCATGGCCGAGATGGCCAGCCCCCAAAACGTGATCACTAGATCAAAAATATAATCCAGGATCCAAAGATGTCTAATACAATAGTAAAAAGTCCTATTTATAATAAACTAGCCACTAGGGTTTACAGAAGTAAGTAATTGATGCATAAATCCACTTCCGGGGCCCACTTGGTGTGTGCTTGGGCTGAGCTTGAATGTTACACGTGCAGAGGCTCTTTCTGGAGTTGAACGCCAGCTTTTGTGCCATGTTGGGCGTTGAACTCCACTTTGCAACTTGTTTCTGGCGCTGGACGCCATAATTGGGCAGAGAGCTGGCGTTGAACGCCAGTTTGCGTCGTCTAAACTTGGGCAAAGTATGGACTATTATACATTGCGAAAAATCCCTGGATGTCTACTTTCCAACGCAATTGGAAGCGCGCCATTTCGAGTTCTGTAGCTCCAGAAAATCCACTTTGAGTGCAGGGAGGTCAGAATCCAACAGCATCAGCAGTCCTTCTTCAACCTCTGAATCTGATTTTTGCTCAAGTCCCTCAATTTCAGCCAGAAAATACCTGAAATCACAGAAAAACACACAAACTCATATTAAAGTCCAGAAATGTGAATTTAACATAAAAACTAATGAAAACATCCCTAAAAGTAACTAGATCCTACTAAAAACATACTAAAAACAATGCCAAAAAGCGTATAAATTATCCGCTCATCACAACACCAAACTTAAATTGTTGCTTGTCCCCAAGCAACTGAAAATCAAATAGGATAAAAAGAAGAGAATATACTATGAATTCCAAACTATTAATGAAACATAGCTCCAATCAAATGAGTGGGACTTATAGCTTTTTGCCTCTTGAATAGTTCTGGCATCTCACTTCATCCATTGAAGTTCAGAATGATTGGCATCTATAGGAACTCAGAGTTCAGATAGTGTTATTGATTCTCCTAGTTCAGTATGATGATTCTTGAACACAGCTACCTTATGAGTCTTGGCCGTGGCCCTAAGCACTTTGTTTTCCAGTATTACCACCGGATACATAAATGCCACAGACACATAATTGGGTGAACCTTTTTCAGATTGTGACTCAGCTTTGCTAAAGTCCCCAATTAGAGGTGTCCAGGGTTCTTAAGCACACTCTTTTTTTTTGCTTTGGACCTTGACTTTAACCGCTCAGTCTCAAGTTTTCACTTGACACCTACACGCCACAAGCACATGGTTAGGGACAGCTCGGTTTAGCCGCTTAGACCAGGATTTTATTCCTTTAGGCCCTCCTATCCACTGATGCTCAAAGCCTTGGGATCCTTTTATTTGCCCTTGCCTTTTGGTTTTAAGGGTTATTGGCTTTTTGCTCTTGCCTCTTGGTTTTAAGAGCTTTTGGCTTTTTCTGCTTACTTTTTCTTTTTCTTTCTATTTTTTTTTGCCTATTTTTTTTGTAAGCTTTGTTCTTTGCTGCTTTTTCTTGCTTCAAGAATTATTTTTATGATTTTTCAGATTATCAAATAACATGTCTCCTTGTCATCATTCTTTCAAGAGCCAACATATTTAACATTCTTAAACAACAACTTCAAATGACATATGCACTGTTCAAGCATACATTCAGAAGACAAGAAGCATTGTCACCACATCAATATAATTAAGCTAAGTTCAAGGATAAATTCGAAACTCATGTACTTCTTGTTCTTTTGAATTAAAACATTTTTCATTTAAGAGAGGTGATGGATTCATAGGACATTCATAACTTTAAGACATAGTTACTAACTACTAATGATCATGCAATGAAGACACAAACATAGATAAGCACTTAACATAGAAAACGAAAAACAGAAGAAATAAGAACAAGGAATGAATCCACCTTAGTGATGGTGCCGTTTCCTTCTTGAGGAACCAATGATGTCCTTGAGCTCTTCTATGTCTCTTCCTTGTCTTTGTTGCTCCTCCCTCATTGCTTTTTGATCTTCTCTTATTTCATGAAGGATGATGGAGTGCTCTTGATGTTCCACCCTTAGTTGTCCCATATTGGAACTCAATTCTCCTAGGGAGGTATTGATTTGCTCCCAATAGTTTTGTGGAGGAAAATGCATTTGAGGCATCTCCGGGATCTCATGGTGATGAGCTTCATACGCCTCTTGAGCTCCATGAATGGGCTCTCTTGCTTGCTCCATCTTTTTCTTAGTGATGGGCTTGTCCTCTTTAATGAGGATATCTCCCTCTATGTCAATCCCAGCCGAATTGCATAGGTGGCAAATGAGGTGAGGAAAGGCTAACCTTGCCATAGTGGAGGACTTGTTAGCCACCTTGTAGAGTTCTTGAGGTATAATCTCATGAACTTCCACCTCTTCTCCAATCATGATGCTATGGATCATGATGGCCCGGTCTATAGTAACTTCAGACTGGTTGCTAGTGGGGATGATGGAGCATTGGATGAATTCCAACCATCCTTTAGCCACAGGCTTGAGGTCCAATCTTCTTAGTTGAACCGGCTTACCTTTGGAGTCAATCTTCCATTGAGCTCCTTCCACACATATGTCCATAAGGACTTGGTCCAACCTTTGATCAAAGTTGACTCTCCTTGTGTAGGGGCGTGCGTTCTCTTCCATGTTTGGCAAGTTGAATGCCAACCTCACATTTTCCGGACTAAAATCTAAGTATTTCCCCCGAACCATTGTAACATAGTTCTTTGGATCCGGGTTCTTACTTTGATCATGGTTCTTGGTGATCCATGCATTGGCATAGAACTCTTGAACCATTAGGATGCCGACTTGTTGGATGGGATTTGTTAGAACTTCCCAACCTCTTCTTTGAATTTCATGTCGGATCTCTGGATACTCATTTCTTTTGAGTTTGAAAGGGACCTCGGCGATCACCTTCTTCTTGGCCACAACATCATAGAAGTGGTCTTGATGGGCTTTGGAGATGAACTTTTCCATCTCCCATGACTCGGAGGTGGAAGCTTTTGTCTTCCCTTTTCCTTTTCTAGAGGATTCTCCGGTCTTAGGTGCCATCAATGGTAATGGAAAAGCAAAAAGCTTATGCTTTTACCACACCAAACTTAGAATTTTGCTCGCCCTCGAGCAAGAGAAGAAAGAATAGATGATGAAGAAGAAGAAATGGAGGAGAGGGAGAAGGGGTTGTGTTTCGGCCAAGAAGAGAAGAGAGGGTTGTGTTGTGTGAAAATGAGGAAGAATGGAGGGTTATATATAGGGATGGGAGGGGGTGGAGGTTCGGCCATTTAGGGTGGGTTTGGGTGGGGAATTGATTTTGAATTTTGAAGGTAGGTGGAGTTTGTGAGGTAGGTTTATGAGGAAGAGTGGATGGATGTGAGTGGTGAAGAGGTGATGGGGAAGAGAGATTGAGGTGATTGGTGAAGGGTTTTGGGGAAGAGTGTTTATGGGATTGTGTGAAAAAGGGGTGAGAAGAAGTGAGTGGAGGTAGGTGGGGATCCTGTGGGGTCCACAGATCCTGAGGTGTTCAAGGATTTACACCCTTGCACCAAATTGGGCATGCAAAATTCCCTTGCACACAACTCTGGGTGTTCAGTGCCAGGTTGGTGCCCATTTTGGGCGTTCAACGCCCATTTGTTGCCCATTTCTGGCGTTGAACGCCAGAACCATGCTTGTTCTGGGCGTTCAGCGCCAGCTCTTCTCCAGGGTGCAATTCTGGCGTTCAGCGCCCAGATGCTGCCCATTTTGGGCGTTCAGCGCCCAGATACTGCCCATTTTGGGCGTTCAGCGCCAGAACCATGCTCTGTTCTGGCGTTGAACGCCAGACAGGTGCTTCCTCCAGGGTGTGATTTTTCTTCCGCTGTTTTTGATTCTGTTTCTAAATTTTTCGTTTATTTTGTGACTCCACATGATCATGAACCTAAGAAAACATGAAAAACAAAAATAAAATTAGATAAATAAACATTGGGTTGCCTCCTAACAAGCGCTTTTTAAAGGCAATAGCTTGACAGTGGGCTCTCATGGAGCCTCACAGATGTGCAGAGCTTTGTTGAGACTTCCCAACACCAAACTTAGAGTTTGGTTGTGGCCTCCCAACACCAAACTTAGAGTTTGACTGTGGGGGCTTTGGTTGACTCTGCTTTGAGAGAAGCTTTTTCTGCTTCCTCTCCATGGATGCAGAGAGAGATCCTTGAGTTGTAAACACAAGGTTGTCCTTATTTAATTGAAGGATCAATTCTCCTCTGTCCACATCAATCACAGCTCTTGCTGTGGCTAGGAAAGGTCTTCCTAAGATGATGGATTCATTCTCTTCCTTTCCAGTATCCAGGACTATGAAATCAGTAGGGATGTAAAGGCCTTCAACCTTCACTAACACGTCCTCTACTTGTCCATAAGCCTGTTTTCTTGAATTATCTGCCATCTCTAATGAGATTTTAGCAGCTTGCACCCCATAGATTCCCAGTTTCTCTATTACAGAGAGAGGCTTGAGGTTTATCCCTGAACCAAGATCACACAGAGCCTTAAACATCATGGTGCCTATGGTACAAGGTATTATGAACTTTCCAGGATCCTGTTTCTTCTGAGGTAATGTCAGTTGATCCAAATCACTTAGTTCATTGATGAACAAGGGAGGTTCATCTTCCCAAGTATCAGTGCCAAATAATTTGGCATTTAGCTTCATGATTGCACCAAGGAACTTGGCAGCTTGCTCTTCAGTAACATCCTCATTCTCTTCAGAAGAGGAATACTCATCAGAGCTCATGAATGGTATAAGGAGGTTCAATGAAATCTCTATGGTCTCTAGATGAGTCTCAGATTCCTTAGGTTCCTCAGAGGGAAGCTCCTTATTGATCACTGGACGTCCCAGGGGGTCTTCCCCCTTGGGATTCACGTCCTCTCCTTCCCTTACAGGTTCGGCCATGGTGCTTATGTCAATGGCCTTGCACTCTCCTTTTGGGTTTTCTTCTGTATTCCTTGGGAGAGTACTAGGGGGGATTTCAGTGATCCTCTTACTCAGCTGGCCCACTTGTGCTTCCAAATTTCTAATGGAAGACCTTGTTTCATTCATGAAACTTACAGTGGCCTTAGATAGATCAGAGACTAAGTTTGCTAAGCTAGATGGATTCTGCTCAGAATTCTCTGTCTGTTGCTGGGTGGATGATGGAAAAGGCTTGCTATTTCTAAACCTGTTTCTTCCACCATTATTAAAGCCTTGTTGAGGCTTTTGATCCTTCCATGAGAGATTTGGATGATTTCTCCATGATGGATTATAGGTGTTTCCATAAGGTTCACCTAAGTAATTTACCTCTGCTATTGCAGGGTTTTCAGGATCATAAGCTTCTTCTTCAGAAGATGCCTCTTGAGTACTGTTGGATGCTGCTTGCATTCCGTTCAGACTCTGAGAAATCATATTGACTTGCTGAGTCAATATTTTATTTTGAGCCGATATGGCATTCAGAGTATCAATTTCAAGAACTCCCTTCTTCATAGGCGTCCCATTACTCACAGGATTCCTCTCAGAAGTGTACATGAACTGGTTATTAGCAACCATGTCAATGAGTTCTTGAGCTTCTACAGGCGTTTTCTTTAGGTGAATGGATCCACCTGCAGAGGTATCCAAGGACATCTTAGATAACTCAGACAGACCATCATAGAATATATCCAGGATGGTCCATTCTGAAAGCATGTCAGAAGGACACTTTTTGGTCAGCTGCTTGTATCTTTCCCAAGCTTCATAGAGGGATTCACCTTCTTTCTGTCTGAAGGTTTGAACATCCACTCTAAGCTTGCTCAGCTTTTGAGGAGGAAAGAACTTGGCTAAGAAAGCCGTGACCAGCTTATCCCAAGAGTTCAGGCTGTCTCTGGGTTGAGAGTCCAACCAGATTCTAGCTCTGTCTCTTACAGCAAATGGGAAAAGCATAAGCCTGTAGACTTCAGGATCTACTCCATTAGTCTTAACAGTATCACAGATCTGCAAGAATTCAGTTAAGAACTGAAAAGGATCTTCAGATGGAAGTCCATGAAACTTGCAGTTCTGCTGCATCAAAGAAACTAGCTGAGGTTTCAGCTCAAAATTGTTTGCTCCAATGGTGGGGATGGAGATGCTTCTTCCATGTAAATTAGAATTAGGTGCAGCAAAGTCACCAAGCATCCTCCTTGCATTATTATTATTTTCGGCTGCCATCTCCTCTTCTTGTTCGAAAATTTCTGAAAGGTTATCTCTGGATTGTTGTAGTTTAGCTTCTCTTAATTTCCTTTTCAGAGTCCTTTCAGGTTCTGGATCTGCTTCAACAAGAATGTTCTTGTCCTTGCTCCTGCTCATATGACAAAGAAGAGGGCACAGAAAAATAATAATGATAATAATAGGGATCCTTTATACCACAGTATAGAGGTCCCTGTGTGAGTGGAAGAAAATAATGGATAATCCAAACACAAAGTTGATGATAAGAGCAGAGATGTGAGATGAAGAGGAGTGTTAGTAGATGAATAAATAAATAGAAGGAGATGAGAGAGGGAGAATTTTCGAAAATTATTTTTGAAAAAGAGTTAGTGATTTTCGAAAATTGTTTTTGAAAAAGGTTGGTAGTTTTTTGAAAATTCAAATAAAAAATAAAATAATTAGTTAATTAAAAAGAAATTTTGAAAAAGGGGGAGGATATTTTCGAAAATTAGAGAGAGAGAGTTAGTTAGGTGATTTTGAAAAAGATAGGAAACAAACAAAAAGTTAGTTAGTTAGTTGAAACAAATTTTGAAAATCAATTTTGAAAAGATAAGGAGATAAGAAGTTAGAAGAGATTTTTTTTAAATTTTGAAAAAGATAAGATAAGAAGATATTTTTGAAAAGATGTGATTGAAATTAGTTTTGAAAAAGATTTGATTTTTAAAATCACAATTAATGACTTGATTCACAAGAAATCACAAGATATGATTCTAGAACTCAAAGTTTGAACCTTTCTTAACAAGCAAGTAAAAAACTTGAAATTTTTGAATCAAAACATTAATTGTTATTGTTATTTTCGAAAATTTGATGCAAAAATAAGAAAAAGATTTTTAAAAAATATTTTTGAAATTTTCGAAAATAACTAAGAAAAAAGAAAAAGATTTGATTTTTGAAAAAGATTTTGAAAAAGATAAGATTTTTAAATTGAAAATTTGATTTGACTCATAAAAACAACTAGATTTTAAAAAGTTTTGAAAAAGTCAAATCTAATTTTCGAAATTTTAAGAGAGAAAAAGGGAAAGATATTTTTTTGATTTTTGAATTTTTAATGATGAGAGAGAAAAACAAGAAAAATGATGCAATGCATGAAATTTTTAGATTAAAACAATGAATGCATGCAAGAATGCTATGAATGTCAAGATGAACACCAAGAATACTATGAAGATCAAGATGAACACCAAGAACATATTTTTGAAAAATTTTTAATGCAAGGAAAACATGCAAGACACCAAACTTAGAATTTTTAATGCTTAGACACTAAGAATTCAAGAATGCATATGAAAAACAAGAAAAGACACAAAACATGCAAATGCAAAGATCAAACAAGAAGACTTACCAAGAACAACTTGAAGATCATGAAGAACACTATGAATGCATGATTTTTTCGAAAAATGCAAGATGCACATGCAATTGACACCAAACTTATAACATGACTCAAGACTCAAACAAGAAACACAAAATATTTTCGATTTTTATGATTTTATGATTTTTTTTTGTATTTTCTTTTTAATTTTTCGAAAATCATTTTGAAAAAGAAAAATAAGGATTCCAAAATTTTTAATATGAATTCTAGGAATCTTATGCTCTTTAGTCTAAAGCTCCAATCAAAGGATCAGGCATGGCTTAATAGCCAGCCAAGCTTTAGCATGTAATAGGTAGATCATGAACAGTAGTAGGTGGATTAGCACCAACTAGCTTGCTCTTGATAACAAATTGGAAGCCTTAGTCCAAATGAATTTAGACATGGCTTTACAGCCAGCCAGGCTTCACATGCTTCATGAAACACTAGAATTCATTCTTAAAAATTTTGAATAAAATTATAAAATTTTTGAAAACATTTTTATTTTAAATTTTTTTTTGAAAAAAAATGAGAAAATTTTAAAATATTTTTGAAAACTTTTTGAAAACAAAACAAAAAAGAAAATTACCTAATCTGAGCAACAGGATGAACCGTCAATTGTCCAAACTCGAACAATCCCCGGCAACGGCGCCAAAAACTTGGTGCGCAGAAATTGTGATTACACTTTGATTATGTAAAATTCATTGCTCTTTCTTTCCCTGGTAATGGCGCCAAAAACATGATGCCAATACCATGGTTCACAACTTCGCACAACTAACCAGCAAGTGCACTGGGTCGTCCAAGTAATACCTTACGTGAGTAAGGGTCGAATCCCACGGAGATTGTTGGTATGAAGCAAGCTATGGTCACCTTGTAAATCTCAGTCAGGCGGATATAAAATAGTAATGGGGTTTTCGAAAATAATTAATAAAATAGGGATAGAAATACTTATGTAAATCATTGGTGAGAATTTCAGATAAGCGAATAGAGATGCTTTCGTTCCTCTGAACCTCTGCTTTCCTGCTATCTTCATCCAATCAGTCTTACTCCTTTCCATGGCTGGCTTTATGTAATGCATCACCCTTGTCAATGGTTACATCCTATCCTCTCAGTGAAAATGGTCAACGCACCCTGTCACGGCATGGCTATTCATCTGTCGGTTCTCGATCATGCTGGAATAGGATTTACTATCCTTTTGCGTCTGTCACTACGCCCAGCAATCGCGAGTTTGAAGCTCGTCACAGTCATTCAATCATTGAATCCTACTCGGAATACCACAGACAAGGTTTAGACTTTCCGGATTCTCTTGAATGCCGCCATCATTCTAGCTTACACCACAAAGATTCTGATTAAGAGATCTAAGAGATACTCATTCAATCTAATGTAGAACGGAAGTGGTTGTCAGGCACGCGTTCATAGGGAATGATGATGATTGTCACGTTCATCACATTCAGGTTGAAGTGCGAATGAATATCTTAGAAGCGGAATAAGATGAATTGAATAGAAAACAGTAGTACTTTGCATTAATCTTTGAGGAACAGAAGAGCTCCACACCTTAATCTATGGAGTGTAGAAACTCTACCGTTAAAATTACATAAGTGAAAGATCCAGGCATGGCCGAGATGGCCAGCCCCCAAAACGTGATCACTAGATCAAAAATATAATCCAGGATCCAAAGATGTCTAATACAATAGTAAAAAGTCCTATTTATAATAAACTAGCCACTAGGGTTTACAGAAGTAAGTAATTGATACATAAATCCACTTCCGGGGCCCGCTTGGTGTGTGCTTGGGCTGAGCTTGAATGTTACACGTGCAGAGGCTCTTTCTGGAGTTGAACACCAGCTTTTGTGCCGTCTAAACTTGGGAAAAGTATGGACTATTAGACATTGCTGGAAAGCCATGGATGTCTACTTTCCAACGCAATTGGAAGCGCGCCATTTCGAGTTCTGTAGCTCCAGAAAATCCACTTTGAGTGCAGGGAGGTCAGAATCCAACAGCATCAGCAGTCCTTCTTCAACCTCTGAATCTGATTTTTGCTCAAGTCCATCAATTTTAGCCAGAAAATACCTGAAATCACAGAAAAACACACAAACTCATAGTAAAGTCCAGAAATGTGAATTTAACCTAAAAACTAATGAAAACATCCCTAAAAGTAACTAGATCCTACTAAAAACAATGCCAAAAAGCGTATAAATTATCCGCTCATCAAAGAGATATAAGGAAAAGACTTCATAAAATGAGCTAGATAGAAGCATCAATCATTTACATTTCTTTTGTGATTGTAGCATGCATAGAAAACTAGCTAACCATGAACATTGAGTTGCTATTCTTCTCACCTTGGTTTGTCAAAATGTACTACATGATTCTTTTCTTGCTTGGGGACAAGCAAGGTTTAAGTTTGGTGTTGTGATGACATGTCATCATGTCATATTTTTCTATGCTTTTTCATACAAGAAATTGATGATTAGTGCTTAAATATTGCATTCTTTTGTGCTTAAATGGTATATTTCTTTGATCTTTTGATTTTAAAAACTTTGTAGGAAATAAGAAGAAAAAGAAGCAAAAAAAGCACAAAATAAGCTAAAAAGAAGAAAAGAGGAATTTTGGACACGCTTTGAAGATTGAGCATGCTTTGGAACCTTAGGCCACGCTTTTTAAAGCGTGGCCCATGACCATGAAGCCATGGCATGCATTAATGCCTTATGCATGCATCATGAAACTAATAAAGCATGCATGCATTTAAATTGAATGAAAGCAACGTTGTTAATGCATTGGCATTATTATTAAAACCAATAAAAGCATGCATGTATAAAACATTCAATCAATAATGCAATGAAATAAATGAAAGCATGCATGGAACTTAATTACTAATGCCAATTAAAGAATGAATGAAATGAAGGAACGTTGCACGCTCACTAATTAAACGTTCACTAATTAAAGCATGCATACATTTAATGCCATCATGAACCATGCATTATTAAATTTGCATTATTAATGAATGAACGGCATTACTAATAAAGCCTAGCATTCATTAAACAATGAGCGCCACGCTCACTTGTTTCACCTTTTGCGTGAAACTCAAGTGGAAGCAAGATGCACATTGAGGGCACATAAGGAGCAAGCGTTCATTAAAGTGAACGCTACGCTCAATCAATTGAGCGTTTTTGGGCATAGGGGAGGCCCAAGGAAACATAGGAAGCAGCGCTCACTAAAGGCAATACTAAGGCTCGAAGAGGGAGCGCTGGCCCTGAAGGTAGTGTGCAACAAAGGAACCAAGCACCCAAGGAATAGCACTCACTAAGGGAGCGTGACGTTCACTAAGTGAACACTAGGCACCAAATGCCCACCAAAGTGGCACACCAAGAAAGTGAACTGGGCGTTCACTAAAGTAAACTGAGCGCTCCTCTGGGAGTGTCACCAAGCCACTCCTGACCCATGCCATCAACTACCATCTTGGATCCAATTCCTCACAGACCCAAGTCACCAATTGCATCCGGATCCATTCTCATTCAAATCCAAAGCAAGCAAAGCCCATATCATCACTCAAAGGCACAAGAACAAGCTAGATTAGGAATTTCATTTAATTTGTAATTTGATTTCAATTTCAATTTCATTTTTCATTTTTGTAAAGCCTATAAAAAGGCATCTATTTCATTTCATTAATAAGGCTGGCTCTGCTAGAGAGCAATAGGAGTAGGATTAGGATTAGAATAGAAGGCATCTCTTCTTAAAACACTTTGAATTTTCTGCACTTTTATTTTTCAATATTGGATTTATAAAATTTCAGTTTCTGCAACCTTTTGCTACAATTTCTTCCTCTGCAATTTCCTTTCTGTTTTGATCGAGAGAGCAATTGAGCTCTTGGCCTTCTTTCTTTTTTGCTATTTCTTTGAAATTGTTAATTTCTCTTTGAGATTTCAGATCTAAGTCTTCTTGATCTTGATTTACTCTTCTGCACATTTACATTCTGCATTTTACAATTCTTGCTGTGATCTGAATTTACTCTTCCTGCAATTTAAATTCCCAGTTACTTATTCTCAAGATCTCTTCAATTGCTTGCTTTACTGCTTTCTTTAATTTCCAGCACCCAGCCTCCTTTACATTTGATGCAATTTACTTTTCTTGCCCTTTAAGCTTCTGCCAATTTAAGCTTCTGTCCACTTTACTTTCTGTAATTTACAAATTTTCAGTCAATTTCCCTTCTGTTGGCTACGTTTCATTCAATTCACCATTGTTAGCTTGACTAGACTAATCACTCACTAAAGTGGCTTGATCCATCAATCCATGTGGGATCGACCTCACTCTAAGTGAGTTTTACTACTTGATGCGACCCGGTACACTTGCCGGTGAGTTTTGTGTGGAAATCTGATTTTCCACCCATCACATGGGAGTCGACAATGTAAGTTTTAACAATTTATCTTAAGCTACTTATTCAGACCATACACAATGTAATCAACTCCTCTAGAGATAGTGTTGCTTTTGATTGTAGATATCACTAACTCTCAAGAGCCAAACTCCATTCGGACACTAAATTCACCATCTTCCGCCGCAACGCTACCTTCACATACGACATGCACACCACCATCAGTCAGACAAGGCAAATAAAATACACACTAGTGGTTACTTGATTTAACAATCATAACATACCCATATTCGTATACTCAAGAAATTCCTGGTCATGCATGGCTTCGAAATCCAAAGTCCACATAAAAGACGGAACACCAAAGGGGTGCCGGCTTACAATCGCATCCGCTTCATTTTACACCGCTGGATTGCTTGCCAAGTCTCTGTCATCGTTTCGTCATCGGCTTCATAGTTGGCTTCGAACTCCTCTTCGCTGTCGTTGTTATCTTCTTCTCAATCTATATCCTTGAGTTCGCCAACATTGACCTCCTCGGCAACCGCGTCCATCCCGAAATGCTGTTCGAATTCAACGTACAGCTCTATTATCGGCACGTGAAATCGGGTTTGTTGATAAATACAGAACATCTGTTGCATACTTGCGTCGTCAGTAATGGGCATTATTTGAAACTGTATCAGCCCACCAAATACTTGTACAAGATTCCTATATAAAATTTTGCTCACCCTTTTTGAAATGTGACTCTGTATATTATCACAAAAACCATTTTTCAACTCTACAAAACTCATGGTGCATGAAATAGCAAATGCCAACAGACATTCACAAACAAAAGTCACTTCTTCGTATGTGTTTGATATAATCTCACCATTATAATACACTCGCAAGTTGATAATACCTTCCATAACATCAATCTCACCTAATTTGACTTTTTTGACGCAACTAACTGCTGAAAAAATTCAGAACTATAACATATGTGCAAGAAAGAAGAATAGGAGGAGTAGAAGTGGAGTGAGGGATTCGAGTGAATCTTGCTTTGTATTTATAGGCTGGACCCTTGGTTAAAATATTTTTTTTTAAACAAAATGCAACCTGCATTTTAGACTTTCGAAAAAAAGTTATGACACTTTAAAAACGCAACCTGCGTTTTGTTTCTTCAAAATAAAAATACTAACACAAAACCAAAAACATAAGCTACATTTTGTTATTTCAAAAAAAAAAAATAAACATATTGCCACACACTAAACGCAGGTTGTGTTTGGGCTGAAACGAAATAAAAAAAATTTGAAAAACTTCAAAAAAATAAAACGCAGGTTGCGCTTTGGGCTGACACTATAACAATGAAAATTTTTTGTCTATGCCCATTTTATTGCACTACACCAACATTTTTTCCATAAGAAAAAATGAGCCACGTTTTAAAGACATACTGATTGTCCTTTATTTCTAGGCTTTACAAGTGTGACATAAAAATCTTGACTAAAATCCAAAACAAACATCACCATAATAAAAGTGTGGCGGCTAACCACTTTTGGCCACTTTTTTAAGAGTGAATAAAAATAAGCGTGTCTACATAACATATTTCTAGTAGTGGGATGACAAATAGTGGAAACTTGAAATGCATATATGAAGACTTAGGGCCCGTTTGGGAAACTCTAGAAGTAGCTTTTTTTAACTTTTGACTTATGAAAAGTAGTAGTATTAATGTCTGGTTCAATTTTCAAAACCAAATTGCAACTTTCTAAGAAGCTATTTTGGAGCTTATAGAGAAGTTAAAAAAAATGACTTTTCTCATAATACTTCTACTTTTCATTACATTTCTATAAAATAAACACTTTTAGAGTTAAAAATCCAAACACAAAATAACTTATTTATAAGTTACTTTTAATAGAGTCATTTATTGTTGAAGTTATTTTATCAAAAGGAGCTTAATTAAGTTGGTTACCCAAACTGGGCCTTAAGGAAAAAAGAGCAGTTTAAAAGATTTGAAACGTTAGCAACTAACACTCACAAACATAGCACAATTAACTTCCCATGAACATTACACATTCCACCTTTTTTTTCCATTGAAGTTATCGTTATACCATTGTCTCCAACCCACGTATCTTGACTTGATGACTTATGAAATCTGTGGTGGTTTCTTTTGCGGTTTTATGTTCTTAGGTCACTCTCAGAAGCATTTTAGGATTTTGTCTTAAATTTCTCAAGGGATGTAAACTTTTAGGTAGCATTTGGAAGAGAGACAAAGACAGAGAGGCTGAGATTAAAAGACAGAGACGGAGAGATTGAGTCTAAAATAAGTCTCAGTATTGTGTTTGGTGTAAAGTGGGAGACAGAGATTGAAATAAAAATGAAACTTTAATTTAATTTGAAAAAAGAACAAAGTTGGAATTAATTAATTGAAATGTTGGATATTTTAAGTATAAATTGTTATTAAAGTTTCGGTTTCCGTTCCCAAAAATTTCAGTCTCTTATTTCCCTACTTTTTGGAGGTACTGAAATACTAAAATTTTGGAGACAGAGACTGAAAGTTTAGTACCAGTTTCTAGACCAACAAACATGATAATGAGTCTTAGTCTCTCCGTCTCTGTTCCAGTACCTCAAAACAAATGCTACCTTAGGGAGCACATATGCATACGTATGCATGCCCTAAAAAATTTTCATGTTAGTAGAATTTTTAAAATGCTCAAATATATCTTCAAGAAGAGGTTTTATAAATATATCAGTAATAAGAATTTGGTTTTTGGTAAATTGATTTTTTTTAGCTATTTTATAATTTATTCTGCAAAATCTTGAACCACGGTAACTGGTATGTGAAATTGTTACTCTGAGGTCGCAAAATTTGTTCATTCTCTCCCTGGCAATGGCGCCAACAACTGGTGCACAATACCATGGTCCAAACATAACTTCACAACTTCGCACAACTAACCAGCAAGTACACTGGATCGTCCAAGTAATAAAACCTTACGTGAGTAAGGGTCGATCCCACGGAGATTGTCGGCTTGAAGCAAGCTATGGTCACTTTGTAAATCTCAGTCAGGCGGATATCAAATGGTTATGGAGTTTTTGAATAATAATAATAAATAAACAGAAAATAAAGATAGAAATACTTATGTATATCATTGGTGAGAATTTCAGATAAGTGTATAGAGATGCTTTCGTTCCTCTGACTCTCTGCTTTTCCGCTATCTTCATCCAATCAGTCTTACTCCTTTCCATGGCAAGCTTTCTGTAAGGGCATCACCGTTGTCAATGACTACATCCCATCTTCTTGTGAAAAAGGTCCAAATGCTTTGTCACAGCACGGCTAATCATCTGAGGTTCTCGATCATACTGGAATAGGATTCACCCTCCTTTTGCGTCTGTCACTACGCCCAGCACTCACGAGTTTGAAGTTCGTCACAGCCATCCCTTCCTAGATCCTACTCAGAATACCACAGACAAGGTTTAGACTTTCTGGATCTCAGGAATGGCCATCCATGGGTTCTAACTTATACCACGAAGATACTAATAACTCGGACTCGGTCCTCTGTATTAGATATCTAAGAGATACTCATTCTAGCTTGTTTGCATGTAGAACGGAAGTGTTTGTCAGGCACGCGTTCATAAGTGAGAATGATGATGAGCGTCACATAATCATCACATTCATCATGTTCTTGGGTGCGAATGGATATCTTAGAAGCGGAATAAGTTGAATTGAATAGAAAATAGTAGTACTCTGCATTAATTCATGAGGAACAGCAGAGCTCCACACCTTAATCTATGGAGTACAGAAACTCTACCGTTGAAAATACATAAGTGATGAGGTTCAGGCATGGCCGAATGGCCAGCCCCCAAGTCTAAGAACTAAACGTCCCAAGATGATCCGAAGATGTAAATACAATAGTAAAAAGTCCTATTTATACTAAACTAGTTACTAGGATTTACAGAAGTAAGTAATTGATGCATAAATCCACTTCCGGGGCCCACTTGGTGTGTGCTTGGGCTGAGCTTGAAGTTTACACGTGCAGAGGCTTCTTTTGGAGTTGAACGCCAAGTTGTAACATGTTTTTGGCGTTCAACTCTGGTTCGTGACGTGTTTCTGGCGTTTAACTCCAGACTGCAGCGTAGAACTGGCGTTCAACCCCCTTTTGCGTCATTTAAACTCGGCCAAAGTATGGACTATTATATATTTCTGTAAAGCCCTGGATGTCTACTTTTCAACGCAATTGGAAGCGCACCATTTTGAGTTCTGTAGCTCCAGAAAATCCACTTTGAGTGCAGGGAGGTCAGAATCCAACAGCATCAGCAGTCCTTCTTCAACCTCTGAATCTGATTTTTGCTCAAGTCCCTCAATTTCAGCCAAAAAATACCTGAAATCACAGAAAAACACACAAACTCATAGTAAAGTCCAGAAATGTTAATTTAACATAAAAACTAATAAAAATATCCCTAAAAGTAACTAGATCCTACTAAAAACATACCAAAAACAATGCCAAAAAGCGTATAAATTATCCGCTCATCACAACACCAAACTTAAATTTTTGCTTGTCCCCAAGCAACTGAAAATCAAATAGGATAAAAAGAAGAGAATATACTATAAATTCCAAACTATCAATGAAACATAGCTCCAATCAGATGAGCGGGACTTGTAGCTTTTTGCCTCTTGAATAGTTTTGGCATCTCACTTTATCCATTGAAGTTCAGAATGATTGGCATCTATAGGAACTCAGAGTTCAGATAGTGTTAGTGATTCTCCTAGTTCAGTATGTTGATTCTTGAACACAGCTACTTTATGAGTCTTGGCCGTGGCCCTAAGCACTTTGTTTTCCAGTATTACCACCGGATACATAAATGCCACAGACACATAACTGGGTGAACCTTTTCAGATTGTGACTCAACTTTGCTAAAGTCCCCAATTAGAGGTGTCCAGGGTTCATAAGCACACTCTTCTTTTGCTTTGGACCTTGACTTTAACCGCTCAGTCTCAAGTTTTCACTTGACACCTTCACGCCACAAGCACATGGTTAGGGACAGCTTGGTTTAGCCGCTTAGGCCAGGATTTTATTCCTTTAGGCCCTCCTATCCACTGATGCTCAAAGCCTTGGGATCCTTTTTATTTACCCTTGCCTTTTGGTTTTAAGGGTTATTGGATTTTTTGCTCTTGCCTTTTGGTTTTAAGAGCTTTTGGATTTTTCTGCTTGCTTTTTCTCCCTTTTTTTTTGCTATTTTTTTTTTCTGCAAGCTTTTGCATTCACTGCTTTTTCTTGCTTCAAGAATCATTTTTATGATTTTTCAGATTATCAAATAACATGTCTCCTTGTCATCATTCTTTCAAGAGCCAACATATTTAACATTCATGAACAACAACTTCAAAAGACATATGCACTGTTCAAGCATTCATTCAGAAAACAAAAAGTATTATCACCACATCAATATAATTAAACTAAGTTCAAGGATAAATTCGAAACTCATGTACTTCTTGTTCTTTTGAATTAAAATATTTTTCATTTAAGAGAGGTGATGGATTCATAGGACATTCATAACTTTAAGACAAAGTTACTAAATACTAATGATCATGTAATAAGACACAAACATGGATAAGCACTTAACATAAAGAAAACGAAAAACAGAGAATGTAAGAACAAGGAATGAGTCCACCTTAGTGATGGTGGCATTTTCTCCTTGAGGAACCAATGATGTCCTTGAGCTCTTCTATGTCTCTTCCTTGTCTTTGTTGCTCCTTCCTCATTGCCTTTTGATCTTCTCTAATTTCATAAAGGATGATGGAGTGCTCTTGATGTTCCACCCTTAATTGTCCCATGTTGGAACTTAATTCTCCTAGGGAGGTATTGATTTGCTCCCAAAAATTCTGTGGAGGAAAGTGCATCCCTTGAGGTATCTCAGGGATTTCTTGATGGTAAGCTTCCTCATGCGTTTCTTGAGCTCCATGAGTGGGCTCTCTTGTTTGCTCCATCCTTTTCTTAGTGATGGGCTTCTCTTCCTCAATGGGAATGTCTCCTTCTATGTCAATCCCAGCCGAATTGCATAGATGGCAAATGAGGTGAGGAAAAGCTAACCTTGCCATAGTGGAGGACTTGTCAGCCACCTTGTAGAGTTCTTGAGGTATAATCTCATGAACCTCCACCTCTTCTCGAATCATGATGCTATGGATCATGATGGCCCGATCTATAGTAACTTCAGACCGGTTGCTAGTGGGAATGATTGAGCGTTGAATGAACTCCAACCATCCTCTAGCTACAGGCTTAAGGTCCAGTCTTCTCAGTTGAACCGGTTTGCCTTTTGAGTCAATCTTCCATTGAGCTCCTTCCACACATATGTCCATAAGGACTTGGTCCAACCTTTGATCAAAGTTGACTCTCCTTGTGTAGGGGCGTGCGTCTCCTTGCATCATAGGCAAGTCAAACGCCAACCTCACATTTTCCGGACTAAAATCTAAGTATTTTCCCCGAACCATGGTGAGATAATTCTTTGGGTTCGTGTTCTTAATTTGATCATGGTTCCTTGTAATCCATGCATTAGCATAGAACTTGAACCATTAGAATTCTGACTTGTTGGATGGGGTTTGTTAGAACTTCCCAACCTCTTCTATGGATCTCATGTCGGATCTCCGGATACTCATTTCTCTTGAGTTTGAAAGGGACCTCGGGGATCACCTTCTTCTTGGCCACAACATCATAGAAGTGGTCTTGATGAGCTTTGGAGATGAATCTTTCCATCTCCCATGACTCGGAGGTGGAAGCTTTTGTCTTCCCTTTCCCCTTTCTAGAGGATTCTTCGGTCTTAGGTGCCATCAATGGTAATGAAAAAACAAAAAGCTTATGCTTTTACCACACCAAACTTAGAATATTGCTCGCCCTCGAGCAAGAGAAGAAAGAATAGATGAAGAAGAAGAAGAAAATATAGAGGAGAGGAGGGAGAGGTGTATTCGGCCAAGAAGGAGAAGAGAGGGTTGTGTTGTGTGAAAATGAAGAAGAATGGAGGGCTTTATATATGGAAGGGAGGGGGGGTTAAGGTTCGGCCATATAGGGTGGGTTTGGGTGGAAAATTGATTTTGAATTTTGAAGGTAGGTGGGGTTTATGAGGTAGGTTTATGGGGAAGAGTGGATGGATGTGAGTGGTGAAGTGGTGATAAGGAAGAGAGATTGAGGTGATTGGTGAAGAGTTTTGGGGAAGAGTGTTTATTGGGAAGAGAGGATGAACATTGAGAAGAGGGAAGAGAGTGAGTGGTGGTAGGTGGGGATCCTGTGGGGTCCACAGATGCTGAGGTGTCAAGGAATTGCATCCCTGTACCAATTAGGCATGTAAAATACCTTTGCATGCAATTCTGGCGTTTAAACGCCGAATTGATGCTTGTTCTGGGCGTTCAGCACCCAGATGTAGCATGTTTCTGGCGTTGAACGCCAGTTCTATGCTTGTTTCTGGCGTTCAGCGCCAGGATGCTGCTTGTTTCTGGCGTTCAACGCCAGATCCATGCTTTGTTCTGGCGTTGAACGCCAGCCAGATGCTCCTTACTGGCGTTTAAACGCCAATGAACTCCTCCTCCAGGGTGTGATTTTTCTTCTGCTGTTTTTGATTTTTCTATTTATTTTGTGACTCCACATGATCATGAACCTAATAAAACATGAAAGAACAATAAAAATAAAAATAAAATTAGATAAATAAAAATTGGGTTGCCTCCCAACAAGCACTTCTTTAATGTCAATAGCTTGACAGTGGGCTCTCATGGAGCCTCACAGATGTTCAGAGCATTGTTGAGACTTCCCAACACCAAACTTAGAGTTTGGATATGGGAGTTCAACACCAAAGTTAGAGTTTGGTTGTGGCCTCCCAACACCAAACTTAGAGTTTGACTGTGGGGGCTCTTGTTGACTCTGTTTTGAGAGAAGCTTACTGTGCCTCTTTTCCATGTTTACAGAAGGATGTCTTTGAGTTTTAAACTCAAGGGAGTCCTCATTCAATTGAAGGACTAGTTCACCTCTGTTAACATCAATCACAGCTCTTGCTGTGGCTAGGAAGGGTCTTTCAAGGATGATGGATTCATCCTCATTCTTTCCAGTATCTAGGATTATGAAATCAGCAGGGATGTAAAGGCCTTCAACCTTTACTAATATGTCCTCTACTTGTCCATAAGCCTGTTTTCTTGAGTTGTCTGCCATCTCTAATGAGATTTTAGCAGCTTGCACCTCAAAGATTCCAAGTTTCTCCATTACAGAGAGTGGCATGAGGTTTATTCCTGACCCAAGGTCACATAGAGCCTTTTCAAAGGTCATGGTGCCTATGGTGCAAGGTATTAGGAACTTTCCAGGATCCTGTTTCTTCTGAGGCAATCTCAGTTGATCCAATGCATTTAGTTCATTGGTGAACAGGGGAGGTTCATCTCCCCAAGTCTCATTACCAAATAAATTGGCATTCAGCTTCATGATTGCACCAAGGAACTTGGTAACTTGCTCTTCAGTAACATCCTCATTCTCTTCAGAAGAAGAATACTCATCAGAGCTCATGAAGGGCATAAGGAGGTTCAATGGAATCTCTATGGTCTCTAGATGAATCTCAGATTCCTTTGGTTCCTCAGAGGGGAACTCCTTATTGATCATTGGACGTCCTAGGAAGTCTTCCTCCTTGTGATTCACGTCCTCCCCTTCCTCCTTGGATTCGGCCATGATGGTTATATCAATGGCCTTGCACTCTCCTTTTGGATTTTCTTCTGTATTGCTTGGGAGAGTACTAGGAGGGATTTCAGTGATCCTTTTACTCAGCTGGCCCACTTGTGCCTCTAAATTTCTAATTGAGGACCTTATTTCATTCATGAAACTTACAGTGGCCTTGGACAGATCAGAGACTAAGTTTGCTAAATTAGAGGTATTTTGTTCAGAGTTCTCTGTCTGTTGCTGAGTGGATGATGGAAAAGGCTTGCTATTGCTAAACCTGTTTCTTCCACCATTATTAAAGTCTTGTTGAGGCTTTTGTTGATCCTTCCATGTGAGATTTGGATGATTTCTCCATGAGGGGTTATAGGTGTTTCCATATGGTTCACCCATGTAATTCACCTCTGCTATTGCAGGGTTTTCAGGATCATAAGCTTCTTCTTCAGAAGATGCCTCTTGAGTACTGTTGGATGTAGCTTGCATTCCATTCAGACTCTGAGAAATCATATTAACTTGCTGAGTCAATATTTTATTCTGAGCCAATATGGCATTCAGAGTATCAATTTCAAGAACTCCCTTCTTCTGAGGCGTCCCATTACTCACTGGATTCCTCTCAGAAGTGTACATGAGCTGGTTATTAGCAACCATGTCAATGAGTTCTTGAGCTTCTGCAGGCGTTTTCTTTAGGTGAATGGATCCACCTGCAGAAGTATCCAATGACATCTTAGCTAATTCAGACAGACCATCATAAAATATACCCAGGATGGTCCATTCTGAAAGCATGTCAGAAGGACAATTTTTGGTCAGTTGCTTATATCTCTCCCAAGCTTCATAGAGGGATTCACCTTCTTTCTGTCTGAAGGTTTGAACATCCACTCTAAGCTTACTCAGCTTTTGAGGAGGAAAGAACTTGGCTAAGAAAGCCTTGACCAGCTTATCCCAAGAGTTTAGGCTATCTTTAGGTTGAGAATCCAACCATATTCTAGCTCTGTCTCTTACAGCAAAAGGGAAAAGCATGAGCCTGTAGACTTCAGGATCTACTCCATTAGTCTTAACAGTATCACATATCTGCAAGAATTCAGTTAAGAACTGAAAAGGATCTTCAGATAGAAGTCCATGAAACTTGCAGTTCTGCTGCATCAGAGAAACTAATTGAGGTTTAAGCTCAAAATTGTTTGCTCCAATGGCAGGGATGGAGATGCTTCTTCTATGTAATTTGGAATTAGGTGCAGTAAAGTCACCAAGCATCCTCCTTGCATTATTATTATTTTCGGCTGCCATATCCTCTTCTTGTTCAAAAATTTCTGTAAGGTTATCTCTGGATTGTTGTATTTTAGCTTCTCTTAGTTTCCTCTTCAGAGTCCTTTCAGGTTCTGGATCTGCTTCAATAAGAATGTTCTTGTCCTTGCTCCTGCTCATATGAAAAAGAGGGAACAGAAAAATAATAATAATAGGGATCCTTTTTGCCCAAGTATAGAGGTTCCCCTGTGTGAGTAGAAGAAGAAAAGAATGTAATGTGAAGAAGGGAAGAAGGGAAAATTCGAACACAGATGGAAGAGGGGGTTCGAATTTGGGTGAGATGAAGTGTTAGTAGATGAATAAATAAATAGAAGGAGATGAGAGAGAGAGAGGATTTTCGAAAAGTAAAAGAAGAAATAAATTAAAATTAAAATTTGAAACAATTAGTTAATTAAAAAGAATTTTTGAAAAAGAGGGAGATATTTTCGAAAATTAGAGAGAGAGAGTTAGTTAGGTAGTTTTGAAAAAGATAGGAAACAAACAAAAAGTCAATTAGTTAGTTGAAAAATATTTGAAAATCAATTTTGAAAAGATAAGAAGATAAGAAGTTAGAAAAGATATTTGAAAATCAAATTTTTGAAAAAGATAAGATTTTTTTTTAAAAAAAAGATATGATAGAAAGATATGATTATAATTAGTTTTGAAAAAGATTTGATTTTTAAAATCATAATTAATGACTTGACTCACAAGAAATCACAAGATATGATTCTAGAACTTAAAGTTTGAATCTTTCTTGACAAGCAAGTAACAAACTTGAAATTTTTGAATCAAAACATTAATTAATGAGAATATTTTCGAAAATTATAAGATAAAATTAAGAAAAGATTTTTGAAAAATATTTTTAAAATTTTTGAAAATAAATAAGAAAAATGAAAAAGATTTGATTTTTGAAAAAGATTTTGAAAAAGATAAGATTTTTAAATTAAAAATTTGATTTGACTCATAAGAAACAACTAAGTTTTAAAAAGTTTTGAAAAAGTCAACTTAAATTTTCGAAATTTGTGAGTGAAAAAGGAAAAGATATTTTTTTTATTTTTGAATTTTTAATGATGAAAGAGAAAAACATGAAAATGATGCAATGCATGAAAATTTTGGATCAAAACAATGAATGCATGCAAGAATGCTATGAATGTCAAGATGAACACCAATAACACTTTGAATGTCAAGATGAACATCAAGAACTTATTTTTGAAAAATTTTCAAGAAAAGAAAACATGCAAGACACCAAACTTAGAAATTTTTCATGTATAGACACAATGAATGCAAAAATGCACATGAAAAACAAGAAAAGACACAAAACAAGAAAACATCAAGATCAAACAAGAAGACTGGCCAGGAACAACTTGAAGATCATGAAGAACACTATGAATGCATGATTTTTTTTTCGAAAAATGCAAAATGAATATGCAATTGACACTAAACTTACAATTTGACTCAGGACTCAAACAAGAAACAAAATATTTTTGATTTTTATGATTTTATGATATTTTTTTTTGGATTTTTCGAAAATTATTTGAAAAAGAAAAATAAGGATTCCAAAATTTTTTTAATATGAATTTCAGAAATCTTGCACTCTTAGTCTAAAGCTCCAATCTGAGGGTTAGACATGGCTTAATAGCCAGTCAAGCTCTAGCATGTAAATCAGGTGGATCAGGAACAGCAGCAGGTGGATTAGCAACAACTAGCTTGCTCTTGATAATGTTGGGTTGGAAGCCCCAATCCAAATGGATTTAGACATGGCTTTACAGCCAGTCAGGCTTCAACATGCTTCATGAAACACTAGAATTCATTCTTAAAAAATTTTAGAATAATCTTCGAAAACAGATGGAAAATTTTTGAAAGATTTTTTTTTTTGAAAATTTTTTGAAAATAAAACAAAAAGAAAATTACCTAATCTGAGCAACAAGATGAACCGTCAGTTGTCCAAACTCGAACAGTCCCCGGCAACGGCGCCAAAAACTTGGTATGCGAAATTGTGATCTCAGAGGTTGTAAAATTTGTTGTTCGTTCTCTCCCCGGCAACGGCGCCAAAAACTTGGTATGCGAAATTGTTACTCTGAGGTTGCAAAATTTGTTCATTCTCTCCCTGGCAATGGCGCCAACAACTGGTGCACAATACCATGTCTAAATATAACTTCACAACTTCGCACAACAAACCAGCAAGTGCACTGGGTCGTCCAAGTAATAAAACCTTACGTGAGTAAGGGTCGATCCCACGGAGATTGTCGGCTTGAAGCAAGCTATGGTCACCTTGTAAATCTCAGTCAGGCGGATATCAAATGGTTATGGAGTTTTCGAATAATAATAATAAATAAACAGAAAATAAAGATAGAAATACTTATGTATATCATTGGTGAGAATTTCAGATAAGCGTATAGAGATGCTTTCGTTCCTCTGACTCTCTGCTTTCCCGCTGTCTTCATCCAATCAGTCTTACTCCTTTCCATGGCAAGCTTTATGTAAGGGCATCACCGTTGTCAATGGCTACATCCCATCCTCTTGTGAAAAAGGTCCAAATGCTCTGTCATGGCACGGCTAATCATCTGAGGTTCTCGATCATACTGGAGTAGGATTCACCCTCCTTTTGCGTCTGTCACTACGCCCAGCACTCGCGAGTTTGAAGTTCGTCACAGCCATCCCTTCCCAGATCCTACTCGGAATACCACAGACAAGGTTTAGACTTTCCGGATCTCAGGAATGGCCATCCATGGGTTCTAACTTATACCACGAAGATACTAATAACTCGGACTCAGTCCTTTGTATTAGATATCTAAGAGATACTCATTCTAGCTTGTTTGCATGTAGAACGGAAGTGTTTGTCAGGCACGCGTTTATAAGTGAGAATGATGATGAGCGTCACATAATCATCACATTTATCATGTTCTTGGGTGCGAATGGATATCTTAGAAGCGGAATAAGTTGAATTGAATAGAAAACAGTAGTACTTTGCATTAATTCATGAGAAACAGTAGAGCTCCACAGCTTAATCTATGGAGTACAGAAACTCTACCGTTGAAAATACATAAGTGATGAGGTTCAGGCATGGCCGAATGGCTAGCCCCCAAGTCTAAGAACTAAATGTCCCAAGATGATTCGAAGATGTAAATACAATAGTAAAAAGTCCTATTTATACTAAACTAGTTACTAGGGTTTACAGAAGTAAGTAATTGATGCATAAATCCACTTTCGGGGCCCACTTGGTGTGTGCCTGGGCTGAGCTTAAAGTTTACACGTGCAGAGGCTTCTTTTGGAGTTGAACGCCAAGTTGTAACATGTTTTTGGCGTTCAACTCTGGTTCGTGACGTGTTTCTGGCGTTTAACTCCAGACTACAGCGTAGAACTGGCGTTCAATGCCCTTTTGCATCGTCTAAACTCGGCCAAAGTATGGACTATTATATATTGCTGCAAAGCCCTAGATGTCTGCTTTCCAAAGCAATTGGAAGCGCGCCATTTTGAGTTCTATAGCTCTAGAAAATCCATTTTGAGTGCAGGGAGGTCAGAATCCAACAGCATCAGCAGTCCTTCTTCAACCTCTGAATCTGATTTTTGCTCAAGTCCCTCAATTTCAGTTAGAAAATACCTGAAATCACAGAAAAACACACAAACTCATAGTAAAGTCCAGAAATATGAATTTAACATAAAAACTAATAAAAACATCCCTAAAAGTAACTAGATTCTACTAAAAACATACTAAAAACAATGCCAAAAAGCGTATAAATTATCCGCTCATCAGTAACCACGGTCCAATAACTATTAATGAGGCAGACTTAATAAAAAAGACGAAAATAAATTAAAAAATGGTAATTAACAGGTCAAACTTGATTTTATGAGGATAATTAATTTATCCAAGTCAAATTTGACTAATAAAAACTAAACACTTGCTTGTCATTAGTTTAATTTCCTCACTAGAGACTTTTTGAGTAAGAAATTCACTTTATGTGACGGTTTTGCATGCGCCAGAAAAAAAGTAAGTAATTGAAAAACTCGGAATCAATGGCAAAAGTACTTTCTTCCTTGGTAATTGTGTCCTATGATTAATATTAGTCATCCATTCATGATTTATTTCTTTAAGAATAAATCTTAGCCATTAATTATTTTACCATACTGTAAAAGTTACCCCGAATCGAATTTGTGACTAGTATTCCACAAATGATTCTTAGAGAACCCGAATCCTCTTACTTGTTTTCCAAGTAACATGCCCCTCCCTCTCAGCCTCTGACCCCACTCTGCTGTGTTTTTAACCCTGGTTAACTGATTGCTGTTAACTGTGGATAATTTTGACGCGCAAGCGTTGATCAAGCTTCCTCATTTTTATGCCCCTTCTTTATTAATCCTCAGCCCTTCACCACGAAATTCTTAGCCCCCTTTTACTATCATTAATTTATGCAAGACTCAAATTTTTGTTTAAGAAAACATTGATCACAAAATTCACAAAAAACACTTTATGCATTTTGTGAGTTTTTGACCGTGTTTTCGAGAGAGAAAAAGAGTAAAATTTTGCACTTCTTCTCTATATCCCAGCCCACATTTCTACTGTTCTTCTATTGTTCTTCAAGTGTTCTTCAAGAATCCAAGCCATACAAACACAATTCCTTGCCTGTTTTCACTAATTCTCGTATTTTTATCGAAAATTCAGCAAGGTGAGCCCTTGTTCCTTCTCTATTCTTTTCTATTTTTCTAGTAGTGATCATGATGGATTCTTGCCCTCTTATGTGTCTAAAAAACCTCTCTTGAAGCCCATATAGAGCACACCTAAAGAGCTATACAAGTTCAAGCTCAAAGTGATCAAATTCTAACACTTGTGGCGACGCTTTTGGCCAAACAAAAATTGCACCATATCCAAACGTGTTCCAGCTTTGTGAGAGCATTTTATGGTATTTAAGAGGTCTATTGGCTAAATTAAACAAGAGATAAGGGTTAGGATTAGTTAGATTATGTTTGTGCTTGTTTTCGGTGTTTATATGAGCCACTTTGTAGTGAATTTGTGCTTGATTTACAAATCTGAAAATTCTGTGAGTTATCTCTATTTTGGCTTGCTAAATATATGTAATATACAATATATTTGCCTCTGGATTTTGTGTGATAGCAGCGAAAAATATGGAAGCACTTGGGATTTAAGTTTCAAGTCTTAAAAGTCACTAAAAGTGGAAAAAATGTAAAAACTGTAAGAATTGAAAAAATTAATTAACTATTTAATTAAAATAAAATAAATATGAAAATGATAAGAAATATTAAATTAGAAAATTTAACGAAGAAAATAGAATTTAGCGTAAAAATCTGATTTATTCCAAATGAGCGTGTACCGGCTTAAATAGTCTGGTACTATGAGTGAAAAAATTAAATTAATGAGTGAATAAATTTAGAAAATTGAATTTTACAATTTTTAAAGATAAAAACAATTTTGAATTGGAAATCGGACACTTATTTTAAAGGTTTTGGCTTGAGGTTGGACCAAACAAACCACAAACTCAACCGGGCCCAAGTTGGGCCCAAACTCAACATACATAAGCCTCATTAAGAGGTTTTTCCACCTCATTTTGTAAAACCTTATCAAACCATAATTAATTAAATAATAAATTAAATAGGAGTGAATATGGTTAAAAAATCTAGCAATCGAAATTTGATAATTTAAATATAATATTTGGACTCAGTGAATTTTTCTAAGTCTGAAAACATAGTTTTCTGAATAAAAATGTGCACTGGAAATTTGACCGGCAGTATCGGCTGCGATCTGTCCGGTACTGTGGCTGAGAAAATTAATTAGAAGTGAATAATTTTAAGAAATAAAAATTTATAATTTGGGAAGATAGAAATATTTAAAATACGATCTAAAACTCTAATCTTAGAGGTTTTGGCCCAAAGTTGGGCCAACGGACTAAACCAAGTGAACCGGGCCTAAGTGGCTCCAAGAACCAACATATATAAACATTAGTTTTGAGCATTTCAGTTCATTTACCCTAAATGAAGAGGGTAGGGGCGCTGAAATTGAGAAGAGAGGACGAAGAGAGAAAATTCCAACTTCATCAAATTTCAAATCATCAAAACTTTCTCTCCGGAACTCCAATTGGCAAGCCATTTGCGGCCACGCATCGCTCTTCTTATCCTCTACAATTATATCTAAGTTTTTTTGTGAGTATTCCACTGTCCTCTGCCCATTTTTTATTTTTCTCTTTAAATTCGAATTTGGTTTGGGTTTTGAGGAAATCTTATGATTTTGGTTGTTTAGGAGTGCTCTAGTATGAGCCATTGGTAAGTTCCATCAACCAATTTCGTGGGTTAAGGTAAGGAACCCTCTAACCCTTGTGATTTATCAATTTCATGAACCCTAGATTGATTATAATTGTGAAAATTGATTATGTTAGAGTATTAGGTGATTTTGGTGCACAATTGGAAGATTGATATTGCTTGTGGGGCCTTGGTGAGGCTTAGAGCTAACAGTTGGTGGAGACTCTCAAGAAGAAACTCAATTATTTTGGCTACAAGAGGTACGGTTTAAGTTTCATTTAAGTACCGTGTGGTGTGATGAGAATTCCTAGGCTAGATGCCCCTAGGATTAAGTTTGGATTGTGTAAATGGTTGGTACTAATATGCATAGTTGATATGTAATGTAAATTAATGATTGGGTTGAGAATTGTGTGATTTTTTATGTTTGGTGTGTTGAGGATTTGATGAATTAGATAATGAATATTGGTTTGTGAATTTGGGCCGGAGGCCGTGAATCTTGGGCCGGAGGCCGAGAAGAGGTAAGAAAGGTAAGTTGATGTGTGTATTGTGTGATGATATAAGAGATTAGATGGATTTTAGATATTGAATGTGTGAATAATTGGTTTGGTCATTGAATAATATGGTTTGAGGAATTGAGGTGTGGAATTTGATAGTTTTGGGTAAAATTGTGTAGATGAGGTAGGTTTGGTGTTGATTGAGTGTAATTATGTGGATGTGGTTGGGTTGTGGCCATTTGGATGAGTGGAAATGAATTTGGCTTGTGAACATTGGAAAAATTGGTAATTTCTGTTTTTAGGTAAAAACTGATTTTTGACCAACTTCGATGGTCCATAACTCGGTCCTCGGAGTTAGGAATTCTTCAAAACTGAATTTTTATGAAAGTTTATTCAACGATCTTTCCAACTCTTCAGAAATAGTTGAAAAAGCAATTTTGTAGAAGAAGTTATGTGTGACGGAAGTTTGAAGTTTAAAAATAAAATTCTGCAACTTTTCCAGACTTAGTAAAATTTTTAAGAAAATGTACTCCGATGTGCATGCATGGCCGATGCGCACGCGTCACTCACGATTTTTACTCTCTCACGCGTGCGCCTGGCCGACACGTACGTGTTGCTGTATTGATGCAAGTTCCCAGCAGAAAATCTAGAAAGTTGCGCTAGTATTGTGCTGGTTTTGTGCGAGGGGCACAAAACTTACCCACACGTACGCGTGACTGATGCGCACGCGTCACTTGATCTCTCTGCTTTCCATGCGTGCGCATTGACGACGCTCACGCGTCACTTCCTTTTTCCACTTTCTATGCGTGCGTGTGGGCGACCCGCATGTGTGACCCCGTTTTTCAGCAAAAGTTGATTTTGAGTTTTCTTAAAGCTGAATTTCAGATTTTGAAGCCTCTATTCTCACCCTTTAAGTCCTAAATCCTTATAGTATGCCTAGAAATGAGAAGGGACTAGGAAGGGTGGTAGCTTGAGGGTGAAGTAAAGGGGGAGTAATGATGAATTATCATTAATGATGACTCTATGAGTTGCTGAGGGTGATGATGGAAGTGCGGTGTATGCCGTGAGCCAAATGACTATATTTAATAATGATTATTGGCTGGTTATGGGTTATGTTATGAGCCAGATGGCTATGATAAATATTGATTTATGGCTGGAAATAAAAATATGGCTTTGAATGATTATTTTATCTTGAGCTCTCTTTCTTGATGGTGCGACCCCAGAGAGATGAAGGATGGTGATGATCCCCTTCCTTGTTCCTCCTGGTATTGTAAAATCGCCCCCAGCGAGATTGTAGAAGGTCAGGATCCCCTCCTTGGTTCCTCCTGGGCATATGAGAACGTACCACCTGGGTAGATGCAAGGGTTGTGGTTGCGCCCCACTTGCTCTAGGTTGGTTAGTATAGAGGCTCCCCGGGTGGACGCAAGGGTTGTGGTTTCGCTCCACTTGCTCCGGGATGTGGTGAGATATACCTGTCTGGGTAGATGCAGTGGCATGGATTTCGCTTGCTCCGGGTTTGGTTTGCAACTCCTGGGGTAGATGTAGTGGTTAGCCCCCACTTGCTCCCAGTCGAGGTTGATTTGAGATTTGTGAAATTATCTGAGTTTCGGATTTTCTTGGGTAAATGCAGTGGGTCGGCTCCACTTGCTCTAGGTTGAGGTCTGAGATTCTGTTGACCCTATGTCGTAAGTGTGGCCAGACACTGTGAAAGTTCTGGATGAGCTCACCCCCGTGGATAAACACCAGTGTGGGTGTTGTGTGATTATGATTAAGGTTGTGAATAACTTGAGTTGGAGATGCACGACAGAGGACAGTCCAATGGTTAGCTACTAGGACTTGTCGGGTTGGCTTTATAACCGATAAATAAGACTCATCAGCCATAGGGCAGGCATACATCATTTGCATATGTTTGAATTATTTGGTTTTGCCTATTTGTTTTGGATTGCTATATCATATATGTTATACTTGATTATGTGCTACTTGTTCTACTTGTACCTTATTGTGTATTACTTGCCTGAATTGCTTGTGTTTGTACAACTGAGAGGTCCCTCATGCTGGTGTCGGTGGACGCTAAAGACTGTTCTTGATGAGATGAGTTGATGATGTAATTGAATAATGATGATGTAATTGAATAATGATGTAATTGAATCAGGTAATTGAGCTCCCTGGGTAGACGCAGTGAAGTGATTTCACTTGCTCCAGGTGAGGATATGAGGTAACGATATAGAATTGTTGAGACAGAATGGCTGGGGATGGTTTCGTTTATAATTTTGATTGTGAATCGTCGGAGAGCTAGAAAGTTGGGAAGCATGAGGAATAAGAATCAGATTTAGCATTCCCTTATGACAGTTGCCTATTTATGGATTAGTGAGAAAATAAGATGAATATTTGGTGAAAGGAAGTTTAGGATGCTTAGTAAGTTTTTATTACAATGCATTGTATTTATTTGGCACTTTTACCGTACTGGGAACCCATGGGTCGGTGGTTCTCATTCCATATATATCTTTTGTTTTTCAGATACAGGTCCAGGTGCTCAGAAGTGAGCTGTGGTTCATCTATGAGATGGCGAAGATCTTTATATTTTCTATTTTATATTTGCTTAGAATCTCTCCACCTTTATTTTGAAAAGCTTTATTATGTATTGAACTCTTTTGAACTTACTTATAGAGGTTCTTATGTTTCTTTTGGGAGAGATTAGGAGACACTGTTGTCAACTAGTTTCATACTGTACCCTAGTCAGCCTAAACTTCGCAGGTCGCGACTAGTGGCTATTTACTTATGTTATATATCTATATATTGTCCTTGTCTTGCTCTCCTTTATGCCTTTAGCTGTATATCGCTTTCGACTTCACGCTTTATCTTTTAGTTGTCGATACTTGAGTGATACGACTTCGCGATTTTATTTTTACTCTTTTCAGGCTTCTCGATTAATACTCCTTTCAATCTTACTTATAATTATGTATTAAAAATCCCCCTTTGAGAGTCGTACCACCTTATTATCATTGACTTATGACTCGAGCATAAGAATTTGAATATTAGGGTGTTACTGATACCTAAAAAATTTAATTTCACGTAATCGCCGGCAAGTATACCGGATTGTATCAAGTAGTAAGACTCATAAGAGTGAGGTCGATCCCACGGAGATTGATGGATTAAGCAATTTTAGCTAAATGGTGGTTTAGTTAGGCAAACAATTTGTGATTTCTTGATATTTTTAACATGAAAGTAAAGTGCAGAACTATAAATGACATGGAATTAAAATGACTGAAAGTAAAATAGAATGAATTAAATGACTGGAATGTAATAACAGAAACTTAAGTACAAGAAAGTAAAGATGAAATATAAATGGCAGAAATGATAAATTACAGGAATCTAAACAGGGGAATTAGGTAGTGGGCAATTAAAAATTCAAAAGAACAAAAGTAAAGATTTATGATGGGTGAGATTACTAGGGATCAGAGATGTTGATTTCTCATGAATTAATGGTGATCAATTCCTTCTCAATCATGTGAATAGATCTATGGCGGATTGCGAATAATTGGATCCCAATCTCTTGGTGATTCAATTTCTCTTATCACAAACAATTGACAATCTCTTGATCTAATTGCTCATGAGAAGAGGTGAAGATCAATTTCTAATCCAAAGGCCACACAATTCCCAGGATCTTAATTCAGGGTGGTTACATCTCACATACCAAACTTAGAATATATCAATCAAGAGAATTATGAGAAGATAAACTCCAAACTAAATTCTATGACTCCTTTCTCAAGTTCATCACACAATTCAAATAGATTCAATCCCTCTCTCGATAGTAATTGAATCTGTGAAGAACAAGAGTCACCTCTTAGATAAATCAACTTGAATTGAGAAGAAAAAAAGAATTATCAATTCATTAAAACCAACAGAGCTCCTCCCCCTAGTGAAAATGGGGGTTTAGTGACTCAAAGCTCCAAGTACAAACAGAAATTCAAAACTGGAAATTAAACTAAGCATAGAAAAGAAAAGGGAAATAAAACTGTAAGCAAAAGTGAGATTCAAGGTGATGTAAAGTCTGAGTGCAGAAAGTAAAATTCCAAAAGTGCAAAAGTACAAACGAGATCTAAAAGAAAAAGAAGTTGAAAAAGAAGATCCACCAGAAGCCCCCAAATAACTCAAGATACCATATATTTATACTAGTGTACTTGCTTCTTCAGGTGTACTTGGAAACTCCTTAAAATGGGATTTTTGGTTGGGGGAATATTCTGCTCCAGGAGAACATAGCGTTCTTAAGGAAAGCGTAGCGCTCGTGCATCCACGTGTACGCGTTACCCACGCGTGCGCGTCATTATTATCTTCAGCACTTGTTACGCGTACGTGTCACCTACGTGGACGCATCATCTTCAGTGTTCTCCAGGAGAGCATAACATTCACGCCAAGAGCGCTCTCCCACGCGTACGTGTCATCCACGCGTTCGCATGATTTTGCACAAATGCCACTTCCACGCGTATGCATCACCCACGTGTACGCGTCGCTAGCCAAATTTTCAATCTCCACTTTCAAAACTATCGCAGACGCTCTTGGGTGAAGAACGTAGCGCTCTTGGGTGAAGAACGTAGCTCCTCCCACGCGTACGCATCATCCACACGTACGCGTGGCCTTTCAAAAATACCACTGTCACGCTGCCGCTTTATCCATGCGTTCGCATGACCCTTCACAAATGCCACTTCCACACGTACGCGTCACCCACGCGTACGCCTTGATATCCAAACGCTCTTGGGTGAAGAACGTAGCGCTCTTTGAAAGAAAGCGTAGCGCCAAGGGTTATGCTGCAGTAGAACATAGCGTTCTTCAAGGTGAGCGTAACGCTAAGAGGTGTTCTTGAAGGATACTTGGTGTTCTTCTTCCCTGTCATGATCACAAAACAAAATAGCAATACATCAAAGCTCTGTCTCTTGAGAAACTAACTTTAGATAACTCACTTATTCATACTTTTCTTGAATTGTTTGCATGAAATTGAGCAGAATTCACTTAGTTCTTAACATATCAAAGTATGATGAGAGAATCCATCTAAGTGCTTGTTTCTTTCAACTAAAATGCATGAAATTGAGCTGATATTAATTAAACTAACCATCTAATCTAGCTAAGATGTAAATGCATCACAACACCAAACTTGAAATATTGCTTGTCCTCAAGCAAAAGGTAAAAGATTTTTGGCAATAACTGAACTGCAATGACAACAAAGAAGAAGTCTCTACTTAGGGGTCTAGCATTATCCTACTCAATGGGGTTTCTTTGTTTCATTCAATTAGACATGGCTCCTGAACTTATATAAGTTCTCTGCATAAAATGCTAGTTCAAATGCTACTTGGTTGATTCTGTGAGACTCATTTCTTATTGCTCTGTTATATCATCCTCAACTTATTCTTTTACTTCTTTCAGAGCTTTCTTATTTCGTTTTTTCAAAGCTTTCTTATTTCAATCAACAATCCCAAACCAGTTGGTTTAAGTTGTTAGGTGTTCAAACACCCCTTCGGATTTTCTTGCGCAAGCCTCATTCCTCAACACATTCGTACTACAGGCATGTAACTTGAGTTTGTCTTTGAAAAGTGGTGTCCATCACCTCTTTGGGTTACTAAATGTTTTGTTGCAAGGCTACTCTTGATAGTGGGTTTTCAATCGATAATCCCGAGTTGTTAACTCAAGTTACCAAGTGATGAAGCACTCTGCAGATTTACTAACCCATGTATGTCCTTGAACACAAACACCACAGACACATATTCAAAGTTTAGTCATTGATGCCTAGCCTCTTTATTTTATTTTTCTCTTGTTCCTTTTGACGAGCAGAAAAAATGCCGACTAAGAATTTATAATGGAAATAACATTGCAAGTACAGTTCTTAACCGAAAAAAATTCCACTTATCAATTTAAAAAGAGTTGTCACAATTTAGAATCAATTAACTGGGAGTAGAATTCCCAGGTCATCTCCCAACGAGTTGACAAAAGAGTGCAATTTATTGGTCAGGAATTTTCTGAGAAATTTTAGAGTTGGGGAATAGAGAAATAAATGACTATCAATTAAAGCAATAAAAAATTAACAAGAGATTTTATATAATTAAAATAAAAGCCTTGACTAGGAGAAGATTAATTGGAATTTCTATCCTTGTTGAATGTTCCTAAGTATAATAGTAAAAGGGTTGTTGCTTCTACTTAGTTATCCCCTAACGAATAAAGGAAAGTCAAGTAACTAAACCAACTCTGGTTCACAAGTCCTAATCCCTTCCTAGGGAAGAATTAGAGTTAGTGAATAGAGAGTCAGCCAACAACTTCTAATTACAGATTAACACTTGAGTATTCCAACTCAAGGGTTTTCTGTTAATCAACTCCAAAGTCAAGTTGGGAGTCTACTCCATTGACATGGATGCCATTTTTGCAAACATGTAAAGGGAGTAGAAAGGAGACATAGTAATTAAAATTAATTTAGTAAAAGTAATTTTTGAGCTAATAAATTAATTGGAGATAATCAAACAAATAATGAAATTAAATGTAAAAATAACTCTTTGCATTAATAAATTCCAAAATCAAAGATATCCATATATGACTCTAAACAAACTGAATGGAAAACAAAAGAGTAAGGTAATAGGAAAGCAAACTATAGTGATATAGACTTCAATCGAAGGTAGTAACTCTCTCAAGATCCAATCCAGAAGCATAAAACTAAAAATCTAAGAATGTGAAGAACCCTAGAGGAAGTAGTGTTTTCTCTCCCAAATTCCAAACTAAAACTAAAACTGAGTAAATGTGAATGTCTCTTGGGTCTCTGCTTGTCCCCTGGCTCTAGCCTGTGTTTCTGGACCAAAAACTCGGTCAAAAACCAGCCCAAAATCGCCCTTAGCTTCTTCTGCAGTTGCAGCATGTGACGCACGTCACGCGTACGCATCGCTGTGCAACTTCGCTAATCACGCGTACGCGTCGCTATAAAATGCTCCAAGTCACGCACACGCGTGAGCCATGCGTGCACGTCGATACTCGCTGGTCATCTTCTTTGTTTCTTGTGCTCCTTCCACTTTTTTGCATGCTTCCTTTCCATCCTCTAAGCCATTCCTGCCCTATAAAGCCTGAAAACACTTAACACACAGATCACGACATCGAATGGTAAAGAGGGGAATTAAAAATTAGCAAATTTAAGGCTAAAGAAGCATGTTTTCAATCATAGTACAAAATTAGGAAGGATTTGTAAAACCATGCAATTTGTGTGAATAAGTGTGTGAAGAACTGATAAAAACCACTCAATTTAGCACAAGATAAACCGTAAAATAGTGGTTTATCACATTTTCTTTGTTTTTTTGCTCTTGTCAAGGATCTTTCTTCAGCATATTTTTAGAATCTCATCATATCTAACCAACAGTTCTCAAGCAAGCATCTTAATTTCATTGATTTCATAGGCCATAGTCTAATCAAAATCACAATCTATGCATCACCATGTTCATAAGACTTATCCATTCCACTTAATTTAGACTTTTCTTTGTTTTTATTCATAACAATCCCTTTATTGAATTTTTAAAGAACTTGAAACAAGCAAACATTTCAGGCAGATGAGTGATACACAAATAAACAACCAATCATAAAAATGTAGGACATGAAGACTTATTCAAACATAAATGTGCAGAACATAAAAATTTAGAAGGCATATCATTTTTCAGACATGTATCTTCCTTATTTATTTAAAACTATGAAAGGGACTTCACCACCTCTAGTTTTTGTGTCCCTTCCCTTTGCTTGACCCCCCTTTCTTCTCTTTATTCTTTGGCTCTTGCTTCTTCTTCCTCCTTGTTTCCTCCTCTTTCTGTTTTCCAGACTGCTCTTCTTCATCCCAAAGTCCAGCATCAATCAAGCTTTGCTTCATTCTCTCCTCATTTCTTTTTGCTCTTGCTATTTGCACCTCTCCCAGTTTCTTGACCTGTTGATATAGTGTAATCTCCCAATTCAATACAGGCATGCTAGAAGTGAGGTAGTTGAGCTTAGCTTGAGTGTCTATGTCATATTCAACCCTATTCAAGTGCCTTGATTCTCCAGCTGTATGATATATATTTTTCCAGCGCAACAAGTTTTCAAGATATCCTTCAAGCTGATCTTGCTGTTGAGATATTTGGTTGAAAGACTCTTGGAATTGATTAGATTGTTCCCTATGCCGATCTAGTAGTCTTGCTTGAAAGTATCTTTGTTGATCCATCATTCTTAGCTGGAAATTCTCTTGTTGCTCCATTATTTTCAGCTGGAAATTCTCTTGTTGCTGCTAAGCCCTCATGTATTGTTGAGACATTCCTTCAATAGCACTCTGAATTTGGCTTAGATCAATTGTGCTAGAAGCTTGTCCTTCTTCCATTTGTGTTCCCTTCTTTCTTCTCTGAGGTCTTCTTTCACTCTGAGTGCCAGTGACATTTTCCATTCTTAGCTTGGTGATCGGCTTGCCTTCTTTCACCTAGTCTGTGTCTTCGTCCTCAAAAAGCATCCATGCCCTCTTGCACAGACGCAATATAGTGCTTGGGTGGCCAAGTCTAGTTGATTTGCTGCTGTCTTTAGCTATCTCTTGAATGCTGTCTGCAATAAGCTGTAGAACATTTATTTCTCCCTATTTTATTATGGAATCTATCATAATTGCTCTATTTATTGTGATTTCTGAAGTGTTTGTAGTGGGGGAGATTGAGCTTTTCACTATTTCATACCAACCCTTGCCTTCAGGTGAGAGATAAATATTTTTCAAGTGGCATGGATTCTTATTTGAATCTCTCACCTAATCTTTGCCATCCAGACATATATCATTCACTATCTCATCAGGGTCATTTTTGCCCTTCATTCTTTCTTCAAAACTGGGCTCTTTGAATGGTATTGATCTTATTTGTAGAACCCTCATGATTATTACTTGGCTAAAGTCCACTTCTACTCCCCTCACATAACTTTTGTAGGGGGGCCGGTTTTGCTTTCCCTGACTGCATTTGCATAGAACTCCCGTACAAGAGTTGCACTTATGTCTGTATAGGGGTCACAAAGGAGTTTCCATCTTCTCTTTTGTATCACTTCTCTCATTATAGGGTACTCATCTTCCCCCAATTTGAATCCTATCTCCGGGATGATTCTTTCTCTTCCATCCACCCATGATATTGAAGTTCATGGAATTGAGATTTGAATATTTTTTTATCATAAGTGGGTGGTTCAGCCGATTGCTTCCCTTTTCTTCTTTTGGAATTTGGTGAGGTTATTGAATGGAGAAGGAGAAGGCTGAATCTTCAACACCAAACTTGAACTATGCTTGTTCTCAAGCATAAAAATTCTGAACAGAGCTTGAGATGAAAAGGGAAGAAAAGTGAAGTGTATGACTACGGTTGGAAGTGATGAGGTAGGACTAAGAAGAAAATCTTGGACAGAGCAAGCTTTAAGAAGAGAAGGGGAGAAATGTTTATGGGCACGGTACAATGTTCTTGGTTTGGAAGAAAAATGATGTGGGATGTATGAGAAAGGCAGAATATGTTTGGTTAGGACAAGTGATGAATAAAGTAAAGGTGTGTGAGCAAAGGGATGCTACTTGCTAATTTAAAGCAAGGAAATGAGTTATTGAAGCAGGACAAGGTGGATTGTGTTCGGCCACTTTGAAATGGAAGGTGAGGATTGAGTGAGTATAATGAGAATGGACGGCTCATATAAGGAGGTAGAATGAAGATAAGGATTTGGTCATGGCATTGGAAGTGTAAATCTTCTGGCAAATGCATGTTAAGGTGCTCTTCCCAAGGCACAAAACTCCAAGGCATGTGACTCCTCCTCTTGATTCCTCATGTGTGCTGTCCGTTTCCTTCCTTTGGCCATCACATCTTCTTTTTAGTTTTCCTGCAAAATAAAACAAAACATCAACTCTTTTTTTTAAATAAAAAAATTTGAATAGTTAGTGATAAGAGACAAACTTGATTTTTCTTTAAAGGAGTGAATAGAAAATGATTTCCGTTGCTTTCTTATGCTCAGGGAAGCTAACTCAAATTGTGTTCTAGAATTTAATATGGATGTAGCTTATATGGACACCAAACTTAGATTGTGACTATATGCTGTAAAATCAATGACTCGGGTCACTCAGATAGACTCAATTAAAGTTAATGTCTCAGGCTGCTATCTTGGAGTGCCTTTGTTCACACCAAACTTGGTGTTCATCATAGGCTATATATAACCTTAGTGACCCTCTGTTACAACTGATTTTGTTTCCTTGAGTGGATATGAAGCAACACTTTATTTCTAACTACTAAAGCATAAAAGTTAAAGGATAGTATGCATGTGTTGCCTCCCATGAAGCACTCTTTTATCGTCATTAGCTTGACGTTGCAACTGCTTTGTTCATGTCAACAGATGCACACTTTCTTCCTTGTTCCATAATCCACCAAGGTAGTGCTTCACTCTATGGCCATTGACTGTGAATGTTTCTTTTGAAGCTTCATTAAGTAGTTCTAAGTGACCATGAGGAGACACTCTAGTGATGAGATACAGACCAGTCCACTTGGATCTAAGCTTCCCAAGGAAAATTTTCAATCTTGAATTGAAAAGCAATACTTTCTGTCCTGGTTCAAATATTCTGGGTGCAATCCTCTTGTCATGCCATTTCTTTGCTCTTTCTTTGTATTTCCTGGCATTCTCATATGCTTCATCCTGGCGTGGAACGCCACTGCTGACGTTAAACGCCCGCAACTCCCTTTTTTTTACCCCCTTGGTAGCATTAAACGCCCATTATGGACGTGAAATGCCCCAAGGGGATTAAAACTTTGCATGAGAATGCCTAAATCGGGTGTAAATTGCCCAACCCACCTTTCCCCTCATGGCGCTAAATGCCCTCCCTGGCATTTAGCGCCCGCAGTGTTGATCCTCTGGAGTGTATTGTTCTTCTATCTAAACTCTTCTATCCCTATTCTGAGTGTTGTACATGATCATAAACATTAGAAATCCTAGGAAAACTATGAAAATCAACGAAAAATAAAATAAAATGAATCAAATTACAATAGAACTGAAATAAAACTAAAACAAACTAAAGGATACTTATGGTTAAGTTGCCTCCCAACAAGTGCTTTTTTACTGTCATTAGCTTGACATTCACATCTGCTATGTCAGCAAGTGGGTTGATCTCTGACGATCGATCTCATCTCCAAGATAGTGTTTTACCCTTTGGCAATAGACTATGAAATTGTTGTCTGAATTCCTATCTTGAAGTTCCACATGACCATAGGGTTACACTCTAGTGACCACAAAGGGTCCTGACCATCTTGACTTGAGCTTCCCAGGAAAGAGCTTGAGCCGAGAGTTGAATAGTAAAACTTTCTGGCCAGGCTCAAGTACTCTTGAAGCTATCTTTCTATCATGCCACTTTTTAGCCCTTTCTTTGTAGAGCTTGGCATTCTCATAGGCAGAGTTCCTAAACTCATCAAGCTCATTCAGCTGGAATAACCCTTTCTCTCCTGCAGCCTTGGCATCAAAGTTTAGGAACTTTGTTGCCCAATATGCTCTGTGCTCCAATTCTACTAGAAAATGACAAGCCTTACCATAGAGCATCATTAAGTCTCTTTGTCCAGTCCTTCCTTGAGGTACTCATTATCTTCTCTAAGATCCTCTTGAGTTCACTATTTGAGACCCTAGCCTGTCCACTTTTCTGTGGGTGATAGGGGGTTGACACCTTGTGACGGACTCTATATCTTTGTAGAAGTGAGTCCAGCTATTTATTGCAGAAGTGGCTACCTCCATCACTGATCAGTGTCCTTGGGACACCAAATTTGTTGAAAATATATCTCTGCAAGAAGTTCAACACGACTCTGGTGTCATTAGTGGGTGACGCTATTACCTCCACCCATTTGGACGCATAATCCACTGCCACCAAGATGTATGTGTTTGAGTATGAGGGTAGAAAAGATCCCATGAAATCAATCCCTACACGTCAAATAATTCAATCTCTAGAATCCCCTATTGTGGTATTTCATGAGTATAAGGAAGCTTTCCAACTCTTTGACATTTGTCACAGTTTCTTAGAAATTCTTGTGAGTCATTGAAGAGGGTCGGCCAGTAGAACCCACTCTGAAAGACCTTGGTGGCTATTCTTTTGCCTCCGAAGTGGCCTCCATCCTCAAAACCGTGACAATGCCAGAGCATCTACTGTGCTTCCTCATCTAAGACACAATGCCTGATTATCCCGTCCGAGCATCTCTTGAAGAGGTAGGGGTCATCCCACAAGTAATACTTAGCATCATGTAAAAGCTTTCTAACTTGTGGCTTAGTGTACTCCTTGAGGATGAACCTTATGGCCTTATAGTTTGCAATATCTGTAAACCATGGAGCCCTTTGAATCATAAAAAGTTGCTCATCCGAAAAAGTCTCAGTCACAGCAGTGGGGGGTAGCGTCCCTTCCTCAGGCTCAATCCTGGACAGATGGTCAGCTACTTGATTCTTTGACCCTTTTCCTGTCTCTAATTTCAATATCAAATTCCTGAAGAAGTAGTACCCACCTGAGCAGCATGGTCAGTATAAACAATAACCTTGGACACAAAAATTCATATTTCAGAAAAAAAGGGTTGTGCGTACATGATGCCTAGGCATCTTAGGCTAGTTTTACAAGCCTTTTTCATTTGATCTTACTTGGTTTCATGCACTTTCTTAGGCAATAAGTAAGCATTTGGATGAGAAATGTATGCATGTCTTGATTCAATCAAACATTGTTAATTATGTGCATTTTCATGAGATTTATGCAAGAATTACTTGATTCAATGAATGATGCATTATCTTGTGATTAGGGCAATACTTTGATGCATTTTGTTTGGTTGATGATAGGTAAGAAGAAGCAAAGGAAGGGCAGAGAAGAAGCAGAGGCCATAGCGTTAGTGGCCAAAGTTAATGCACTAACGCTATAGTTAACGTTGCCAAGGAAGGAAGAAGCAATGTTAGTGGCCTAAGTTAGCTCACTAATGTTGCTCATCAATGTTGGTTCAAAAGAGGTAGCAAAGTTAGTGGCCAAAGTTAGGCTCCATAACTTTGCCAAGTTGACAAGCAACGTTGATGGACCAAAGTTAAGCTCACCAACATTACTAGCAAAAGAGGTGCCAACGTTAGTGTGCTAATGTTACTTCAAGTTAGCACACTAACGTCTTCGATAAATATTCAAGTTTGAGCTGGGAAATTCGTCAGTGACATGTACGCGTGAGCGACGCGTACGCGTGACTAAAGGAGCGTTGGTAGCAACGTTAGTGAACTAACACCAGTGGAAATGTTCCTAAAGTGTTTTGAAGGTAACATTAGCCACCGTTAGTACACTAACGCTGGTGACTAACGCCTAAGGTGGCTTATACATGCAACGTTAATGCAACCGTTAGTGCACTAACATTGGTGACTAATGCCAATACCAGCTTTCAACATCAATGGCATCCATGAAAGCATATGAATGTTAGAGAATTAACGCCTTGGCTAACTTTAGAAAGAGCCACTCTTAATTGCTTCAAACTAAGGCCAAAGCCCATATCTAAAGACTTGAAAATTGATTTGGAAAGTGTATAAATAGGATAGTTTTTGAAGTTAGAAGAAGGCTAGCATGTTTGAACTTTTTTAGCTTTCATGTACTTTTCTTTTCCTTTTTGTTTTGCTGAGCAATAATGAACTAAACCCCCAATCATTAGGGGAAGGATCTCTATTGTAATTCACATGATTGAATAAAATTCTTCTTCTCAATTCGCTTGTTGTAGCTAAGAGATACCTTCTGTTTTGATTTGATTTACTCACTCCGGAAGGAGGTTTAAATCCTTTGAAATCTTATGTGAGCCTCGGAAGGGGAATCATAGAAATTAGAGTTGAAGCTCTTTCTCTCACAACTCTCTTGATCAACACCATTCGGGAGGAATTGAGATCTTGAGAGTTTGTGTGGCTCTTGGATAAGAGATATGCACTTAACCTCTTCTCATGACAATTGGATCAAGGAATTGGCAAATTGATTGTGATTAGAAAAATTGGGACTCAATTAATTCCAATCCGCCATAGATCTACTTCATATGATTGAGGAAGAAGTTGAGACCCATTGATTCATGATAGATTATGATATCTTCAATCCCTAATGAATCTTTCTCTTTGTTATTCTTCACTTTGATTTCATTGAATTCCTTTTAATTGCTTTGATTTACTGCTTCCTCTAATTCCCAGCACCCAAGTCCTCTTTACATTTTATGCAATTTCCATTTTATTGTCATTTACATTCTTGCCTTTACTTACTTGTCATTTAAGATTCAACTCATTTAAGTTTCTTGTCTTTTACTTTTCAGCCCTTTATATTTCCTACCATTTAAGTTTCTGTCCTTTACTTTTCAGCATTTAAATTTCTAGTACTCTACATTTTGTTGATCTACTTTCCTTGTGGATTTATATTTTGCTAATTAAATTTCACCAAACTCTTTTTAATATTCGCCTGACTAAACAAATCACCTCACTAAAGTTGTTCAATCTATCAATCCCTGTGGGATCGACCTCACTCTTGTAAGTTATTACTTGACGATTTATACTGTGCAAATTCCCGGTCATTGTTATGCATAGGGTTAAAAATGGGTGGTCGCGTACGCGACCCCCTACTTGCGTACGTGAGTGTTGGTGCGCGGAATTTAACTTCGCACAAATGAACTAAGAAGTGCACTAGTTCGTCCAAGTGATACCTAAGGTGAGTTAGGGTAGATCCCACAGAGATTGTTGGCTTGGATCAAACAGTGGTTACCTTGTAAATCTTAGTCAGGTGGATAGAAAAGTTATTTTGTTGTTTAAGCGCATAAAAGTAAAATAAAGATAACGGTACTCAGTGGTTGTGAATTCAACGATAAGAAGATGGTTAAGGCTTCGGAGATGCTTTGTTCTTCTAGATCAATACCTTCTTACTGTCTATTTCAACTGTGAATGATTTCTTCTATGGCAGGCTGTATGTGATCAACGCTGGTTGAGAGGTTGCCAATCTTCCTTTAGGCTGAACGCCAGGTTTAGTGCACGTCTAGTCTGAATGAGGGTGAAGCTCCTGCAGTTCATTCCCTTGGTGATCCTACTCAAAACACCACAGACAAGGTCGAATATTCCGAATTAGAGAATGCTGCGCCTTGATTCTAGCCTTTACCACAAAGACCCTAATTTTCCCATACCTCGGTTGAACGGATGTCTCGAGAAGTCCCAAACAAAGTCGTAGATTAGCCGTCTAAGAGATGTATAATCAAGATTTTGGTTCAGCGATCTCCGATGAAAGACTCACACTGAACCCATGTATAATGGAGATAACTTGTGACGGTTCATTTCATTCATAGGGTTGAAGAATGAAGATACATCTTAGAATAGAATCAAACATGAATTAAAATAGAACAGTAGTGCTTTTATTAATTTGTGAAACTCAACAGAGCTCCTAACCTTAACTTAGGAGGTTAGTGACTCATGCTGATAGAAAAATACAATGGAAAACGTAAAAGTGGGCAAGAGTCCCCTAACAAGGGTGAACTCTTGCATATATATACTAATATAATAACTAAGGATTACAGAAATATGATAGGCTTAGCTTTTAGTGCGAAAATCCACTTTCGGGACCCACTTGGTGAGTGTTTAGGCTCAGCCAAGGTTGTCTCCACGTGCTAACAGGCTCTTTGGGCATTGAACACCCACTTTGGACTCCGCTTTGGGCATTGGACGCCAGCTGCTCCCTTTTGGGCGTCCAATGCCAGGAAAGGAATAGGTGGCTGGCATTGAACGCCAGTTTTGCGCCTTCATCTCCAAAGACAAGTATAGACTATTATATATTTCTGGAAAGCCCTGGATATTAGCTTTCCAACGCCATTGATAACGCTCCATTTGGATATTTGTAGCTCCAAAACTACTTTCTTGAGTGCACGGAAGTTAGATCCTGACAGCATCTGCTACACTTTCCTTGCCTCTGAATCAGACTTTGTCAAAACTCTCAGATTTCAGCCAGAAAATATCTGAAATTACCATAAAACACAAAAACTCATAGTAGAATCCAAAAATATTAATTTTACACTAAAACCCATGAAAATATAATAAAACTTAAATAAAACATAACAAAAACTATATGAAAATGATGTCAAAAAGCATATAAAATATCCGCTCATCACCAAACTTAAACTGTTGCTTGTCTCCAAGCAACTAAAACAAAGTAGGATAAAAAGAAGAGTAAGATACAATAAATCTCAAAGTTTCAATTAGATGAACGGGACTTAGTAGCTTTTTGCTTCTGAATAGTTTTGGCATCTCACTATCCATTAAAGCTCAAAAGTGTTGGCATCTTTAGGAACTTAGAATCCAGATGATATTATTGACTCTCCTAGTTTAGTTCTTTTTTATTCTTGAACACAACTTTTAGAGTCTTGGCTGTGGCCCTAAGCACTTTGTTTTCCAGTATTACCACCGGATACATAAATGCCACAGACACTTAACTGGGTGATCCCTTTCGGATTGTGATTCAACTTTGCTAGAATCCCCAAATAGAGGTGTCCAAAGTTCTTAAGCACACACTTTTTGCTTTGGATCACGAATTTAACTACTTAGTCTCAAGCTTTTCACTTGACACCTTCACACCACAAGCATATAGTTAGGGACACTGTTCATTTGGAGTGCTTAGGTCAAGATTTTGTTTCTTGTAGACCTTCCTAATGGTGCACGAATTGTGAATCACACTTTTCACAACGCGTACCACTAACCAGCAAGTGCACTGGGTCGTCCAAGTAAAACCTTACGTGAGTAAGGGTCGAATCCCACGGAGATTGTTGGTTTGAAGCAATCTATGGTTATCTTGTAAATCTTAGTCAGGAAGTCAATTATGTTTATCAGTTGAATTGCGAATAACCAAGAGAGCATAAATTAAAGGTTACTTGTTGTGCAGTAATGGAGAATATGTTGGAGTTTTGGAGATGCTTTGTCTTCTGAATCTCTGCTTTCCTCTGTCTTCTGATTCACGCACGCACGTCCTCCTATGGCAAGCTGTGTGTTGGTGGATCACCGTTGTCAATGGCTACCTTCCATCCTTCCAGTGAAAACCACGCTCACGCGCTCTGTCACAGCACGGCTAATCACCGGTCGGTTCTCGATCCGGTTGGAATAGGATTTACTATCCTTTTGTGTCTGTCACTAATGCCCAGCCTACAGGAGTTTGAAGCTCGTCACAGTCGTTCAATCCTTGAATCCTACTCGGAATACCACAGACAGGGTTTAGACTTTCCGGATTCTCATGAATGCCACCATCAGTTCTAGCTTATACCACGGAGATTCTGATTAAGAGATCTCAGAGATACTCATTCAATCGGATATAGAACGGAGGTGGTTGTTAGGCACACGTTCATGGTTTGAGGAAGGTGATGAATGTCACAGATCATCACCTTCATCACAGTTAAGCGCGAATGAACATCTTAAATAGGAACAAGCATGTTTGAATGGAAAACAGAAATACTTGCATTAATTCATCGAGACACAGCAGAGCTCCTCACCCCCAACAATGGGGTTTAGAGACTCATGCTGTCAGAGAATACAAGGGTTTGATCTAAAATGTCATGAGATACAAAATAAGTCTCTAAAAGTTGTTTAAATACTAAACTAGTAGCCTAGGTTTACAAAAAATAAGTGGACTATGATGGATGATGCAGAGATCCACTTCTGGGGCCCACTTGGTGTGTGCTGGGGCTGAGATTTAAGTAAGTCACGTGCAGAGGCCATTTGTGGAGTTGAACGCCAGTTTTTGTGCCAGTTTGGGCATTCAACTCCAGCTTTTGATCCTTTTCTGGCGCTGGACACCAGAATTGGGCAGAGAACTGGCGTTGAACACCAGTTTACATCATCTATCCTTGTGCAAAGTATGGACTATTATATATTGCTGGAAAGCCCTGGATGTCTACCTTCCAACGCAATTGGAAGCATGCCATTTCGAGTTCTGTAGCTCCAGAAAATCCACTTTGAGTGCAGGGAGGTCAGAATCCAACAGCATCAGCAGTCCTTTTTCAGCCTGAATCAGATTTTTGCTCAGCTCCTTCAATTTCAGCCAGAAAAATACCTGAAATTACAGAAAAACACAAAACTCATAGTAAAGTCCAGAAATATAAATTTTTCCTAAAAACTAATGAAAATAGACTAAAAACTAACTAGAACATACCCAAAACTATATGAAATTAACCCCAAAAAGCGTATAAAATATCCGCTCATCACAACACCAAACTTAAACTGTTGCTTGTCCTCAAGCAACTAGACAAATAAAATAGAAGACTAATAGGTTGAGAAGCAATAATATCTCAGAGTTTTTGAGTGAATCTCAGATTCTAATTAGATGAGCGGGACTAGTAGCTTTTTGCTTCTGAACAGTTTTGGCATCTCACTTTATCCATTAAAGCTCAGAGTGATTGGCATCTATAGGAACTCAGAATTCAGATAGTGTTATTGATTCTCTTAGTTCAGTGTGATGATTCTTGAACACAGCTTTTTTTATGAGTCTTGGCTGTGGCCCTAAGCACTTTGTTTTCCAGTATTACCACCGGATACATAAATGCCACAGACACATAACTGGGTGAACCTTTTCAGATTGTGACTCAGCTTTGCTAAAGTCCCCAATTAGAGGTGTCCAGAGTTCTTAAGCACACTCTTCTTTTTGCCTTGGACCTTGACTTTAACCGCTCAGTCTTAAGTTTTCACTTGACACCTACACGCCACAAGCACATGGTTAGGGACAGCTTGGTTTAGCCGCTTAGACCAGGATTTTATTCCTTTAGGCCCTCCTATCCACTAATGCTCAAAGCCTTGGGATCCTTTTTATTTGCCCTTGCCTTTTGGTTTTAAGGGTTATTGGCTTTTTGCTCTTGCCTCTTGGTTTTAAGAGCTTTTGGCTTTTTCTGCTTGCTTTTTCTTGTTCTTTCTATTTATTATTTTTTTTTCGTCTATATATTTTTTCTGCAAGCTTTGTCCTTTGCTGCTTTTTCTTGCTTCAAGAATCATTTTTATGATTTTTCAGATTATCAATAACATGTCTCATGTTCATCATTCTTTCAAGAGCCAACATATTTAACAGTCTTAAACAACAAATTCAAAAGACATATGCACTGTTCAAGCATTCATTCAGAAGACAGAAAGCATTGCCACCACATTTAACTAATTAGAATTTTTCTTATTAAAACTCGAAATTTTATTGCCTCTTATTCAAAAGATCTACTACTTTATTCATGTTTGCTGATGATGAGAAAAATAAACTATATCTTAATTGGAGATAAAATCAAAATAGATACTAATTACTACTATATGACTCCTAAGGTAAACTTCTATAAGGACACTGTCACAGAGTTAAGGCAGAAATTGGAAATTAACAACCTTTATTCTGGGGGAACGGGGGTTCCTCTGATCCTTGGGGTGCTTGGTCCTACAAGAGAAGACTTTTGGCGCTTCAATTCCCTTAAGTCACGCCCCTGCTCCTCTTGTTCTTTAAACATATAGGTCAGCATTTGACTGTGTTCCTTCTGTTCTTTTATTATTTGCTCCATAGCTTCCCGTATCTTGGTAACGGACGTCTCAAGATACTCCCAGTATTCAGATTGAGGGATCTCTGGGAGGAATTCCTGTGCTCTCTTCTTGATGGGATCCTCCTGTGCTTGTTGTTTTTCTTTTAGGAGCCATGATCTTAGTGATCTCGGATAAACACACCAAACTTAGAGGTTTGCTTGTCCTCAAGCAAAAGAAAAGAAAGGAGAGGGATAGAAGGAGAGCTAGGTGCAATTGTTGATGGAGGAGGAGGGAGGCCGAACCCAAATTTAAAGGGATGGGGGGTGGGTTTTCAAAAAATTGGAAAAGATAAGATAAAAAGATTGAGTTGAAAAAGATAAGATAGAAGATATAGTTTAATTTTGAAAAGATATGATAGATTTTTGAAAAAGATAAATCTGAATTTTGAAAAAGATAATATGGAGATTTGAAAAAGATATGGATTAGTTGAAAAGATTTTTGAGTGAAAAAGATATATTTGTTTTCAGAAAAGTTTTGAAAAGAGTTTGGATTGAATTTGGAAAGAGGGATTTTTAGAAATTAAGGATTTTAGAAATCAGGGTTCTTAACATGTTCATGTAAAAAATCATGCATTGAAACATAAAATTTGAAATTAAAATGGAAGTACGTGTGGAAAAATGAATTTGGCTCCTCCCTGCTGTCCTAGCGTTTGAACGCCCAAACACTGCCTGTTTTGGGCGTTCAGCGCCCAAATGCTGCTCTCCTGGGTGTTCAACGCCCAGCTGCTGCCATTACTGGTGTTCAACGCCCAGTGGGTGCCCCTTTCTGGCGTTGAACGCCCAGATTGCTACCATCACTGACGTTCAACGCCCAGTGGATGCCCATTTTGGGCGTTGAACGCCCAAAATATACTTTTACTGGCGTTTTCTTGCCAGTGAGCTCTTTTTCTCTGTTTTGTGTGCCGAGGTCTTCTGTAAATGATTATTTACCTTGTTGCCAATGAACTCTATATAAACAAATAAGAATAAAAATAGAAATATGGCAAAATGCTTAGAGGATTGTTGCCCCATGGCTGGGTTGCCTCCCAGCAAGTGCTTCTTTATTGTCTTTAGCTGGACCTTGCTGAGCTTTTAATCTAGCTTCAGCCTTGAGCATTCTTGCTCAATGTTGCCTTCAAGATAATGCTTGATTCTCTGTCCATTGACAATGAACTTCTTATCAGAATCAATATCTTGAAGCTCCACATAAATATATGGTGACACACTTGTAATCACGTATGGTCCCCTCCACCGGGATTTCAGTTTCCCGGGGAATAGCCTGAGTCTAGAGTTAAACAATAGGACCTTCTGTCCTGGTTCAAAGATTCTAGATGACAGCTTTCTGTCATGCCATTTTTTTTATTTTTCTTTATAAAGCTTGGCATTTTCGAAAGCTGTGAATCTGAATTCCTCTAGCTCATTTAGCTGGAGCAATCGTTTTTCTCCTGCTAATTTGGCATCAAAGTTTAGGAATCTGGTTGCCCAGTAGGCCTTATGTTCCAGTTCCACGGGCAGGTGACATGCCTTACCATACACGAGTTGGTATGGAGAGGTCCCTATAGGGGTCTTGAATGCTGTCCTGTAAGCCCACAGAGCATCATCCAGGCTCCGTGCCCAATCCTTTCTACGGGTATTTACTGTCCGTTCTAGGATTCTCTTTAATTCTCTGTTAGAGACTTCAGCTTGCCCATTGGTTTGTGGGTGATATGGAGTGGCCACCTTGTGGCGAATTCCATACCGAACCATGGCAGAGTAAAGCTGTTTATTGCAGAAGTGAGTGCCCCCATCACTGATTAGTACTCTAGGGACACCAAACCTGCTAAAGATATGTTTCTGGAGGAACTTCAGCACTGTTTTAGTATCATTGGTGGGTGTGGCAATAGCCTCAACCCATTTTGATACATAGTCAACTGCCACCAGAATATAAGTGTTTGAGTATGATGGTGGGAAAGGTCCCATGAAGTCAATTCCCCATACGTCAAACAACTCAATTTCCAAGATTCCTTGTTGAGGCATGGCGTAACCATGAGGCAGGTTACCAGCTCTTTGGCAACTGTCACAATTACGTACAAACTATCGGGAATCTTTATAGAGTGTGGGCCAATAGAAGCCACATTCGAGGACCTTGGTGGCTGTTCGCTCACCTCCGAAATGGCCTCCATATTGAGATCCGTGGCAATGCCATAGGATCCTCTGTGCTTCTTCTCTAGGCACACACCTACGGATAATTCCGTCTGCACATCTCTTAAAGAGATAAGGTTCATCCCACAAGTAGTACTTTGCATCAGTAATTAATTTCTTCTTTTGTATCCTGTTGTACTCCTTGGGTATGAACCTTGCAGCTTTATAGTTTGCAATATCGACAAACCATGGTGCTTCCTAAATGGAGAATAAATGCTCATCAGGAAACGTCTCAGAGATCTCAAGAGAAGGGAGGGATGTCCCTTCCACTGGCTCTATCCGGGACAGATGATCAGCCACTTGGTTCTCTGTCCCTTTTCTGTCTCTTATTTCTATATCAAACTCTTGCAGAAGCAATACCCATCTGATGAGCGTGGGTTTTGAATCCTGCTTTGTGAGTAGATATTTAAGAGCAGCATGATCAGTATACACAATCACTTTTGATCCTACTAAGTATGATCTGAACTTGTCAATGGTGTAAACCACTGCAAGTAGTTCTTTTTCTGTGGTTGTGTAATTTTTCTGAGCATCATTTAGAGCGCGACTGGCATAATAAATGACATGCAGAAGCTTGTCATGCCTCTGTCCCAATACTGCACCAATGGCATGATCACTGGCATCACACATTAGCTCAAATGGTAATGTCCAGTCTGGTGCAGAAATGACTGGTGCTGTGACCAGCTTAGCTTTCAGCATTTCAAACGCCTGCAGGCACTTTGTGTCAAACACAAATGGCGTGTCAGCAGCTAGCAGATTGCTTAGAGGTTTTGCGATTTTTGAAAAATCCTTTATAAACCTCCTATAGAATCCTGCATGCCCCAGAAAGCTTCTGATTGCCTTAACATTGGCAGGTGGTGGTAATTTTTCAATTACCTCTATTTTTGCTTGATCCACCTCTATTCCCTTGTTTGAGATTTTATGCCTAAGAACAATTCCTTCAGTCACCATGAAGTGACACTTTTCCCAGTTTAAAACTAGGTTGGTTTCTTGGCATCTTTTAAGAACAAGTTTTAGGTGATCAAGACAGGAGCTGAATGAGTCTCCATATACTGAGAAGTCATCTATGAAGACTTCCGGAAATTTTTCCACCATGTCAGAGAAAATAGAGAGCATGCATCTCTGGAAGGTTGCAGGCGCATTACACAGCCCAAATGGCATCCTTCTATAAGCAAACACTCCGGATGGACATGTGAATGCTGTTTTCTCTTGATCCTGGGGATCTACTACAATCTGGTTATAACCTGAGTAGCCATCCAAAAAGCAGTAATAATCATGACCTGCTAGTCTTTCTAGCATCTGGTCTATGAATGGTAAAGGAAAATGATCCTTTCTGGTGGCTGTATTGAGCCTTCTGTAGTCAATACACATGCGCCACCCTGTAACTGTTCTTGTAGGAACCAGTTCATTTTTTTCATTATGAATCACTGTCATGCCTCCCTTTTTTGGGACGACTTGAACAGGGCTCACCCAGGGGCTATCAGAAATAGGATAAACAATCCCAGCCTCTAGTAACTTGGTGACCTCTTTCTGCACCACTTCCTTCATGGCTGGATTTAGCCGCCTCTGTGGTTAAACCACTGGTTTGGCATTATCCTCCAATAGGATTTTGTGCATGCATCTAGCTGGGCTTATGCCCTTAAGGTCACCTATGGACCACCCAAGAGCTGTCTTGTGTGTCCTTAGCACTTGAATAAGTGCTTCCTCTTCCTGTGAATTTAAAGCAGAGCTTATGATCACTGGAAAATTGTCACCTTCTCCCAGAAATGCATATTTCAAGGATGGTGGTAGTGGCTTGAGCTCGGGTTTAGGAGGTTTTTCCTCTTTCAGAAGAATGTTCAGAGGCTCTTTCATGTCCCCTGAATCCTCCAAATCAGGCTGAACATCTTTAAAGATGTCTTCCAACTCTGATTCGAGACTCTCAGCCATGTTGATCTCTTCTACCAAAGAGTCAATAAGATCAACTTTCATGCAGTCTGTTGATGTGTCTGGATGCTGCATGGCTTTGACAGCGTTCAACTTGAACTCATCATTGTTGACTCTCAGGGTTATTTCCCCCTGTTGGACGTCAATGAGGGATCGTCCAGTTGCTAGGAAGGGTCTTCCTAGAATGAGAGTAGCACTCTTATGCTCCTCCATTTCCAGCACAACAAAGTCAGTGGGAAAGGCGAATGGCCCAACTCTGACAATCATGTCCTCAATCACGCCTGATGGGTATTTAGTGGAACCATCAGCAAGTTGGAGACATATCCGGGTTGGTTTAACTTCTTCAGTTAAGCCAAGCTTCCTGATAGTGGATGCAGGTATTAGGTTGATGCTTGCCCCAAGATCGCATAAAGCTGTCTTGGGGCAATTATCTTCTAATATGCATGGTATCAGAAAGCTCCCAGGGTCTTTAAGCTTTTCAGGAAAGCTCTTCAGAATGACTGCATTGCATTCTTCAATGAGGAGAACTCTTTCTGTTTCTCTCCAATCCTTCTTATGACTCAAGATCTCTTTCATGAACTTGGCATAAGAAGGTATTTGCTCAAGTGCTTCTGCAAATGGAATCTTTATTTCAAGAGTCCTGAGGTAATCTGCAAAGCGAGCAAATTGCTTATCCTGCTCCTCTTTCCGGAGTTTTTGAGGATAAGGTATCATGGCTTTATATTCTTCAACCTTAGTTGCTGCAGGTTTATTGCCTACAGAAGTGGTTGAAGAAGCCTTTTTAGAGGGGTTGTTATCAGCATTTGTGTGTGTCTGATCCCTCACTGGCACTTGAGTGCCAGAGTTAGAAGCTGGAGTGAAACTGAACGCCAGCTCCTTGTCTGCTCCTGGCGTCTGAACGCCAGAACTGTGCCCTTTTTGGGCGTTCAGCGCCAGATCCTGCCCATTTTGGGCGTTCAACGCCAGATCCTTCCCCATTTCTAGCGTTGAACGCCAGTCCTGCTGTATCTCTGGCGTTGAACGCCAGTTTTGGCCATGGTCTGGGCGTTCAGCGCCAGCCTTCCACCAATTTTCTGGCGTTTTAGCGCCAGAATTATTTTCCCTGGGCTCTTACTGTCCTCAGGTGAATTTTGGGTGGTTTGCTCATTTCTTAGCTTTTTGCTGCCTTGAGGTGGGTATTTAATGTTTTCCCACTTCTTAGTTGAACTGCTTGGCATTCCTCTGCTATTTGCTTTGACAGCTGCTGCTTTGTTTGCTTAAACTGTTCGTCCATATGTATATTAGCCATCCTTGTCTCTTGTAACCTGTCTTTAAATTCGGCTAGCTGCTTTGTTAGAAAGTCCAATTGCTGATTGAATTCAGCAGCTTGTTTTACAGGACTGAGTTCAACAGTTACTGTTTTAACCTCTTCATTCATGGAAGGGTTGCTGCTTAGGTACAGATGCTGATTCCTGGCAACTGTATCAATGAGCTCTTGAGCCTCTTCAATTGTCTTTCTCATGTGGATAGATCCACCAGCTGAGTAATCTAGAGACATCTGAGCTCCTTCTGCAAGCCCATAGTAGAAGATGTCTAACTGAACCCACTCTGAAAACATTTCAGAGGGGCATTTTCGTAGCATCTCTCTGTATCTCTCCCAGGCATCATAAAGAGATTCATTATCTCCTTGTTTAAAGCCTTGGATGTCCAGCCTTAGCTGTGTCATCCTTTTTGGAGGGAAATATTGATTCAGGAATTTTTCTGTCAGCTGTTTCCATGTCCTTATGCTGGCCTTAGGTTGGTTATTTAACCACCTCTTAGCTTGATCTTTTACAGCAAATGGAAACAGTAATAGTCTGTAGACATCCTGATCTATTTCCTTATCATGTACTGTGTCAGCAATTTGTAAAAACTGTGCCAGAAACTCTGTAGGTTCTTCCTGTGGAAGATCGGAATACTGGCAACTTTGCTGCACCATGATAATGAGCTGAGGATTCAACTCAAAGCTATTGACTCCAATGGAGGGTATGCAGATACTACTCCCATATGAAGCAGTAGAGGGGTTAGAATATGACCCTAGAGTCCTCCTGGACTGTTCATTTCCACTTAGATCCATGATGGAGAAAGGGAGATGATGTAAAATAGGAAAAATATTTTTATTTATTTATTTATATATTTATTTTGAAAATGAAATAAATTAAAATAGAATAAATAAAAATTGAGTGAAGATTTTCGAAAAACTGAGGAGAGAGAAAGTGGTTAGGAAGTTTTGAAAAGGATATGATGATTTTGAAAAAAAGTTTTAAATTTTGAAATAAAAAATCTGAATTTTAGAAATATATTTCGAAAATTTGTTTTTTAAAAAAGAGAGAAAATATATTTTTTATTTTTAAGAGGAAAGAGAAAAACAATAAGATAGCACAAGATTTTAAAATTTTTAGATCTAATGCTCCCTATTTTTGAAACTTTTGGAGGGAAAACACCAAGGAACACCAAACTTAAAAATTTTAAGATCAAGTCACAAGGAAAACTCAAGAACACGAAGAAAGAACACCAAACTTAAAATTTTTAGAAAACCAAACCAAAATTTTCGAAAATTTTAAGGAAAATCAACAAGAAAACACCAAACTTAAAGTTTGGCACAGGATCTAATAGAGAAATTATTTTTGAAAACTATATTTTTTTAAAAAGAAAATAAGGATTCTAAAATTTTAACACGACAATAATAAGAGACTCTAAAAAAAAAAAAATTTTCCTAATCTAAGCAACAAAATAATCCGTCAGACAACGGCGCCAAAAACTTGGTGCACGAATTGTGAATCACACTTTTCACAACGCGTACCACTAACCAGCAAGTGCACTGAGTCGTCCAAGTAATACCTTACGTGAGTAAGGGTCGAATCCCACGGAGATTGTTGGTTTGAAGCAATCTATGGTTATCTTGTAAATCTTAGTCAGGAAGTCAATTATGTTTATCAGTTGAATTGCGAATAACCAAGAGAGCATAAATTAAAGGTTACTTGTTGTGCAGTAATGGAGAATATGTTGGAGTTTTGGAGATGCTTTGTCTTCTGAATCTCTGCTTTCCTCTGTCTTCTGATTCACGCACGCACGTCCTCCTATGGCAAGCTGTGTGTTGGTGGATCACCGTTGTCAATGGCTACCTTCCATCCTTCCAGTGAAAACTACGCTCACGCGCTCTGTCACAGCACGGCTAATCACCGGTCGGTTCTCGATCCGGTTGGAATAGGATTTACTATCCTTTTGCGTCTGTCACTAACGCCCAGCCTTCAGAAGTTTGAAGCTCGTCACAATCATTCAATCCTTGAATCCTACTCGGAATACCACAGACAAGGTTTAGACTTTCCGGATTCTCATGAATGCCGCCATCAGTTCTAGCTTATACCACGGAGATTCTGATTAAGAGATCTTAGAGATACTCATTCAATCGGATATAGAATGGAGGTGGTTGTCAGGCACACGTTCATGGTTTGAGGAAGGTGATGAATGTCACAGATCATCACCTTCATCACAGTTAAGCGCGAATGAACATCTTAGATAGGAACAAGCGTGTTTGAATGGAAAACAGAAATACTTGCATTAATTCATCGAGACACAGCAGAGCTCCTCACCCCCAACAATGGGGTTTAGAGACTCATGCCATCAGAGAATACAAGGGTTTGATCTAAAATGTCATGAGATACAAAATAAGTCTCTAAAAGTTGTTTAAATACTAAACTAGTAGCCTAGGTTTACAAAAAATAAGTGGACTATGATGGATGATGCAGAGATCCACTTCTGGGGCCCACTTGGTGTGTGCTGGGGCTGAGATTTAAGTAAGTCACGTGCAGAGGCCATTTGTGGAGTTGAACGCCAGTTTTTGTGCCAGTTTGGGCGTTCAACTCCAGCTTTTGATCCTTTTCTGGCGCTGGACGCCAGAATTGGGCAGAGAACTGGAGTTTAACGCCAGTTTACGTCGTCTATCCTTATGCAAAGTATGGACTATTATATATTTCGGGAAAGCCCTGGATGTCTACTTTCCAACGCAATTGGAAGCATGCCATTTTGAGTTCTGTAGCTCCAGAAAATCCACTTTGAGTGCAGGGAGGTCAGAATCCAACAGCATCAGCAGTCCTTTTTCAGCCTGAATCAGATGTTTGCTCAGCTCCTTCAATTTCAGCCAGAAAAATACCTGAAATTACAGAAAAACACACAACTCATAGTAAAGTCCAGAAATATAAATTTTTCCTAAAAACTAATGAAAATAGACTAAAAACTAACTAGAACATACCCAAAACTATATGAAATTAACCCCAAAAAGCGTATAAAATATCCGCTCATCACCTAACCATTGATACTCAAAGCCTCGGATCCATGCTCTTTCTCTATTGCTTTTTTTTTCTCTTTTTTTTTCGCATGCATATATATATATATATATATATTTTCTTTTATTATAACATGCTTTTTCTTTTTCTTTTTGCTGCTTTTTCTTGCTTCAAGAATCAAATTTTTTTTAGATTATCAATAATACTTCTCCTTTTTCATCATTCTTTCAAGAGCTAACATTCTTAACTCTTATTTCAAATATGCACTGTTCATTCATATATTCTGAAAACAAAAGCAATGCCACCACATTAAGGTAATTAAACTATTCTTATTATATAACTCGAAATTCATGTATCTCTCGTTCTTCTAAAAAAGCTCACTATTTTATTCAAGTTTACTGATGATAAGAGGAATATTTTATAACTAATTGACGGAAATAAAAACTTAAATTCTAATAATGCTCATGCAATTCTGAAATTAAAAGACAGAAATATAAAATAAAAACTTAAATACTACTAGTGATCATGTAAACCTAAATATAAGAAATAGAAATTAGAATAACCACAGAAATAGGGAGGTGGAACTCAACCACCTTAATTATGGTTAGCTTTAGGCTCTTCAGGGGATAATTTCTGATGCTTCAGTTCTTCTAGCTCATACCCCTGCTTCTCTTGTTCTTTGACCAGTTTGCAAATCATGCTATTCTGATCTTTCTGCTCCTCTCTTAGTTGATCCAAGGTGGTTTGCATTTGAATCACAGATGCTTCCAACTGAGTCCAATATTCAATTGGAGGGATCTCTTGTGGAGGCTCAGATGCCTTCTTTTTGGGATAATTTTCTGGTACCTTGGAGCTTTCCATCATATGTTGGTGATTGGGCTTTCCACTGGAATAAATGTGTCTCTGTTAATCAAGACTTTAGCCTCTTGACATAGGTGAAAGATATGGTTTGGATAGGCCAGCCTGGCTTGAGTGGACATCTTGTTCGCGAACTTGTACATCTCATATGGAATTATTTGGTGAACTTGTACCTCATTCTCCATCATGATGCAGTGAATCATCACAACTCTTGCAATAGTGACTTCAGAGTGGTTACTAGTGGAAAGTATAGAACGCCCAATGAAGTCTAGCCATCATCTAGCAATTGGCTTGAGGTGCATTCTTTTCAGTTGGTTTGGCTTGCCTTTTGCATCGTTAACCCATTGAGTTCTAGGCAGACATATCTCCTCTAGGATCTGATCCAGCTTTGGATTGGCTAACACCCTTCTATTGAAGGATTCAAGGTCGTCCCTTTATAAGGGTAATTTAAAGATCTCTCTCACCCTTTCAAGATGAAAATAGAGGATCTTTCCCCTAACTATAGTACGAAAAGTATGGAATGCTTGTCCATCTTTCTTTTACTTATCTGTCATCCACAGATTTGCATAGAATTCATGGATCATGTTTATTCCAACATTGATCTTAGGGTTGGCTAGAATCTCCCAACCTCTCTTTCAAATTTGCTCTTGGATCTCCGAGTATTCATCTTCTCTAAATTTGAATCTTGCCTCTTGGATTACTGGCCTCTTACACATTATTTTGTAATAATGTTCTTCATGTTGCTTGGTGTAGAATCTGACAGGTTTGAGGACAACTGTTGGGTCGTCTTCTTTCTTATTTCTTGAAGTAAACTTTCCATTTTTTAGAGCCATGGGATTTGAAAGGAGTGAGAAAGCAAGGCTCCTTCCACACCAACTTAAAAGGTTTGCTCGTCCTCGAGCAAAAGGAAGAAAGGAAGATGAAGAAATCGAAGGAGAGGAGAATAGGAGGAGAGTTATTTCAAATGGAAGAAGGGGTGAATGAGGGAGTTGGGAACACGGATATATATAAGGAGGGGAGGGAGGATTTTTGAAATTAATTAGATAAAAGATAAGGAAGATATGATTCACATTTTAGTAAAAGATAAAAAAAGATAGGTTTTAAAATAAAAAAGATATGAAAAAGATAAAAAGATAGGATAGAATATATGAAAAAGATTTTGAGGTTAAATAAAAGGTTTGAAAAAGAACTATGAAGAATATGAAATTTTGAAAAAGGTTTGAAAAAGAATTGAAAAATATTTGAGAAGATGGTTTTAAAATTTTGAAAAGATACGTATTGAATTTGAATTTGAAAGATAATAATTGAAAAATATTTGAATTGAAAGTCATGGAATTTCAAAATCAAAATTTAAAATGATAGGTTGAATGAAAAAAAGAAGATAAGATGAAGAAAATATAAGGTTTTCAAAAGTTACCTTCTTTGCACTCTTTCTGGCGTTAAATGCCCAGAATGGCTTGATTCTTGTGTTTAGTGCCAATAGTTCCTCCTTTCTGGGTGTTGAATGCCCAGCCAGTGCCCCCTAGCTGGCGTTCAACACCAGGTATGCTCTCCTCCTTGGGCGTTGAACGCCCAGTCCAGGCTCCCTGGCTGGCGTTCAACGCCAGGTTTGCTTCCCCTTATGGGCGTTGAACGCCCAGTCTAGGCTCCCTGGCTGACATTTAGCACCAGGTTGTCACCCCTTCATGGGTATTAAATGCCCATTCTTCACCCTTTTCTGGCATTCAACGCCAGAAAGGTGCTTCGTCCAGGGTGTTTTGCTTCCTGTTCTACATCATTCTGTCTCTGTTTAAACACTGTTCATGATCACTAACATTAAAAAGCAAAGTAATAAAAACTAATTATGAAGAAAACTAACTAAAAAATGAGAATTATTAGAGAAATAGAAAATAATATGCTATTGATCATTGGGTTGCCTGCCAACAAGCGCTTCTTTAATGTCTTTAGCTAGACTTTACTGTACTTAGCCTAGTAGTAGTGTTGAGCCTCTTGGCTTAATATCTCCTTCAAGGTAATGCTTGAGTCTCTATCCATTAATAGTGAACCTGTTGTCTGGGTCTTTACCTTGAAGTTCTTTGTGCCCATAGGGTGATACACTAGTAATCACATATGATCCCTTCCAACGGGATTTGAGTTTCCCAGGGAATAGTCTGAGTCTTGAGTTGAGGTGCAAAACCTTTTGGCCTGGTTCAAAGACTCTGGAAGATATCTTCCTGTCATGCCACCTTTTTGATTTCTCTTTATAGATCTTTTCATTTTCAAATGCAGCTAAGTGGAATTCATCATACTCATTCAGTTGGAGTAGCCATTTTTCTCTTGCTGCTTTAGCATCAATGTTGAGGAATCTGGTTGCCCAATAGACCTTATGTTTTAGTTCCACTGATAGATGACAGGATTTTCCATATACTAATTGATATGGTGATGTTCCTATAGGGGTCTTGAAAGTTATTCTATATGCCCATAGAGCATCATCAAGCTTTCTAGCCCAATCCTTTCTATAGGCACTTACTATCCTCTCTAGAATTTGCTTTAGTTCTCTATTTGAGACTTCAGCTTGCCCATTTGTTTGAGGATGATATAGCATTGCCACTTTATGGTGAACTCCGTAACGGCTCAGAACAGAGTCAAGCTGTCTGTTGCAGAAATGAGTACATCCATCACTAATCAATGTCCAAGGGACACCAAACCTGCTGAAGATGTTTTTCTGGAGGAACTTCATCATGACTCTAGTGTCATTAGTGGGTGATGCTATTGCTTCAACCCATTTAGACACATAATCTACTGCTATAAGGATGTAAGTGTTTGAGTATGAAGGTAGGAAGGGTCCCATGAAGTCTATACCCCAAACATCAAACAACTCAATCTCTAGGATTCCTTGCTGAGGCATGTCGTGACCATGAGGGAGATTGCCAATCCTTTGGCAACTGTCACAGTTACGGACAAACTCTCTAGAGTCCTTAAAGAGTTTGGGCCAGTAGAAGCCACTTTGGAGAACCTTTGTGGCTGTTCACTCACCTCCAAAGTGTCCTCCATAGTCTGAGCCATGGCAATGCCATAGGATTTTCTATACCTCTTCTTCAGATACACAGCATCGGATTATTCCGTCTAAACATCTTTTAAAGAGATATGGTTTATCCCACAAGTAGTACATTGCATCATACATGAGTTTTCGAGCTTGCTGCCTATTGTACTCTTTGGGAATGAATCTTATAGCCTTGTAATTTGCAATGTCTGCAAACCATGGTACTGTTCGAATGGCAAAAGGTTGCTCATCCGGAAAGGTTTCGGATATGTTAGTGGAGGGAAGAGAAGTCCCTGCTACTGGTTCAATCCGAGACAAGTGGTCAGCCACTTGATTTTTTGTCCCCTTTCTGTCTCTAATTTCGATATCAAACACTTGTAGGAGTAACACCTATCTTATAAGCGTAGGCTTAGAATCCTGCTTGATGAAGAGATATTTTAGAGCAGCATGGTCGGTATAGATAATTACCTTAGATCCTACTAAATAGGATCTAAACTTGTCAATGGCATAAACCACTGCAAGTAATTCTTTTTCTGTGGTGGTATAGTTCTTTTGTGCGTCATTTAGAATACGACTGGCATAATAAATGACATGCAGAAGCTTATCATGCCTCTGTCCCAGAACTGCGCCAATGGCATGGTCACTGGCATCACACATCAGTTTGAATGGCAAGTCCCAATTGGGTGCAGATATGATAGGTGCAGTGACAAGCTTGGCTTTCAAGGTCTCAAAGGCATGCAAACATTCTTGGTCAAAGACAAATGGAACATCAATGGCCAAGAGATTACACAGGGGTTTTGCAATTTTCAAAAAATCCTTTATAAACCTCCTGTAAAATTCTGCATGTCCCAGGAAACTTCTGATTGCTTTGACATTGGTAGGTGGTGGCAATTGTTCAATCACCTCCACCTTAGCTTGATCCACTTCTATTCCCTTGTTTGAAATCCAGTGCCTAAGAATAATGCCTTCAGTCACCATGAAGTGGCATTTTCCCAGTTTAAAACCAGGTTTGTCTCTTGGCAACGTTTGAGAACTAGGGCCAGATGGTCAAGGCAGGAGTCAAATGTATCTCCAAAGACAGAGAAGTCATCCATGAATATTTCAAGAAACTTATCCACCATATCAGAGAATATGGAGAGCATACACCTCTGAAAGATGGCAGGTGTAGTGCATAGGCCAAATAGCATCCGCCTAAAGCAAACACGCCATATGGGCATGTAAATGCTGTCTTTTCTTGGTCCTACAGATCTAATGCAATTTGCTTATAGCCTGAATAGCCATCCAAAAAGCAGTAGTATGCATGCCCTGTTCGTCTCTCCAGCATTTGGTCTATAAATGGTTAGGGGAAATGATCATTTCTGGTGGCGTTATTGACCCTTCTATAGTCAATATACATACGCCACCCTGTAACTGTTCTTGTGGGAATCAATTCATTCTCTTCATTATGAACCACTGTCATGCCTCCTTTTTTGGGGACAACTTGTACAGGGCTTATCCAGGGGCTGTCAGAAATGAGATAAATAATCCCAGCCTCCCATAGTTTAGTGACTTCCTTCTGCACCACTTCCTTCATGGCTGGATTCAGTCGCCTTTGTGGTTGTACCACTGGGTGGCATCATTTTCTAGCAGGATTCTGTGCATGCATTAGGTTGGGCTAATGCCCTTAAGGTCACTTATAGTCTACCCAAGAGCTGTCTTGTATGTTCTTAACACTTGAATTAGTGCTTCCTCTTCATGTGGCTCTAGGGTAGAACTTGTAATCATAGGATAGGTGTCCTTATCCCCTAGAAATGCATATTTTAGGGATGAAGATAATGGTTTGAGCTCGAGTTTAGGAGGCTTCTCCTCTTCCTTAGGAGCAGTCAAAGTTTCCTGTATTTTATCTGCTACCTCCAACTCGAGCTGGGCATCATAAAAGATGCCATTGATAAACCCCCTTTGTAGGGTTTATCTTATGCTTAATTTAGGTGATTTTATGACCTTTTACCTACATTTATTCAATGAAATAGCATGGTTTCATGATTGACTCCTTATTTGTGCTTAAGTGTGAAAACATGCTTTCAAGGTCCCTAATTAGCTAAATTTAATTCACCTTTGATTCCACTAGATGCCTTGATTTATTTGTTAAGTGATTTCATGTTGAAAAGTTTAGGAATGGATCAAAGGAATGGAAAGGAAAGCATACAAAGTGGAAAAATCATGAAAAGCCAAAGATTTGGAAAAAGCCCATGGACGCGTGCGCGCACTATGCGCCTACGCGCAGATTGCGAAATACTCCAGGGACGCGTACGCACGCTGTGCACATACGCGCCGAAAGTCACACGTGATTTTTAAAGAAGAACTCGTGCCTGGCAATTTTAGAGGGTTTCTGGCCCCACTTGGAGCTGAGTTTTTGGCGGGAAAAGCTTTAAAAGACCAAGGATTGAAGGGGAATACATCATTCACAAAACTTAGCATCATTTTAGACACATTAGGATAAGTTTAGATTAGTTTCTAGAGAGAGAAGCTCTCACTTCTCTCTAGAATTAGGTTAGAATTCCTTAGATCTAGGTTAATTTCATGCTTTGATTTACTTTTCCTTTACAATTTCTTGTTCCTCTACTCTTCCTCTCTCTAATTTTGTATTTCATTCTTATAATTGCCTACTTTGTTGTTGATGCACTCTTTCTTCTTCTATTTTTTCTTTAATGCAATTTATGATTCATGTTCCTTTATTGTTGAATTACTTTGTTGTTGTTTAATTCCTTGCAATTGAGTAGTATATATTTACATTCCTTGCAATCTTACTATGCTTTCTTTTTATGCCTTCCAAGTGTTTGATAAAATGCTTGGTTGGATTTTAGAGTAGAATTTTATGCTCTTGGCTTGGAAAGGTAACTTAGGAACTCTTGAGTCACTAATGTCCAGGTGATTGACGGTTGGGAGCCATTAACGCTAGATCTCACTAATCGATTTGGTGGAGAACTAGGACTTATGGACTTGGATTGATATAGCTCACTTGACTTTCCTCTACTATTAGTTAGGGGTTGACTTAGTGGGATTGATCCTTGCCAATTCTCATGTTGTGGTTAGTGATTAGGATAGAGATCCTTGACCACCAAACATTGCCAAGACCTTCTTAGCTATTAGTTTATTTTCATTGCCATTTACATTTCTTGCCTATTATCCCAAAAATCCCAAAACATACCTCATAACTAATAACAAGACACTTTGTTGCAATTTCTAGGGAGAACGACCCTTGGTTCAATACTTCGGTTTATAGATTTTAGGGGTTTGTTATGTGTGACAAAAAAAATTTTTTATGAAAGAATTAGTGTTGGTTAGAAACTATACTTGCAACGAGGATTCATTTGTGAATTCTAGACCACACCAAAGTCCAATCATCAAAATGGCGCGGTTGCCGGAGAATTACAATGGTGTTATGTTATTGGTTATTGTATATATGTGAATATTGTGAATAGCTTGATTTTTGGAATTGCTTGTTAGTTTTTGCTAGTTTTAGGACTTTGTTTCATTATTTCTTGTTAGCTTTTATTTCTTATTTTCACTTTTTACCATGAATTATCACTTTGGCTATGAGTGTGATTACAACTATATTGTAGGAAATGAGGGCTACAATGAAAATGTGTATCAAGGATGGGATAATCAAAGGTGGGAGGAGCCATATGCATATGATCAATCCTCTTGGCAACAACCTCCACCAATGCACTATGAAGAAGAGCCATTCTATGATGCATACCAATCCAATGGCTATGGTGAATCTCCTTGTGACTTTCAAGAACCACCACCATATGCCTATGAGCCATATCCTCAACATGAACCTCAACCATACTCACAAGCCCTCTACCACCAAGCACCTCCATATGACCATAATCCATATCCATCCTACCAACCACCTTTTGAACCATATGAGCCATACATGGAACCACCATTCCAATATCAATACTCCCAAGAACCACCTCAATATACACCACCACATCCTTATCAAGAAGAACCACCTTCCTATCATGAACCCTTTCTCCAAGACAATGAACCTTCTTATCCATCCCAATTCTCAATGGATGAAACCCTTAGCCTTATACTTCAAGGGCAAGGAGAAATGCAAAGGGAGACACTAGAATTTGTAGCTACCTTGACCGAGGTAGTATGCCAATTAGGCTCCTAATATTTGATCACTCAAAGCACTCCCATGGTCACATGTGGAGAATTAATTGAAGAGCAAAGCAAGAAGGAGAGGTTGGAAACTTTGGTGGAAAATGAGGAATGTTATTTTGTATTAGAATAATTAGAGGAGCCTATGATCATTGAAGAAGAGGAAGAAGTGGTTGAAGACTTAGGAGATGCGGAACCTCCTTGGGAACCTAGAGTTGAAGAGAACCTCTCCAAGAAAATTGAATTTGATGTTGAGGAGGAGAGTGCACAACCTCCAAAATAATTTTTGAATGAAGACTTGGAAGGAATGAAGCAAGAATTAAATTCCTGTGGTGATGAAGATCATGCATCCAACCTTCTTGGTGGTGAAACCTTTGAATTTGAAGAACCTTCTTCCGAAGAGATAGAAAGCAATGTGGAGGTAGATTTCTCTCAACCTTCCATTTATAATTTGAGTGATGGAGAAGATTTGGATGAAAATAATGAACAAAGGATTGGAAGTGAAGAAGTTTGTGAAGAGGTGGAGGTAGTCAAAGAAGAACACAAGGGAGTAGAGCTTACAAGCACATTGGAAATACATCTCCCCAAGCCACCACCATCCATTCTTTCATTCAAGTGGGTAAATTCCTTATACTTAAGCTTTATTATTCCCCTTGAATATGATTTTCTTGAGACAGATGGTCAACTTAGATATATTTGTGGCTTTAAGAGCAAAAAGGAGATGGCTAGTGGTTGGAAATATCATTCTAAGCTCATTATGGTTGCATGTTCAAAGTTTAATTGTAAGGGTTGGTATAGAGGTAAATCACTTGGGTCTAGGAGCATGTTTGGCCACTTAAATGAGAATTCTAATGTCACACCACCCGGATGGACTAATAATAATGATCAACTTCAAGATGGGTATGAAAATAAAGTGTGGGATCCCAGATCGCACAAGGAGAACCAACTTTGGGAGCCCCAAGCTTGTGAAGAACTCCATCAACACTTGGCACAATCCATAAGAAATCTTGGGGCACAATGGAGAACCAAGCATTGGTGGATGTTCAAAGATAACTTCAAGCACAAGCCTCCTTGATAAGAAGCTCCCTATAAGTCCAACTTAAGGACAATAAACAAAAGTGCTAGGTGGGAGACACCCCACCATGGTAACTTCTTTCCTTTTTTCTGATTTTGTACATATTAGTAGAATTAGTTTAAATTCATGTTTTGATTAGTTTGTTGAGTTTATTTGGTAGTTTAGTATGTTAAATAAGGTTTTAAGGTGTTTTGGTAGCTGTTTAGAGGTTTGGAATGCTTGGATTGGTGCAAAACATAGAATTTTTTTTTGAAAAACAGAGCACCATCCACGCGTACGCGCACTGCACGTGTACGCGTGCATCAAGCATTTTCGCCAAACCGCGCGCATGCATCATGTGCGCATACGCGTGGATCCCAGAATTTCATTCCTTCATACATTGACCCGAGAGTTGTGCGAGTGTTGAGCGCGCACTGTGCCCGAGGCACAAACCGACTCGCGCGTACACGCACAAGACGGGTACGCGTCACTCTCGAAATAAGCCATCGACGCGGACACACCATGTACACGTACGCGTCGCGTCCATTGCACCACCATCCGCGCGTGCGCGTGATGAGCGGATAATTTATACGCTTTTTGGCATTGTTTTCAGTATGTTTTTAGTAGGATCTAGTTACTTTTAGGGATGTTTTTATTAGTTTTTATGTTAAATTCACATTTCTGGACTTTACTATGAGTTTGTGTGTTTTTCTGTGATTTCAGGTATTTTCTGGCTGAAATTGAGGGACTTGAGCAAAAATCAGATTCAGAGGTTGAAGAAGGACTGCTGATGCTGTTGGATTCTGACCTCCCTGCACTCAAAGTGAATTTTCTGGAGCTACAAAACTCAAAATGGCGCGCTTCCAATTTCGTTGGAAAGTAGACATCCAGGGCTTTCTAGCAATATATAATAGTCCATACTTTGGCCGAGTTTAGATGATGCAAAAGGGCGTTGAACACCAGTTCTGCGCTGCAGTCTGGAGTTAAACGCCAGAAACACGTCACGAACCAGAGTTGAACGCCAAAAACACGTTACAAACTGGCGTTCAACTCCAAGAATGACCTCTACACGTGTAAACTTCAAGCTCAGCCCATGCACACACCAAGTGGTCCCCGGAAGTGGATTTATGCATCAATTACTTACTTCTGTAAACCCAGTAGCTAGTTTAAGTATAAATAGGACTTTTTACTATTGTATTTACATCTTTTGATCATTTTTAGATCTCTAGACCTCCATGGGAGGCTGGCCACTCGGCCATGCTTACCCTATATTCACTTATGTATTTTTCAACGGTAGAGTTTCTGCACTCCATAGATTAAAGTGTGGAGCTCTGCTGTTCCTCATGATTTAATGCAAAGTACTCCTGTTTTATATTCAATTCAACTTATTCCGCTTCTAAGATATTCATTCGCACTTCAACATGAATGTGATGAACGTGACAATCATCATCATTCCCTATGAACGCGTGCCTGACAACCACTTCCGTTCTACCTTCGATTGAATGGATATCTCTTGGATATCTAATACAGGGGACCGAGTCCGAGTTATTAAGTGTCTTCGTGGTATAAGTTAGAACTCATGGATGGCCATTCCTGAGATCCGGAAAGTCTAAACCTTGTCTGTGGTTTTCCGAGTAGGATCTGGGAAGGGATGGCTGTGACGAACTTCAAACTCGCGAATGCTGGGCGTAGTGACAGACGCAAAAGGATAGTAAATCTTATTCCAGTATGATCGAGAACCTCCAGATGATTAGCCATGCAGTGACAGCGCATTGGACCATTTTCACAAGAGAGGATGGGATGTAGCCATTGACAACGGTGATGCCCTTACATAAAGCTTGCCATGGAAAGGAGTAAGACTGATTGGATGAAGACAGCGGGAAAGCAGAGATTAAGAGGAACGAAAGCATCTCTACAAGCTTATCTGAAATTCTTACCAATGATTTACATAAGTATTTCTATCTTTATTTTCTATTTATTTATTATTTATTTTCGAAAACTCCATAACCATTTGATATCCGCCTGACTGAGATTAACAAGATGACCATAGCTTGCTTCATACCAACAATCTCCGTGGGATCGACCCTTACTCACGTAAGGTTTTATTACTTGGACGACCCAGTGCACTTGCTGGTTAGTTGTGCGAAGTTGTGAAGTTATGTTTGGACCATGGTATTGCGCACCAGTTATTGGCGCCATGCTAGGGAGAGAACGAGCAACAAATTTTACAACCTCAGAGTAACAATTTCGCATACCAAGTTTTTAGCGCCGTTGCCGGGGATTGTTCGAGTTTGGACAACTGACTGTTCATCCTTTTCGTTTTCTTTTCAAAAATCAAATAAATAAAAAAAATTATTTTCAAAAAAAAATTTATATTTTTCTTCAGAATTTTTAAGAATGAATTCTAGTGTTTCATGAAGCATGTTGAAGCCTGGCTTGCTGTAAAGCCATGTCTAATTCTTGGACTGAGGCTTCCACTTATAAGTATATGAAGTTGGATGAAGTATCAGCTATTGTATGCTTGATTTGTCACTTAAAGCTTGGCTGGCCATTGGCCATGTCTAGTGTTTTGGACCGAAGTTTTTATTGAAAGCTTGGCTGGCTAGTGAGCCATGTCTAATTCCTGGACTGAAGCTTTAGACTCAGAGCGCAAGATTCCTGGAATTCATATTAAAAATTTTGGAATCCTTATTTTTCTTTTTCAAATAATTTTCGAAAAATACCAAAAAAATTTAGAAAATCATAAAAATCAAAAATAATTTCATGTTTCTTGTTTGAGTCTTGAGTCAATATTAAGTTTGATGTCAATTGCATGTTTTAAAGTTTGCATAAATTTTTTGAAAAATTCATGCATTCATAGTGTTCTTCATGATCTTCAAGTTGTTCTTGGTAAGTCTTCTTGTTTGATCTTTAAATTTTCTTGTTTTGTGTCTTTTCTTGTTTTTCATATGCATTTTTCGTTTGTTAGAGTCCAAGCATTAAAGATTTCTAAGTTTGGTGTCTTGCATGTTTTCTTTGCATAGAAAATTTTCAAAAATAAGTTCTTGATGTTTATCTTGACATTCAAAGTGTTTTTGGTGTTTATCTTGACATTCATAGCATTCTTGCATGCATTCATTGTTTTGATCTGAAATTTTCATGCATTGAGCATTTTCATTGTTTTTCTCTTTCATCATTAAAAATTCAAAAATAAAAAAAATATCTTTCCCTTTTCACTCATAAATTTTCGAAAATTTGAGTTGACTTTTTCAAAACTTTTTAAAATTTAGTTGTTTCTTATAAGTCAAATCAAATTTTCAATTCAAAAATCTTATCTTTTTAAAATCTTTTTCAAAAATCAAATCTTTTTCATTCTTTTTTATTTATTTCTGAAAATTTTAAAAATATTTTTCAAAAATCTTTTTCTTAATTTTATTACATAAATTTCGAAAATATCATCATCAATTAATGTTTTGATTCAAAAATTTCAAGTTTGTTACTTGCTTGTTAAGAAAGATTCAAACTTTAAGTTCTAGAATCATATCTTGTGATTACTTGTGAGTCAAGTCATTAATTTTGATTTTAAAATTCAAATCTTTATCAAAACTAATTTTAATCATATCTTTTTAAATCATATCTATTTCAAAAATTTGATTTTAAAATATCTTTTCTAACTTCTTATCTTCTCATTTTTTTTTAAAATTGATTTTCAAATCTTATCTTTTTGTTTCAATCATATCTTTTTAAATTTTAATCATATCTTTTTCAAAACCACCTAACTATTTTTCCCTCTCTAATTTTCGAAAATTTCTCCCTCTTTTTCAAAAATTCTCTTTAATTAATTAATTGTTTTAAATTTTGATTTTAATTGTATTCTTCCTTTAATTTTCGAAAATCATTAACTCATTTTCAAAAATTAATTTTCGAAAACTTCTTCCTCTCATCTCCTTCTATTTATTTATTCATCTACTAACACTTCATCTCACCCAAATTCGAACCCCCTCTTCCATCTGTGTTCGAATTTTCTCTTCTTCCCTTCTTTACATTACATTCCTTTCTTCTTCTACTCACACAGGGGAACCTCTATACCTGGGTAAAAAGGATCCCTATTATTATTTTTCTGTTCCCTCTTTTTCATATGAGCAGCAGCATGGACAAGAACATTCTTGTTGAAGCAGACCCTGAACCTGAAAGGACTCTGAAGAGGAAACTAAGAGAAGCTAAAATACAACAATACAGAGATAACCTTACAGAAATTTTCGAACAGAAAAAGGAGATGGCAGTCGAAAATAATAATAATGCAAGGAGGATGCTTGGTGACTTTACTGCACCTAGTTCCAATTTACATGGAAGAAGCATCTCCATCCCCACCATTGGAGCAAACAATTTTGAGCTTAAACCTCAATTAGTTTCTCTAATGCAACAAAACTGCAAGTTTCATGGACTTCCATCTGAAGATCCCTTTCAGTTCTTAACTGAATTCTTGCAGATATGTGACACTGTTAAGACTAATGGAGTAGATCCTGAAGTCTACAGGCTCATGCTTTTCCCTTTTGCTGTGAGAGACAGAGCTAGAATATGGTTGGACTCTCAACCTAAGGATAGCCTGAACTCTTGGGATAAGCTGGTCAAGGCTTTCTTAGCCAAGTTCTTCCCTCCTCAAAAGCTGAGTAAGCTTAGGGTGGATGTCCAAACCTTCAGACAGAAAGAAGGTGAATCCCTCTATGAAGCTTGGGAGAGATACAAGGAACTGACCAAAAAGTGTCCTTCTGACATGCTTTCAGAATGGACCATCCTGGATATATTCTATGATGGTCTGTCTGAATTAGCTAAGATGTCATTGGATACTTTTGCAGGTGGATCCATTCACCTAAAGAAAACGCCTGCAGAAGCTCAAGAACTCATTGACATGGTTGCTAACAACCAGTTTATGTACACTTCTGAGAGGAATCCTGTAAGTAATGGGACACCTCAGAAGAAGGGAGTTCTTGAAATTGATACTCTGAATGCTATATTGGCTCAGAATAAAATATTGACTCAGCAAATCAATATGATTTCTCAGAGTCTGAATGGAATGCAAGGTGCATCCAACAGTACTCAAGAGGCATCTTCTGAAGAAGAAGCTTATGATCATGAGAACCCTGCAATAGCAGAGGTAAATTATATGGGTGAACCTTATGGAAACACCTATAACCCCTCATGGAGAAATCACCCAAATTTCTCATGGAAGGATCAACAAAAGCCTCAACAAGGCTTTAATAATGGTGGAAGAAACAGGTTTAGCAATAGCAAGCCTTTTCCATCATCCACTCAGCAACAGACAGAGAACTCTGAACAAAATACCTCTAATTTAGCAAATTTAGTCTCTGATCTATCTAAGGCCACTGTGAGTTTCATGAATGAAACAAGGTCCTCCATTAGAAATTTGGAAGCACAAGTGGGCCAGTTGAGTAAAAGAATCACTGAAAACCCCCCTAGTACTCTCCCAAGTAATACAGAAAAGAATCCAAAAGGAGAGTGCAAGGCCATTTAATTAATTAGCATGGCCGAACCTGTAAGGGAGGTTAAGGACGTGAATCCCAGCGAGGAAGACCTCCTGGGACGTCCAGTGATCAATAAGGAGTTCCCCTCTGAGGAACCAAAGGAATCTGAGACTCATCTAGAGACCATAGAGATTCCATTGAACCTCCTTATGCCATTCATGAGCTCTGATGAGTATTCTTCTTCTGAAGAGAATGAGGATGTTACTGAAGAGCAAGTTGCCAAGTACCTTGGTGCAATCATGAAGCTAAATGCCAAATTATTTGGTAATGAGACTTGGGGAGATGAACCTCCCTTGCTCATCAATGAACTGAGTGATTTGGATCAACTGACATTGCCTCAGAAGAAATAGGATCCTGGAAAGTTCTTAAAACCTTGTACCATAGGCACCATGACCTTTGAAAAGGCTCTATGTGACCTTGGGTCAGGAATAAACCTCATGCCACTCTCTGTAATGGAGAAACTAAGAACCCTTGAGGTACAGGAAGCCAATTTCTCATTAGAAATGGCAGACAAATCCATAAAAATAGCTTATGGACAAGTAGAGGACATGTTAGTAAGGGTTAAAGACCTTTACATCCCTGCTGATTTCATAATCCTGGATACTGGGAAGGATGAGGATGAATCCATCATTCTTGGAAGACCCTTCCTAGCCACAGCAAGAGCTGTGATTGATGTGGACAGAGGAGAATTGATCCTTCAATTAAATGAGGACAACCTTGTGTTTAAAACTCAAGGATCTCTCTCTGTACCCATGGAGAAGAAGCATAAAAAGCTTCTCTCACTGTAGAGTCAACCAAAGCCCCCACAGTCAAACTCTAAGTTTGGTGTTGGGAAGTCTCAACAATGCTCTGAACATCTGTGAGGCTCCATGAGAGCCCACTGTCAAGCTATTGACATTAAAGAAGCGCTTGTTAGGAGGCAACCCAATTATTATTTATCTAATTTTATTTTTATTTTTATTGTTCTTTCATGTTTTATTAGGTTCATGATCATGTGGAGTCACAAAATAAATAGAAAAATCAAAAACAGAATCAAAAACAGCAGAAGAAAAATCACACCCTGGAGGAAGGGCTTACTGGCGTTTAAACGCCAGTAAGGAGCATCTGGTTGGCGTTCAACGCCAGAACAGAGCATGGATTTGGTGTTGAACGCCAGAAACATGCTGCATCTGGGCATTGAACGCCCAGAACAAGCATCAATTCAGCGTTTAAACGCCAGAATTGCATGCAAAGGCATTTTGCATGCCTAATTGGTGCAGGGAGGTAAATCCTTGACACCAAAGGATCTGTGGACCCCACAGGATCCCCACATACCTCCACTCACCTTCCCTCCTCATAATCCTATATCACCTCAATCTCTCTTCCCCATCACCTCTTCACCACTTACATCCATATCTTCTTCTTCTTCTTCTATTCTTTCTTCTTTAGCTCGAGGGCGAGCAACATTCTAAGTTTGGTGTGGAAAAAGCATTACTTTTTTGTTTTTCCATAACCATTGATGGCACCTAAGGCCAGAGAAACCTCAGGAAAGAGGAAAGGGAAGACAAAAGCTTCCATCATGGGTCTATAGCTCAGTGATAGAACATTTGACTGCAAATCAAGAGATCCCTGAGATACCTCAGGGGATACATTTTCCTCCACACAATTATTGGGAGCAACTAAGGGTGGAACATCAGGAGCACTCAATCATCCTTCATGAAATTAGAGAAGATCAAAGAGCTATGAGGGAGGAGCAACAAAGACAAGAAAGAGACATAGAAGAGCTCAAGGACATCATTGGTTCCTCAAGAAGGAAACGCCACCATCACTAAGGTGGACTCATTCCTTGTTCTTAAACTTTCTGTTTTTCATTTTCTTATGTTAAATGTTTATCTATGTTTGTGTCTTTATTACATGATCATTAGTGTCTAAGTGTCTATGCCTTAAAGTAGTGAATATGAATCCATCACCTCTCTTAAATGAAAACTGTTTTAATTCAAAAGAACAAGAAGTACACGAGTTTCGAATTTATCCTTGAACTTAGTTTAATTATATTGATGTAGAGACAATACTTTTTATTTTCTGAATGAATACTTGAACAATGCATATGTCTTTTGAAGTTGGTGTTTTAGAATGTTAAATATGTTGGCTCTTGAAAGAAGGATGAACAGGAGATATGTTATTTGATAATCTGAAAAATCATAAAAATGATTCTTGAAGCAAGAAAAAGCAGTGAATACAAAGCTTGCAGAAAAAAAATGGCGAAAAAAAAAGAAAAAGAAAAAACAAGTAGAAAAAGCCAAAAGCTCTTAAAACCAAAAGGCAAGAGCAAAAAGCCAATAGCCCTTAAAACCAAAAGTCAAGGGTAATAAAAAGGATCCAAGGCTTTGAGCATCAGTGGATAGGAGGGCCTAAAGGAATAAAATCCTAGCCTAAGCGGCTAAACCAAGCTGTCCCTAACCATGTGCTTGTGGCGTGAAGGTGTCAAGTGAAAACTTGAGACTGAGCGGTTAAAGTCAAGGTCCAAAGTAAAAAAAGAGTGTGCTTAAGAACCCTGGACACCTCTAATTGGGGACTTTAGCAAAGCTGAGTCACAATCTGAAAAGGTTCACCCAGTTATGTGTCTGTGGCATTTATGTATCCGGTGGTAATACTGGAAAACAAAGTGCTTAGGGCCACGGCCAAGACTCATAAAGTAGCTGTGTTCAAGAATCAACATACTGAACTAGGAGAATCAATAACACTATCTGAACTCTGAGTTCCTATAGATGCCAATCATTCTGAACCTCAATGGATAAAGTGAGATGCCAAAACTATTCAAGAGGCAAAAAGCTACAAGTCCCGCTCATCTGATTGGAGCTATGTTTCATTGATAGTTTGGAATTTATAGTATAATCTCTTTTTTTTATCCTATTTGATTTTCAGTTGCTTGGGGACAAGCAACAATTTAAGTTTGGTGTTGTGATGAGCGGATAATTTATACGCTTTTTGGCATTATTTTTAGTATGTTTTTAGTAGGATCTAGTTACTTTTAGGGATGTTTTTATTAGTTTTTATGTTAAATTCACATTTTTGGACTTTGCTATGAGTTTGTGTATTTTTCTGTGATTTCAGGTATTTTCTGGCTGAAGTTGAGGAACTTGAGCAAAAATCAGATTCAGAGGTTGAAGAAGGACTGCTGATGCTGTTGGATTCTGACCTCCCTGCACTCAAAGTGAATTTTCTGGAGCTACAGAACTCAAAATGGCGCGCTTCCAATTGCGTTGGAAAGTAGACATCCAGGGCTTTCCAGCAATATATAATAGTTCATACTTTGGCCGAGTTTAGAGGACGCAAAAGGGCGTTGAACACCAGTTCTACGCTGCAGTCTGGAGTTAAACGCTAGAAACACGTCACGAACCAGAGTTGAACGCCAAAAACACGTTACAAACTGGCGTTCAACTCCAAGAATGACCTCTACACGTGTAAACTTCAAGCTCAGCCCAAGCACACACCAAGTGGGCCCCGAAAGTGGATTTATGCATCAATTACTTACTTCTGTAAACCCCAGTAGCTAGTTTAAGTATAAATAGGACTTTTTACTATTGTATTTACATCTTTTGATCATTTTTAGATCTCTAGACCTCCATGGGAGGCTGGCCACTCGGCCATGCTTACCCTATATTCACTTATGTATTTTTCAACGGTAGAGTTTCTGCACTTCATAGATTAAGGTGTGGAGCTCTGCTGTTCCTCATGATTTAATGCAAAGTACTCCTGTTTTATATTCAATTCAACTTATTCCGCTTCTAAGATATTCATTCGCACTTCAACATGAATATGATGAATGTGACAATCATCATCATTCCCTATGAACGCATGCCTGACAACCACTTTCGTTCTACCTTCGATTGAATGGATATCTCTTGGATATCTAATACAGGGGACCGAGTCTGAGTTATTAAGTGTCTTCGTGGTATAAGTTAGAACCCATGGATGGCCATTCCTGAGATCCAGAAAGTCTAAACCTTGTCTGTGATATTCCGAGTAGGATCTGGGAAGGGATGGCTGTGACGAACTTCAAACTCGCAAATGTTGGGCGTAGTGACAGACGCAAAAGGATAGTAAATCCTATTCCAGTATGATCGAGAACCTCTAGATGATTAGCCATGCAGTGACAGCGCATTGGACCATTTTCACAAGAGAGGATGGGATGTAGCCATTGACAACGGTGATGCCCTTACATAAAGCTTGCCATGGAAAGGAGTAAGACTGATTGGATGAAGACAGCGGGAAAGCAGAGATTAAGAGGAACGAAAGCATCTCTACAAGCTTATCTGAAATTCTCACCAATGATTTACATAAGTATTTCTATCTTTATTTTCTATTTATTTATTATTTATTTTCGAAAACTCCATAACCATTTGATATCCGCTTGACTGAGATTAACAAGATGACCATAGCTTGCTTCATACCAACAATCTCCGTGGGATCGACCCTTACTCACGTAAGGTTTTATTACTTGGACGACCTAGTGCACTTGCTGGTTAGTTGTGCGAAGTTGTGAAGTTATGTTTGGACCATGGTATTGCGCACCAGTTATTGGCGCCATGCCAAGGAGAGAACGAGCAACAAATTTTACAACCTCAGAGTTACAATTTCGCATACCAGCGCGCCATGCGCGCGTACGCGCGGATGTCCTTCCTTCAACACATCTCTTTTCTTCTCCTCTTTCCATTTCTTTCCTTCTCCTTTCTTCTTCCCTTCTTATACCCCTCATCCAACACTCCTAAACACCATTGATAACCATTTGTCTTAGTTAGTTAATTAGTTAGTTAGGTTAGTTAGTTAGTTACTTAGTTTAGTTCTCATTCTATTTTTTTTTTCTTTTTATTATAAGTGTTGGATTATAGATTTTGTTTACTATACATTGCTGCCTCTTATTGCCTAAATGCTATGTTAGCATGAATGTTTTTAGGTGTTCATTGTTGGATTCTATTGTTGAGGTTATATTTTGCTACTTGGTTATGAGTTTTTCATGCTTACCTTTTAAGAATACCAAGTGATGAGAATTGCCTTCAAGCTTGTAACTCTTCTTGGATTGCATGATTTGGCCACCATGTGATTTGAACCTTATTCTTTGATTAGGCAATCTCTTGAAATTGGATAGTGTGCATTTACCTTAATGCATTGCATTCCACGATCATATGCATCCATATGCTTTTAGCTTGAATGCTCTCATGCTTCTTTAATGCTTGTTTTACTTTACAAGTTTACCTAAAGCATCTCAAGCACACTAGAATAAGTGAAGTGCATGCTTCTTTTGTGACATTGCTTTTTATGGTAATGTGTGTTCTAAAAGGCGCCTAATTTAGAATTCACACACCTCTTTGTCATTAATGTCACATTAATTCACTCACTCAATTCTAGTGATTTGCCTCATTCCAACAATGTATGCTCCCTTGCTTTTGTATTTCCTTCTATTATGGTGTTATTTTCTATTTTTCATGATTGATGCACCACAAGCAACCACGGAAGCAAGACAAAGAACACGCAGCAACCGGTTGACCTACCAGTGGAAGGTAGCAATCCGGGAAGTCGCCGTACCCCCTTGCTCATCTTTGAGTGCACCGAGGACGGTGCAAACTTTTAAGTGTGGGGAGGTCATCCGACCGTTCGGCAATTTTGGGTGACAAGTTTCTAATCTCAACACTTTTTCATTTCATTTTAGGTCTTTTAGGATTTTTATTTTCATTTTCTTATTTTTTCATATATATACATAATAAGCTTAGTCAAAATAATGAGATTTTTCAAGAATTCCATCTATAGGGCACCAATTGATTTGAGTGAAAACTTTTCATTAAAACTTTCTTGAATTACATATATTGTGGAACATGTTTTCAGCTAAGAACACAAGCAAGTGAGATTTGAGCCTAATGGCGTGGTTACATCTTATAACCACTTATTTTCCTTCTTGTGTGCATTATTCTCTTTCTATGATTGTAATCTTTGATTTGTTTGATTCTTTATGTCCTTTATTTTGTGTATTCATGTATTTATATGATTGAGGCCATTGTTTCATTAGCTCACTTACCCAAATAGCCTTACCTTTTATCTTCCATTGTTAGCCAAAAATTGAGCCTACGCTTAACTAACCCACTTGTTCTTTAATTTAGCATATTACAAGCCCTAAAGCGAAAAATAATAAATGTCCTTAATTTGGATCTTTGATTGGCTTAGGCTAGTGTGTGTGTTTATCATTCAAGTGTGGGAAACTTGGGACATTGGGTGAATAAAAGGGTAGTTTTGTATTTTTGTTGTAAATATTGGGAATTGGGTACATGCTCATGTGTAATGAATGTAAAACCTTATGCATTGATATTCTTGTATGAAGCTTGAAGGAAAGAAAGAAAAATGAGAAAAACAAAAGAGAAAAAGAAAAAAAAAGAAAAGAAAAAAATAATATATAGAAAAAGAAAGAAATAAAAAGGGGACAAAATGCCCCAAAGTGAAGCAATAATAAAGATCAATGCATAAGTGTTGTGAAATGAAAAGGAATACATGAGTATGTGAAAAGTGAAAAAAATGGGTAGTTAGGTTAGTTTTGAACTGTATAGAATGTCATAGGTTAGGTGGGAAGTCTAAACTTATCAAAGATTCAAATTTCAAGCTCACTTGACCATATATGCATCCTACTTTGACCCTAGCACCATTACAACCTATGAAAAGACCTCATGATACTTGTATGCATGCAAATAAATGTTGATTGTTAGAAGAAAAACAAATCTTGGAAAGCATGATTAGGGGAGAATTGAGTGAATTAACCCTAAACACATGAGCGAATAGAGTGCAAACACATCCGGTGAGGGTTTGATACTCAATTACATGTTTTCACCTATGATCATCATTCTTCATGCAAGTTGTAAAAATATTCAATAGCTCAACTCAATTGTGGATTAGACTTACTAGTCCTTAGCCCTTGTACTTGTATATGTATTCTTGGGAATTGATTTATTTTGACCAAGCAATTGCATTCATTTAAATAGTTGCATGTAGGTAGATTGCATTTAGTTAGTTTTCATTGAATAAATGCCATACCCTTACTTCATTCTCGGTTTAAGCATGAGGACATGCTTGGTTTAAGTGTGGGGAGGTTGATAAATCCCCTTCGTAGGGTTTATCTTATGCTTAATTTAGGTGATTTTATGACCTTTTACCTACATTTATTCAATGAAATAGCATGATTTCATGATTGACTCCTTATTTGTGCTTAAGTGTGAAAACATGCTTTCAAGGTCCCTAATTAGCTAAATTTAATTCACCTTTGATTCCACTAGATGCCTTGATTTTTTTGTTAAGTGATTTCAGGTTGAAAAGGTTAGGAATGGATCAAAGGAATGGAAAAGAAAGCATACAAAGTGGAGAAATCATGAAAAGCCAAAGATTTGGAAAAAGCCCATGGACGCGTGCGCGCACTATGCGCCTACGCGCGGATTGCGAAATACTCCAGGGATGCGTACGCGCGCTGTGCGCGTACGCGCCGAAAGTCACACGTGATTTTTAAAGAAGAACTCGTGCCTGGCAATTTTGGAGGGTTTCTGGCCCCACTTGAAGCTAAGTTTTTGGCGGGAAAAGCTTTAAAAGACCAAGGATTGAAGGGAAATACATCATTCATAAACCTTAGTATCATTTTAGACACATTAAGATAAGTTTAGATTAGTTCTAGAGAGAGAAGCTCTCACTTCTCTCTAGAATTAGGAGTAGGTTATATCTAGGTTAGAATTTCTTAGATCTAGGTTAATTTCATGCTTTGATTTACTTTTCCTTTACAATTTCTTGTTCCTCTACTCTTCCTCTCTCTAATTTTGTATTTCATTCTTGTAATTGCCTACTTTGTTGTTGATGCACTCTTTCTTCTTCTATTTTTTCTTTAATGCAATTTATGATTCATGTTCCTTTATTGTTGAATTGCTTTGTTGTTGTTTAATTCCTTGCAATTGAGTAGTATAGATTTACATTCCTTGCAATCTTACTATGCTTTCCTTTTATGCCTTCCAAGTGTTTGATAAAATGCTTGGTTGGATTTTAGAGTAGAATTTATGCTCTTGGCTTGGGAAGGTAACTTAGGAACTCTTGAGTCACTAATGTCCAAGTGATTGACGGTTGGGAGCCATTAACGCTAGATCTCAGTAATCGATTTGGTGGAGAACTAGGACTTATGGACTTGGATTGATATAACTCACTTGACTTTCCTTTACTATTAGTTAGGGGTTGACTTAATGGGATTGATCCTTGCCAATTCTCATGTTGTGGTTAGTGATTAGGATAGAGATCCTTGACCACCAAACCTTGCCAAGACCTTCTTAGCTATTAGTTTATTTTCATTGCCATTTACATTTCTTGCCTATTATCCCAAAAACCCCAAAACATACCTCATAACTAATAACAAGACACTTTGTTGCAATTCCTAGGGAGAACGACCCGAGGTTCAATACTTCAGTTTATAGATTTTGAGGTTTGTTAGGTGTGACAAAAAAAATTTTTGTATGAAAGGATTAGTGTTGGTTTAGAAACTATACTTGCAACGAGGATTCATTTGTGAATTCTAGACCACACCAAAGTCCAATCATCAGCCATCCAGCTCTTCTTCGAGTCTTTCAACCATGTTCACTTCTTCCACCAGGGAGTCGATGATATCAATGCTTATACACTCTTCTGGGGTGTCTGGATGCTGCATGACTTTGACAGCCTTTAGCACGAACTCATCCTCATTGACTCTCAGGGTTACTTCTCCTTTTTGAACGTCAATGAGAGTCCGTCTTGTTGCTAGGAAGGGTCTTCCTAGAATGAGGGCTGCACTTTTGTGCTCATCCATCTCCAACACCACAAAATCTGTGGGAAAAGTAAAGGTCCAACCCTAACAATAATGTCTTCAACCACGCCTGATGGAAGCTTAATAGAACCATCAGCAAGTTGGAGACATATGCGAGTTGGTTTAACTTCATGAGTGATGCCAGGGCATTTTGGCCAGTTTCACTGACCTTTTCTTTACTGTTTTAGGGTAGTTTCATGCTTTTTCTTAGGAAATAAGCAAGTTTTGGGTAGAATTTCACTTACATCTTGATTCAAGCAAACATTGTGCACTTTACATGATTTCATGAGAATTATGCAAGAATTGAATGACAAATTGGATGATGCATGTCTCATGATTTGGATTAGAACTTTGATGCACTCTATTGCTTGATTTCAGGACAAAGGAAGTAAGGAAGAACCACGTTAGCAGCCACGATAGTCTAACTAACGTAACCACTAACGTGGAATGGGAGCTAGCTTGCAACGTTAATGAGAAAAGTAATCGCCAATAACGTCCTCGAAGCCATCATAGCACACGTTAAGAGTCACGTTAACTAAGTTAACGTGAACTCTAACGTGAAAGAAGAAAATGAAGCCAACGTTAGTGACACTCACCTTTGTCACTAACGTTGGACCAAGCTCATATTGGCCACGTTAAGAGCCACGTTAACTCAGTTAACGTGGATTCTAACGTGGGGAAGCAAAAGAATGGCCAACGTTAGTGACACTCACCTTTGTCACTAACATTGGACTAAGCCACTTTGAGCCATGTTAGTTCCCACGTTAACTTAGTTAACGTGGAGGGAGCAAGAATCGCCAACGTTAGTGACACTCACCTTTGTCACTAACGTTGGAATGAGCCACTATGAGTAACGTTAACTCCCACGTTAACTTAGTTAACGTGGAAGCTAACGTGGATTGAAGAATGATGAGCCAACATAAGTGACACTCACCTTTGTCACTAACGTTGGATATGGCTATCACCACCACGTTAGAAGCCACGTTAACCTAGTTAATGTGAACTCTAACGTGGGAAGTAGGGGCGTTTTGAAACGTTAGTGACAAAGGTAAGTGTCACTAACATTTTCGAAGATTTGGCAAGCGTACGTTAAAGGTCACGTTAGCCACACTAACGTGAACTCTAACGTAAGGGAAAGGGAGGATTCTCAACGTTATTGGAAAAGGTAAGTCCCAATAACGTGTGCGAAGGACCAAGAGGCAACGTTAGTGGTCACGTTGGTGCCACTAACGTTAAAGTTAACATGGATCATCCTTGGGTTAGGAACGTTAGTGAAAAAGGCATCTGCCACTAACGTTCTCGAACCCACACTTTCACTTAACGTTAACGCCACTAACGTCCTAAGCTAAAAGTCCTTGCCCACTTCATACTTTCTCTCTTTCTCTCTGCAAGTAAAGCTAAGCCCACTGAAGAAGATAACTGCTTCAAACTCAAGATCCAAGGCCCATATCCAAGATTTGAAGAACCAACTAGAAGACCAGAAGAGTAGTATATATAGGGGTAGTTTTGAATTAGAAAAGGGGTTGGAAATTGGAGAACTACTCTCTGTATTTTACTTTCTCTGCAGCTTTTAGTTTAATTCTCAGAATGTACTCTCCATCTATGCTTTTCATTCCCAGAGCTATGAACAACTAAACCCCTTTCATTGGGTTAGGGAGATCTGTTGTAATTTGATGGATCAATATTAGTTTTCATTATTCTTCTTCTATCTTTTCTCTTGATTTTACTAGAAAGCTTTCAATCTTCATTCAATTGGGTAGTTATCTTGGAAAAGAAGCTATTCATACTTGGATCTTATCGGAACTTTGGAAGAGGAATGAAGAGATCATGTTAGAAATGCTTTCTCATGTTGGACTAAATTGGGGTTTGGATGGATACAGTGACATATAATCCTACCAACACTTTGATTTGGAAATACATGTGGTATAATCAGTGACCATACTTCATCTCTTCTCATGAGCAATTGACCAAGGAATTGGCTATTGATCAAGATTTGAGAGATTGAATTACCAAAAAATTGGAATTCGATCACTTAAGATTGCCAAGGAGATCAATGAATACATTGATTGAGGAAGAGATGAAAATGAACTTGATCCAGAGAATGCAACATCTCCTAAGCCTAATGAATTCCCCATTTCTGATCTTACCTATTCTCTTTACTTTCTGCTATTTACTTTCATGCTAAACTCCCCTTCCCCATTTAAGATTCTACAATTTACTTTCCGCTATTTACATTCAGTTCTTTATTTCCAGCATTTATGTTTCTGCTATTTACTTTCCCGCCATTTAATTTTCTGTAAATCACAAATCCAATTCTGCTTAGTTCAACTAGAACATTCCTCTAATTAAAGTTGCTTGACCAATCAATCCCTGTGGGATTCGACCTCACTCTATTGTGAGTTTTTACTTGACGACAATTCGGTATACTTGCCGAAGGAAAATTGTTGAGAGACAAGTTTCCGTGCATCAAGTTTATGGCGCCGTTGCCGGGGATTGATTTTGTATCAACAATGATTAAATTGGAGGATAACTAGATTGAGCATTTTTCTTTTGTTTGATTTAAGTTCATTTGAGTAATTTACTTTCTGTTCAGTTATTTTCTTCCCTTTCCCCTACCCTTTTTTCTTAGTTGTTTACAATTCAGTCCACTAACCCACTAACTGTTTGATATATTGCATCACTCACACTAACAGCAATTCTAATAGAAATACTTTCTGCATCTATTTCCTTGCTTGTGCCTTGTTGGTTGTATGACTGGGAGAAGAAGCGGAGCTTCAACTTCCTTTGATTCTGAACCTGAGAGGACCTTCCTTAGATTAAGGAGGGAAGCAAGAGGAAAGAGAGTAGTTGGTGCTGAGGAAGAGGAGGAGTATTTTGAACCAAACATGGATGAAAATATGGAGAACCATCATGAAGAAGAGGCTCACAACCATGGCAGAGAAGGTCTAGCAAATCATGCTGGGCAGGAGAGAAGATTTTTAGGCTCTTATATCAACCCAAACCCAGGAAATTGTGGGAGTAGCATTCAAAAGCCAACGATACATGCCAACAACTTTGAACTAAAGCCACAGCTCATCACCCTTGTTCAGAACAACTGTTCGTTCAGAGGAGGTGTCCAAGAAGACCCCAACCAACATTTAACCACCTTCCTGAGGATATGTGATACTGTGAAGTCTAACGGTGTTTATCCTGACACCTATAGACTACTTTTATTTCCCTTCTCACTCAAGGACAAGGCATCCAAATGGTTAGAGTCCTTCCCGAAGGAGAGCTTAACAACCTGGGAAAATGTGGTGAACAAATTCTTGGCAAGATTCTATCCTCCTCAAAGAATCAACAGGTTGAGAGCTGAGGTTCAAACTTTCAGGCAACAAGATGGTGAGACTCTCTATGAAGCATGGGAGAGGTTTAAGGACCTGACAAGAAGATGCCCGCCAGATATGTTCAATGAATGGATGTAGTTGCACATTTTCTATGAAGGTCTTTCATATGAATCAAAGAAGGCAGTAGACCACTCATCCGGGGGATCTTTGAACAAGAAGAAGACCGTTGAAGAAGCCTTAGATGTCATTGAGACTGTAGCAGAGAATGACTATTTCTATGCTTCTGAAAGAGGCAACACTAGAGGAGTGATGGAGCCAAACAATGTGGATGCACTGCTGGCCCAAAACAAGCTTATTACCAAGCAGCTGGCTGACCTCACCAAGAAGATGGAGAGGAACCAAGTAGCAGCAATTACCACCTCATCAACAACCCAAGAGGGGGTGCATACAGAGGCAGAAGGTGAGCATGAACAAGCCAACTACATTGGAAACTCACCCAGGCAGACCCATGATCTATACTCCAAGACCTACAACCCTGGTTGGAGGAATCACCCAAACTTTGGATGGGAAAATCAACAAGATCAAGGCCAAGATCAGAGACGTCACAACCCCAACAACCATGCAGCTCACCAATATTCTACACAGAGATAATATCAATATCACCCTAACAACACCTCTCCACATCCATACCAAAACCAAAATAACCCAACTCACCCCTCCACTCTCAACTCACCATCATCTGAAGATAGACTCTCCAGAATTGAGACTCTACTTGAAGGCATATGCAAGGAGATTTAAGATAATAAGGTGTTCAAGGAGGATGTGCGAGTCAATATCAAGAATCAGGGAGACACCATCAAGAGGCTGGAATTTCAAGTGGGATACCTCTCCGAGCAGATTCCCAAACCTACAGACAGCTTCCCAAGTGACACAGAGAAAAACCCGAGAGGTGAAGCAAAGAAAGTAAGATGGGAAGATTGCAAGATGGTCACTATAAGTGATAAGAAGACCAAGGATGAACCGAACAAACCATTAGAACAACCTGGAGATACATCAGCAGAGAAATAGGAAGAGGAGCACCAAGCACCCAAAATTTCACAGAAAGGAGCTGATAAAACTCTATGCACCTTTTCCCCAATTACTCAATGGTGGTGTAGAGAAGAGAATATACTCAAGGTTTCTTGACATATTTGCATCTCTCCATGTAAACATACCATTCATCAAGGCCCTCCAACAAATGCCCTCATACATTAAGTATATGAAGGAGCTGCTGACCAGGAAAAGCTCACTCAAAGGAGGACAAACAATAGTGATGAATAAGGAGTGCAGTGCTCTCATTCAACCAGAGTTGCCGACAAAGAGGAAGGACCCCGGGAGTTTTCACATCCCCTGTGCCATAGGAGAAACAATGTTTGATAAAGGACTTTGCGATCTGGGAGCAAGCATCAACTTAATGCCTTTATCCCTTATGAAGAAGCTACAGATAAATGAGATAATACCTACAGATGTAGTTATCAGGCTGGCTGACAAAACTCAAAAACAAGCAGTAGGAGTGGTTGAAAATGTGCTGATGAAGGTTGGAAAATACTTCCTGCCCACAGACTTTGTCATATTGGACATGGAAGAGAGTCACCTCCACCCAATCATATTGGGAAGACCATTCCTAGCTACAGCCAGAGCACTTATAGATGTGGAGCGAGGGGAGCTAATTTTGAGGATCCATGATGAACAACTCACTTTCAATGTTTTCAAGCCCTCACAAGAAACAGATCAAGAGAACAAAGAACCAAGGAAAGATCACAGTAAGATACTGAAGGAAGAAATAAGCACTGAAGCACAACCAGCACATCTGGGAATCCCCTTGGTTGATGAACAAGGCAATCAGCAGCTGTCACAGCTCAAGAAAAATCAGGAGGAACCTAAACTACCAGAGTTATATGAGACTAGCAACAAAATCTCCTTGGAAGAGGAGGTCACAAAGAGCAAGGCAACATCAAAAGGAACAAAGAAGAAGGTACCAAGGAGGTGGAGGAACAAGAAGATCCCTACAGAGGACTTCTCTCCAGGGGATAAAGTAATCTCAGCTTACTTCCTAGCTATTCCCCCCGATCTCCCCACCATCCCATCTCAGCTACCTAAAGTTTTTACCATCAACAGAGTTCTCTCCTTAGAACATGTGGAGATCCTTGATGAAGCCAATGGAGATAAATTTACTGCACAGGGGGAGGACTTGAAGCACTACCAACCACCCTGACAAAGGAAAAACGCCAAGCTAGTGACGCTAAAGAAGCGCTTCATGGGAGGCAACCCATGCTTTATATGCTTTTAGACTAGTTAATAATGCAAAATTCATGAATTCAAAACCAACCTTGACATACACTTGAAGGAATCCTTTTATGCAGCATATAGTGAGGAATAAGTTTGGTGTTCAAGGCATACTAAGAAAGCATGAATGCAATTCATATCATGTTACTCTTAGAGCCTTGAACAAAATTTTTTCATCACATGGCCACAAACTAAGTTTGGTGTCACCCATGGTGTCACCAATGTTGCATACATGGACATTCAGTTAGTCAGTTGGTTTGTTCTCATGAGTAAGCAAAATTGTTTATCTTTGCCGCCACTATCCACATATTTAATAATCACATTTTTGTTATTTTGTAGGAAAATTGATGGGACAATTGAAAGGAGAAGTTTCGGCCACTTCATGAAGGGAGAGTACACACTTGTCTTAAAAGGGAATACATTGGAAAATGTGGCCATGCAACATTGGAAAAAGGATACCCTTGGAGACCGAACCAACTCCTTCATAAAGTTGATGATCCTTGTCCTCTTTCCATGCTAAACCCCAACCGTCCATCAAACAACCACTCCATCAATCCACACCTTTCATTCACTCACCTCTTCCCTATATAAGTGATTCTAGTTATGTGTTATAGGAGCTGACTGGGAAAGTTATACGGATAGGAGACTTCGGTTCATCAAGAGAGGAGACCTCAGCCCGGAAGCCAAGGGATGGTTTGAACTTGTGAGGAGGTCTATCCTCCCAGCCGCAAACAATTTTGAGGTCAACGTTACTCGAGCTACCATGGTACATTGCTTAGTACAGGGTGGAGAAATCAATGTGCATGAACTTATAGCTGAGGGGATTCAAGAGTCAGCTGAGAAGATTGATTCGGGTGCCAGACTTTGGTACCCCAGCACCATCCTCAGACTGTGTACGAAGGCCAAGGTAGTCTTCAAGGATAGCAATCCAGATTGGGTGAACCCTAGGAGGCTAATTATGCTCCAGCGTCTGACTTATACGACACCTGCTCAACAACAAAGAAGACCTCAAATAGGGAAGCGAAAGCCAAAAGAAGGACCTCACCAAGAAGAGTCTCATCAGGAAGAACACCAACAAAGAGAATATTATGACCCAACCAACATAAACCTGAATCACCTTCACGGAGCCATTGAGGAGCTAGCAAGGAGTTATATGGAGGGACAAGAACAACAACTGCACATTCAAGCTCAAAGGATGGATTGTCAAGAAGAGCTCCTTTCTAATTGGATGAATCAACAAGGAGAATGGCAAAAACAGCAAATAGAACACTATTCCCAGCTTACTCAAGCCATAAATCAAGTGATTGAAAGACAAGAGCGACAAGACAAGCGCCTTCAAGAACTCAATCAACGACAGCTAGCTCAGGCGAAGGCATTCAATGAGTTTAGCGTACTGAATGAAGGACGGCAACTACATAGGGAGGAGTTCTACACAAACACTCAAGCCAAGTTGAACTATATGTCTAGTCATATGCATAATCTGAACTCTGCAATCCCCAGGTATGATGAAGTCCAAAAAGAGCTAACAGAACAAGAGGAAAGGAAGGTGAAACAGCAGAAGGAAACATTGAAGAAGAAGATGGAAGACGCTGGCTTCTGGAAGAAGTTGATTGGAAAAAGCAAAGGAAGTGGGAGTGCAAGCACTCAAGAAAAACACAAAGAGGACAAACAAAAAGGAGAGCAAGAGAAACCCCATGAGTAAAAGGTGGTGGAGTTTCCTCATTGTCCCATCTTTTTCAAGTTTTAAATAAGGAAAATCATGTATGAAATAGAACATGCTTCCGTGGTAGTTTAGAATTTTTAATTCTGTTTTTAGTATTCTCCTTGCTTAGGTCTATGATTGCTAGTCAAATTGCCTGTTTTCAATTCCATCTTGCTTATTGTATGCTTGTCTTTTTTTTAAGCCAAATAAAAAGAGAGTGTTTGTTATACAAGACCAGAGTGGAATCTATATTGTGGAGTAAGTTCCTAATTTTGTGGTGTGGTAATAGATTAGCTAAGTTGGTTCACCAATAAGGTGGGAAGGCAACTATCTGTCTTGAATTATATGCTTGAAACACACCCCATGAGACTAGCTAAATAACAAGATCCTAATAAGAAAAAGGGAAAAGAAAATGATAGTTGAAAAATAAAAGAAAAAGAGTAAGAAATAAGGCTAGGCACCAAGGGTTTGAATCTTGAGGCAAGTGTCTGTGGTGTTCCTGTGTAAGGGATTTACTTGGATGAATAAGCTCTTAGGGGTGCCTTATCACTTGGTAACTTGGGTTAACTAACCCGGGATTATCAGCTGAAAGTCCACTATCAAGAGTAACCTTTGCTACAGAACACTTAGTAACCCAAAGAGGTGCTGGACACTAAGGTCTCAAGAAAGAAAATAAACAAATCATGTGTCTGTGGTGTGTATGTATGGGGAAAAGAGACTTTGAGGGAGTAAGTCCTTAGGGGTGTCTCAACACCTAGCACCTTGAACCAACTGGTTCGGGAGTGCTGGCTGAAAGCTTATCTTAAAGAGTCGCCCCCTCACAGAGCACTTAGCCTAAGAGCACAATCAAATCCTGAAAACAACAAAAGGATGAATGAATAAAAGTTTCATAGGGTGCAATCAAGTGAGTATTTCAGGACATGATAAAGGTCTGAAAGCCAGTGAAGGAATGAACCTAAGTTGCTATGCATGAAACCACCATAAAACCAAGGACATGACTTCCACAATAATGACTCATTTCTCTTGGCATTTTCATTCATCATTCTGTTGTTCCAGTACTTGTTTAGGGACAAGCAAGCTTTAAGTTTGGTGTTGTGATGCCAGGGCATTTTGGCCAGTTTCACTGACCTTTTCTTTACTGTTTTAGGGTAGTTTCATGCATTTTCTTAGGAAATAAGCAAGTTTTGGGTAGAATTTCACTTACATCTTGATTCAAGCAAACATTGTGCACTTTACATGATTTCATGAGAATTATGCAAGAATTGAATGACAAATTGGATGATGCATGTCTCATGATTTGGATTAGAACTTTGATGCACTCTATTGCTTGATTTCAGGACAAAGGAAGCAAGGAAGAACCACGTTAGCAGCCACGATAGTCTAATTAACGTAACCACTAACGTGGAATGGGAGCTAGCTTACAACATTAATGAGAAAAGTAATCGCCAATAACGTCCTCGAAGCCATCAAAGCACACGTTAAGAGTCACGTTAACTAAGTTAACGTGAACTCTAACGTGGAAGAAGAAAATGAAGCCAACGTTAGTGACACTCACCTTTGTCACTAACGTTGGACCAATCTCATATTGGCCACGTTAAGAGCTACATTAACTCAGTTAACGTGGACTCTAACGTGGGAAATCAAAAGAATGGCCAACGTTAGTGACACTCACCTTTGTCACTAACGTTGGACTAAGCCACTTTGAGCCACGTTAGTTCCCACGTTAACTTAGTTAACGTGAAAGCTAACGTGGAGGGAGCAAGAATCGCCAATGTTAGTGACACTCACCTTTGTCACTAACGTTGGAGATGGCTATCACCACCACGTTAGAAGCCACGTTAACCTAGTTAACGTGAACTCTAACGTGGGAAGTAGGGGAGTTTTGAAACGTTAGTGACAAAGGTAAGTGTCACTAACGTTTTCGAAGATTTTGCAAGCCTACGTTAAAGGTCATGTTAGCCACACTAACGTGAACTCTAACGTAAGGGGAAGGGAGGATTCTCAACGTTATTGGAAAAGGTAAGTCCTAATAACGTGTGCGAAGGACCAAGAGGCAACGTTAGTGGTCACGTTGGTGCCACTAACGTTGAAGTTAACGTGGATCATCCTTGGGTTAGGAACGTTAGTGAAAAAGGCGACTGCCACTAACGTTCTCGAACCCACACTTTCACTTAACGTTAACGCCACTAACGTCCTAAGCTAAAAGTCCCTGCCCACTTCATGCTTTCTCTCTTTCTCTCTGGAAGTAAAGCTAAGTCCACTGAAGAAGATAACTGCTTCAAACTCAAGATCCAAGGCCCATATCCAAGATTTGAAGAACCAACTAGAAGACTAGAAGAGTAGTATATTTAGGGGTAGTTTTGAATTAGAAAAGGGGTTAGAAATTGGAGAACTACTCTCTGTATTTTACTTTCTCTGCAGCTTTTAGTTTAATTCTCAGAATGTACTCTCCATCTATGCTTTTCATTCCCAGAGCTATGAACAACTAAACCCCTTTCATTGGGTTAGGGAGCTCTGTTGTAATTTGTTGGATCAATATTAGTTTTCATTATTCTTCTTCTATCTTTTCTCTTGATTTTACTAGAAAGCTTTCAATCTTCATTCAATTGGGTAGTTATCTTGGAAAAGAAGCTATTCATACTTGGATCTCTTCGGAACTTTGGAAGAGGAATGAAGAGATCATGCTAGAAATGCTTTCTCATGTTGGACTAAATTGGGGTTTGGATGGATATAGTGACATATAATCCTACCAACACTTTGATTTGGAAATACATGTGGTATAATCAGTGACCATACTTCATCTCTTCTCATGAGCAATTGACCAAGGAATTGGCTATTGATCAAGATTTGAGAGATTGAATTACCAAGAAATTGGAATTCGATCACTTAAGATTGCCAAGGAGATCAATGAATGCATTGATTGAGGAAGAGATAAAAATGAACTTGATCCGGAGAATGCAACATCTCCTAAGCCCAATGAATTCCCCATTTCTGATCTTACCTATTCTCTTTACTTTCTGCTATTTACTTTCATGCTAAACTCCCCTTCCCCATTTAAGATTCTGCAATTTACTTTCTACTATTTACATTCAGTTCTTTATTTCCAGCATTTACGTTTCTGCTATTTACTTTCCCGCCATTTAATTTTCTGCAAATCACAAATCCAAGTCTTAGTTCAAATAGAACATTCCTCTAATTAAAGTTGCTTGACCAATCAATCCCTGTGGGATTCGACCTCACTCTATTGTGAGTTTTTACTTGACGATAATTCGGTATACTTGCCGAAGGAAAATTGTTGAGAGACAAGTTTCTGTGCATCAGTGAGTTAAACAGAGCTTCTTTATGAGTGATGCAGGTATCGGGTTAATGCTTGCTCCAAGATCACATAAGGCTCTCTTTGTGCAGGCATCCCCTAAGGTGCATGGTATTATAAAGCTACCAGGATCCTTAAGTTTCTCTGGTAAGCTCTTTTGAATGACTGTACTGCCTTCTTTAGTGAGGAGGAATGTTTCTGCCTCTCTCTAATCCTTCTTATGACTTACGATGTCCTTTATGAACTTAGCATAAGAAGGTATCTGTTCAAGAGCATCTGCAAAAGGGATCTTGATATCTAGTGTTCTGAGATAATTCGCAAAGTGGGCAAACTGTTTATCTTTTTCCACTTGACGGAGTTTATGAGGAAATGGCATCTTGGCCCTGTACTCATCAATCTTAGTTGATGTAGGCTGAGTACCTAATGTACTGGAAGAGAGGTTACTAACTTGCTTATGAGGGGGTATTATCAGCACTTGTATGTGTGTCTGATTACCCTTGTTTGGGCGTTCAACGCCTTTGTTGTTACCACCTTCCTGGCGTTCAACGCCAAGGGTGGGTGTCCTTTCTTGGCGTTGAACACCAAGATTGCTACCCCTATTTGGGCATTCAACGCTAGGGGTGGATACTCCTTCTTGGCGTTGAACGCCAATGACATTCCTCTTTGGGCGTTCAACACCCTCAGAGATGTCTTGGACAGCAATCTGGTACTTCTCAGTTAGATTTTCTTCCCTTGATCTCCTGTTGCATTGAGGTTGGGTGTTTAATGATTTTCCACTCTTCAGTTGGATAGCCTGACACTCTTCTGTTATCTGCTTAGATAACTGCTACCTTGTTTAACTTAGCTGGGCTTCTATATTCCTGTTGGAAGCTTGAGTTTCTCTCAAAGCCTCTTGCAATTCCAGCAGTTACTGGGCAAGGGCGTGTAGTTGTTGAGTCAATGGGCCATCCTGTTCTGGAGGGTTAGGTTCAGGAGATATTGCCTTAACCTCTCCTTTCATAGAAGTCTCAGCAGCTGAGTACAGATGCTGGTTAGTAGTAACTGTCTCAATAAGCTCGTGAGCCTCTTCAATTGTCTTTCTCATATGTATGGAACCACCAGTAGAGTGGTCCAGAGACATTTTAGTTATGTCTGAAAGTCCATAATAAAAGATGTCTAGCTTTACCCATTCTGAAAACATTTCAGTGGGACATCTTCTTAGCATCCTTCTATACCTCCTCCAGGTATCATGAAGAGATTCATTGTTCTCTTGTTTGAAGCCCTGGATATCCATACTTAGCTGGGTTAACATCTTTGGAGGGTAGTATTGATTCAAAAACTTGTCTACTAGCTGTTTCCATGTTTTCAAGCTAGATTTGGGCTGGTTTTCTAACCACCTCTTTGCTTGGTCATTTACAGCAAAAAGGAAAGAGCAATAGTCTATAGACATCTTGGTCTACTTCCTCATTGTGCATTGTGTCAGCAATCTGCCAGAAACTCAGTAGGTTCTTCCTGTGGAAGTCCAGAATACTAGTAATTTTGCTGAACCAAAGTAATCAGTTGAGGGTTTAGCTCAAAGTTACTTATTCTGATTGGGGGTATACTGATACTTCTTCCATAGAAGTCAGCAGTGGGGGTCGTATAGGACTCCAAAGTTCTTCTGAACTATTCATTCCCATTTGGGTCCATTGTGATGAAAGGCAGGAGAAATAGAATTATTAGAGATAAAAATGAAAATTATAATTAAAATATTTTTATTTTTATTTTATTTCTTAATTAAATTTCAAAAGAAAAGCTAATTAACAAGAAATATTTGAAAATTAAATGATGTAATTCGAAAAAGAAGAGAGAGAAAGAAATGAGAAGTTTTTGAAAATAGAAGAGAAAGGAATTAGTTAGGAGATTTTGAAAAAGAAGAAAGAGAAATCAAGTAACTAATTAAGAAAGATTTGAAAATAAGATAAGATGGAAGATTAGAAAAAGAATTGATTTTGAATTTTGAAATTGAAGCAAGATAAGATGAAGAATTAAAAATCAAAGTTGAAAAGATTAAAATTAGAAAGAAGATAAGATAGAAAATGTTTTAAACTAAAAAGAAGATAAGTTAGGTAAGTTTTAAATTTTGAAAAGAGACAGATAAGATAAGGAAATTAAGAAAGATAAAGATTTAAATTAAAAAGATTTGAAATCAAAATAAAAAAGATAGTTTTTAATTTAAAAAAATTTGAAATTTAAATTTTAAAAGAAAGATAAGATAAGAAAGAATCAAATTAAAAGAAAAGATTTGAAAAGTCTTTTGAAAAAGATATAATTTTAAGATTTAAATCTTGACTTGACTAATAAGAAAACACCTAATTTAAAATTTTTGAAATCAAATAGGCAAGATATTCGAAAATTAAGTAAAGATAAGAAAAGATATTTAATTTTTTTTATTTTTTTTGAAATTAATGAGGAAAGATAAAAACAACAAAAGACACCAAACTTAAAATTTTTAGATCAAAGGACATTAAGTTTCGAAAATTTTAAAGAAAAACACCTAAAGACACCAAACTTAAAATTTTAAAGATCAAAATAAGAAGAAAAACAACAACTTGAAGATCAAGAAGAACACCAAGAACAAAACTCGAAAAATTCAAAGCAATTAAAAAACACACAATGGACAACAAACTTAAGAATTGACACTAGACTCAAACAAAAGACACTATTTTTGAAAATTTTTTTGAAAAAGACTCAAGAAAGTTCAAAACTTTAACAAGAACAAGAACAAAAGACTCAAACCAAAGATAAAGATTAATAAAGAAAAAGTGAAGAATTTTGAAAAAATTTTGATTTTTTTTGAAAAGGAAAATAAAAGACTCAAACAAAATTAAAAACAATACCTAATCTACACAACAAGATAATCCGTTAGTTTGTTCAAACTTGAACAATCCCCAGTAACGGCGCCAAAAACTTTGTGTGCGGAATTTAACTTCGCACAACTTGACTAGCAAGTGCACTGGGTCGTCCAAGTAATACTTGAGGTGAGTCAGGGTTGATCCCACGGAGATTGTTGGCTTGGATCAAATAGTGGTTACCTTGTAAATCTTAGTCAGGTGGATAGAAAAGTTGTTTAATTGTTTAAGCGCATAAAAGTAAAATAAAGATGACGTTACTGAGTGGTTGTAAATTCAATGATAAGAAGATGGTTAAGGCTTCAGAGATGCTTTATTCTTCTGGATCAATACCTTCTTACTGTCTACTCCAACTGTGAATGATTTCTTCTATGCCAGGCTATATATGATCAACGCCGGTTAGGAGGCTGGTGCACGGAAATCGTTATTCACACTTTTCACATCTCCATACAACTAACCAGCAAGTGCACTGGGTCGTCCAAGTAATAAACCTTACGTGAGTAAGGGTCGATCCCACGGAGATTGTCGGCTTGAAGCAAGCTATGGACATCTTGTAAATCTCAGTCAGGCGGATTCAAATGGTTATGAGGTTTTGATAGTTAAAATAAAACAGAAAATAAGATAGAGTTACTTATGTAATTCACTGGTGGGAATTTCAGATAAGCATCTGGAGATGCTTGGTTGCCTCTGAACCTCTGCTTTCCTATTGCCTTCTTCCAACCATGCGTTACTTCCATCAATGGCAAGCTGTAAGATCCTCTCAGTGAAAATGGTCCTCTACGGTTTCTGAACTGCTAATCAACTGTCGAATTTCTCGTCTCGGATGAAAAATACCAGGTACAGCTACCGCATGGCTAATCATATATCGGTTCCCGCTAGCGTCGGAATAGAATCCATTGATCCTTTTGCACACTGTCACTTGCGCCCAACATTCGCAGGTTTGAAGCTCGTCACAGTCATTCCTTCCCGGATCCTACTCGGAATATCACAGACAAGGTTTAGACTTTCCGGATCCCAGGAATGGCTGCCAATTGATTCTAGCCTATACCACAAAGATACTAATCTCACAGACTCGGTCCGTGTATTATATATCCAAGAAAATATACTCCAGCTGTCGTCCAATAACTATGTTGAACATCATGTAGACCGCTTTGTGGTTGTCAGGCACGCGGATCTTGGCTAAGCGAGTAACGAAGATTGGGTGATTGTCACGGGTCACCCCTTCATTCTGACTTAACTGAATTAAGTACGAAAGTATATCTTGGAAAAGAAGTAGGCATGAATTGAATAGAAAACAGTAGTAATTGCATTAATTTATGAAGAACAGCAGAGCTCCACACCTTCATCTATGGGGTGTAGAAACTCCACTGTAGAAAATACATAAGTGTAAAAAGTCTAGGCATGGTTGTGAGGCTAGCCCCAAAACGTGAACAATGGTCTCAGTTTCAAAGTATGAAAACTGGATAGCTTCGAATACAATAGTAAAAATTGCTATTTATACTAAACTAGTAACTTAGGTTTACAGAAAATGAGTAACTAAGTGCAGATACTGCAGAAATCCACTTCTGGGGCCTATTTGGTGTGTGCTTGGGTTGAGCATTGAAGCTTTCATGTGCATAGGCTGTTCCTGGAGTTAAACGCCAGCTTGGGTGCTAGTTTAGGCGTTTAACTCCAATTCTGGTGCCAGTTTGGGCGTTTTACGCCAGAAAGTTTTAGGCTGGCCTTGGATGCCAGTTTGGGCCATCAAATCTCAAGCAAAGTATGGACTATTATATATTGCTGGAAAGCGCAGGATGTTTACCTTCCAACGCAATTGAGAGCGCGCCAATTGGGCTTCTATAGCTCCAGAAAATCCACTTCGAGTACAGGAGGGTCAGAATCCAACAGCATCTGCAGTCCTTTTTCAGCCTCTGAATCAGATTTTTGCTCAGGTCCCTCAATTTCAGCCAGAAAATACCTGAAATCTCAAAAAAAACACACAAACTCATAGTAAAGTCTATAAATGTGATTTTTGAATAAAAACTAATAAAAATATAATAAAAAGTAACTAAAACATACTAAAAACTATGTAAAAACAATGCCAAAAAGGGTATAAATTATCCGCTCATCACAACACCAAACTTAAATTGTTGCTTGTCCCCAAGCAACTAAAAACAAAATAGGATAAAAAGAAGAGAAAATACAATAAATTCCAAACTTATCAATGAACTTAGTTCCAATCAGATGAGCAGGACTTGTAGCCTTTTTGCTTCTGAACAGTTTTGGCATCTCACTTTATCCTTTGAAGTTCAGAATGATTGGCATCCATAGGAACTTATAATCTAGATAGTGTTATTGATTCTCTTAGTTCAGTATGTTGATTCTTGAACACAGCTACTTTATGAGTCTTGGCCGTGACCCTAAGCATTTTGTTTTCCAGTATTACCACCGGATTCATAAATGCCACAGACACATAACTGGATGAACCTTTTTAGATTGTGTCTCAGCTTTGCTAGAGTCCCCAGTTAGAGGTGCCTAGAGCTCTTAAGCACACTCTTTTTGCTTTGGACCACGACTTTAACCGCTCAGTCTCAAGCTTTTCACTTGACACCTTCACGCTACAAGCACATGGTTAGGGACAGCTTGATTTAGCCACTTAGGCTAGGATTTTATTCCTTGGGCCCTCCTATCCCTTAATGCTCAAAGCCTTAGATCCTCTTTACCCTTGCCTTTTGGTTTAAAGGGTTACTGGCTTTTTCTGCTTGCTTTTTCTTTTTCTTTCTTTTTTTTCCTTTATTTATTTATTTTTTTCATATTTTTTTCGCAAGCTTTTTCTATTCACTGCTTTTTCTTGCATAAAGAATCAATTTTATGATTTTTTAGATTATCAATAACATTTCTCTTTTTTCTTTATTCTTTCAAGAGCCAACAATTTTAACATTCATAAACAACAAATTCAAAAATATGCACTGTTCAGGCATTCATTCAGAAAACAAAAAGTATTGCCACCACATCAAAATAATTAAGCTAATTTCAAGATAAAATTCAAAATCCATGTACCTCTTGTTCTTTTGCAATTAAAAACATTTTTCATTTAAGAAAGGTGAAGGATTCATAGGACATTCATAGCTTTAAGACATAGACACTTAAACACTAATGATCATGTAATAAAGACACAAACATAAACAAAACATAAAGCATTTAATTCGAAAAACAGAAAAATAAAAACAAGAAAATTAAAGAACGGGTCCACCTTAGTGATGGCGGCTAGTTCTTCCTCTTGAAGATCTTATGGAGTGCTTGAGCTCCTCTATGTCTCTTCCTTGCCTTTGTTGTTCCTCCCTCATGGCTCTTTGGTCCTCTCTGATTTCATTGAGGATAATGGAGTGCTCTTGGTGCTCCATCCTTACTTCCTTAGTTGCCTCATGTTGGAACTTAATTCTCCTAAGGAGGTGTTGATTTGCTCCCAATAGTTTTGTAGAGGAAAGTGCATACCTTGAGGTATCTCAGGGATTTCTTGATGAGGAATTTCCTCATACTCTTGTTGAGGTCCATGAGTGGGCTCTCTTGTTTGCTCCATCCTCTTTTTAGTGATGGGCTTGTCCTCATCAATGAGGATGTCTTCCTCTATGACAACTCCAGCTGAATTGCATAGGTGACAGATGAGATGAGGGAAGGCTAACCTTGCCAAAGTAGAGGGCTTGTCTGCCACCTTGTAGAGTTCTAGAGGTATGATCTCATGAACTTCTACTTCCTCTCCAATCATGATACTATGGATTATGATAGCCCGGTCTATTGTAAGTTCAGACAGGTTGCTAGTAGGAATGATAGAGCATTGGATAAACTCTAACCATCCCCTAGCCACGAGTTTAAGGTCAAGCCTTCTTAGTTGAACCGGCTTGCCTCTTGAGTCTCTCTTCCATTGAGCTCCATCCACACAAATGTCCCTAAGGACTTGGTCTAACCTCTGGTCAAAGTTGACCCTTCTAGTGAAAGGATGAGGATCTCCTCTCATTATTGGCAAGTTAAATGCCAACCTTACATTTTTTGGACTGAAATCTAAGTAATTCCCCCGAACTATTGTGAGCCAATTCTTTGGGTTTGGGTTCATACTTTGGTCATGGTTCCTAGTGATCCATGCATTAGCATAGAACTCTTGAACCAGTAAGATTCCGACTTGTTGAATGGGGTTGGTGAGAGCTTTCCAACCTCTTCTTCGAATCTCACGTCGGATCTCCAGATATTCACCTTTTTTGAGCTTGAAGGGGACCTCAGAGATCACCTTTTTCTTGGCCACAACTTCATAGAAGTGGTCTTGATGGACCTTTGAGATAAATCTCTCCATCTCCCATGACTCGAAGGTGGAAGCAATTGCCTTCCCTTTCCTCTTTCTAGAGGTTTCTCTGGTCTTAGGTGCCATTAGTGGATATCGAAAAATAAAAAGCAGAGCTTTTTTCACACCAAACTTAAAAGGTTTGCTCGTCCTCGAGCAAAAGAAGAAAAAAAGGGGGTAGAAGAAGAAGAAATAGAGGAGATAGAGTATGGTGTTGGTTTCGACCAAGGGGGGAAGAATTGTTTGTGTTGTGTGAAAGTGAAGGTAGTAAGCAGGGGTATTTATAGAGTAGGGGAGAGAGGGAATCCGTGTGAGAATGGGTGGGTTTGGGAGGGAAATGGTTTGAATTTGAATGGTGAGGTAGGTGGGGTTTATAATGGATGGATGTGAGTGGTGAAGAGAATATGGGAAGAGGGTAGAATTTGATAGGTGAAGGGTATATGGGGAAGAGTTATTGATGGGATTGGTCAAGGGTATTTGGGGAAGTGTAGTATGGAAATGTGTGAAGAGGAGAGAAGAAGAGGTGGGGTAGGTGGAGATCCTGTGGGGTTCACAGATCCTGAGGTGTCAAGGAATTCTGCTCCCTGCACCATTCTGGCGTTCAAACGCCCATTGTGTGCCAATCCTGGTATTAAACGCCAGCTCTGCTACCTTTCCTGGCGTTAAATGCCAGTTTGCTGTCCCTTTCTGGCGTTTAACGCCAGCCAGACACCCTTTTCTGACGTTAAATGCCAGTCTGTCTGCCATTTCTGGCGTTTAACGCCAGCCAGACGCCAGACACCCCTTTCTGGTGTTAAACGCCCAGAGTGCTGCCCATTCTGGCGTTTAACGCCCAGAATGCTGCCAAGCTGGGCATTAAATGCCCATTCTGCTATCCTTACTGGCGTTTAAATGCTAGTAAGTCTGTCCTCCAGGGTGTGCTATTTTTGATGCTGTTTTTCATTTTGCTTTAATTTTGCAGTTGTTTTTATGACTTCACATGATCATCAACCTAAAGAAAACATAAAATAACAATGGAGAATAAATAAATATAATTAAATAACATTGGGTTGCTTCCCAACAAGCACTTCTTTAATGTCAATAGCTTGATAGTGAGCTCTTAAAGAGTTTCACAGATACTCAGAGTTTGATGATGGCCTCCCAACACCAAACTTAGAAGTTAAGTGTGGGGGCTCTGTTTGACTCTGTATTGAGAGAAGCTTTTCATGCTTCCTCTCCATGGTTATAGAAGAAGATCCTTGAGCCTTAAACACAAGGTAGTCCTCATTCAATTAAAGGACTAACTCTTCTCTGTCTACATCAATCACAGCTCTTGCTGTGGCTAGGAAGGGTCTCCCAAGGATGATGGATTCATCTTCATCCTTCCCAGTGTCTAGGATTATAAAATCAGCAGGGATGTAAAAGCATTCAACCTTCACTAAGACATCTTCTACAAGTCCATAAGCCTGTTTTCTTGAATTGTCTGCCATCTCTAATGAGATTCTTGCAGCTTGTACCTCAAAGATTCCCAGTTTCTCCATTACAGAGAGTGGCATGAGGTTTATACTTGAACCAAGGTCACACAGATCCTTCTTAAAGGTCATGGTGCCTATGATGCAAGGTATTAAGAACTTTTTGGGATCCAGTTTCTTCTGAGGCAATTTCTATTGAACCAAGGTATTCAGTTCATTGATGAGCAATGGAGGTTCATCCTCCCAAGTCTCATTACCAAATAACTTGGCATTCAGCTTCATGATTGCTCCTAGATACCGAGCAACTTAGTCTTCAGTAATATCTCCATCCTCTTCTGAGGAAGAATACTCATCAGAGCTCATGAATGGCAACAGTAAGTTCAGTGGAATCTCTATGGTCTCTATATGAGCCTCAGATTCCTTTGGTTCCTTATTAGGGAACTCCTTAGTGGCCAGTGGACGTCCATTGAGGTCTTCCTCACTGAAAATCACTGCCTCTTCCTCCTCTCCAGGTTCGGCCATGTTGGACGTGTTGATGGCCTTGCACTCTCTCTTTGGATTCTCTTCTGTATTGCTTGGGAGACTACTAGGAGGGATTTCAGTAACTCTTTTACTCAGTTGACCCACTTGTGCCTCCAAATTTCTGATGGAGGACCTTGTTTCAGTCATGAAACTATGAGTGGTCTTGGATAGATCAGAGACTATGGTTGCTACGTCATAGAGGCTCTGCTTAGAATTCTCTGTCTGTTGCTCAGAAGATGATGGAAAAGGTTTGCTATTGCCAAATCGTGGTCTCCCACCATTATTATTGAAGCCTTGATTAGGCTTCTGTTGATCATTCCATGAGAGATTAGGATGATTCCTCCATGAAGGATTGTAAATGTTTCCATAGGATTCTCCCATGTAATTCACCTCTTCCATTGCAGGATTCTTAGGGTCATAAGCTTCTTCTTTAGAGGAAGCTTCTTTAGCACTGCCAGATGCAGCTTGCATTCCAGTCAGGCTCTGAGAAATCATATTGACTTGCTGAGTTAATATTTTATTCTGAGCCAATATTGCATTCAGAGTATCAATCTCAAGAACTCCTTTATTCTGAGTCATCCCATTATTCACAGGACTTCTTTCAGAAGTATACATGAACTGGTTATTTGCAACCATTTCAATGAGTTCCTGGGCTTCTGCAGGCGTTTTCTTCAGATGAAGGGATCCACCAGCAGAGTGATCCAATGACATCTTGGACAATTCAGACAAACCATCATAGAATATACATAGGATGCTCCATTCTGAAAGCATGTCAGAAGGACACCTTCTGATCAATTGCTTATATCTTTTCCAAGCTTCATAGAGGGATTCACCTTCCTTCTGTCTGAAGGTTTGGTCTTCCACTCTAAGCTTGCTCAACTTTTGAGGTGGAAAGAATTTGGCCAAGAAGGCATTGACCAACTTTTTTCAAGAGTTCAGGCTTTCTTTAGGTTGTGAGTCTAACCATGTCCTAGCCCTGTCTCTTACAGCAAAGGGGAAAAGCATAAGTATGTAGACCTCAAGATTAACCCCATTGGTCTTGACAGTGTCACAGATTTGGAAGAATTTAGCCAGGAACTGATGAGGATCTTCCAATAGAAATCCATGAAACTTGCAATTCTGCTGCATTAGAGAAACTAATTGAGGCTTAAACTCAAAGTTGTTTGCTCCAATTGCAGGAATTGAGATGCTTCTTCCATAGAAGTCAGAAGTGGGTGCAGTAAAGTCACCAAGTATCTTCCTTGCATCTCCACCATTGTTGTTATTTTCGGCTGCCATGTCTTCTTCTTTTTCAAAAATTTTTGTTAGGTCCTCTCCAGAGTTTTTTGCTTTAGCTTCTCTTAGCTTCCTCTTCAGAGTCCTTTCAGGTTCAGGATCAGCTTCAACAAGAATGTTCTTATCTTTGCTCTTGCTCATATGAAAAAAAAGAGAACAAAAAAGAAGAGGAATCCTCTATGTCACAGTATAGAGATTCCTTTATGTGAGTAGAAGAATAGAAGAATAGAAGAATGAGGTAGAGGGAGAATAGGAAGAATTCGAACACAGAGAGAGGGAGTGGGTTCAATTTTTTAAGAAGAAGAGTGTTAGTAAATAAATAAAATAAATAGAAAGAGATGAGAGAGAGAGAGAAGAAATTTGAATTTTAATTTAAAAGAAGAGAAAAATATTTTTGTTTTTATTTTAGTTATTAGTTAGAATTCGAATTTAAGAAGGAAAATAAAATAAAATTAGAATTTAAAACAATTAGTTAATTAAAAAGAATTTTGAAAAAGTGGTTAGTGGTTTTCGAAAATAAGAGAGAGAGAGAGAAAAGTAGTTAGGTGGTTTTGAAAAAGATAAGAATAGTAAAACAAACAAAAAGTCAAGTGGTTAATTGAAAAATATTTGAAAATCAATTTTGAAAAGATATGAGTGAAAATCATTTTAAAAAAGATTTGAATTAGAAATTAAAAAGATTTGATTTTTGAAATTAAAGTTGATTACTTGACTAACAAGAAACTACAAGATATGATTCTAGAATTTAAAGATTGAACCTTTCTTAATAGGCAAGTAACAACTTGAAATTTTTTGAATCAAAATATTAAATGTTAGTATTAAATTCGAAAATATGAAATAAAAATAAGAAAAGAATTTTGAAAATCAATTTTAAAATTTTCGAAAAACAGGAAAGAAAAATGAAAAAGATTTGATTTTTGAAAAAGATTTGAAAAGATAGAATTTTTAAATTGAAATTTTGACTTGACTAAGAAGAAACAACCAAATTTTAAAATTTTTTTTACTAAGTCAACCCAAAATTTCGAAATTTATGAGTGAAATAAGGAAAAGATATTTTTTTTATTTTTGAATTTTTAATGAGGAGAGAGAAAAATAACAAAATGACACAAGACATAAAAATTTAATATCAAAACGAAAAATGCATGCAAGAACACTTTGAATGTCAAGATGAACACCAAGAACACTTTGAAGATCATGATGAACATCAAGAACACATTTTTAAAAATTTTTTAAGAAAAGATACACATGCAAGACACCAAACTTAGAAATTTTTAATATTTAGACACTATGAATTCGAAAATGCATATGAAAAACAAGAAAAGACACAAAATAAGAAAATTCAAAGATCAAAGAAGGAAAATCATCAAGAACAACTTGAAGATCAATGAAGAACACAATGCATATATTTTTCGAATAATTAAAGAAAGATTAAAACATGCAATTGACACCAAACTTAAAATTTGACACAAGACTCAAACAAGAAACACAAAATTTTTGGTTTTTATGATTTTATTAAATTTTTTTTGTATTTTTCGAAAATTATTTTAAAAAAAAAATAAAGGGATACAAAATTTTTAATAAGAATCCTGATGCCAAGGCATCTTAGCCTAGTTTCACTGGCTTTTTTCTTTATTTTTGATAGGTTTTATGCACTTTCTTGAGTCATAAGTAAGCCATTAGGGTAGAAATCCATGTATGCTTATGTTCATTCAACCATGAGTATTTTAATGTAATTTCATGATGATATATGCTATGATTACTTGTATGCTAAGAATGATAAGAAATCTCATGATTTTAGCAAAGCTTTGATGCATTCATTGGTTGATGATAGGTGAAGGAAAGCATGGAAGGAGGTTGAAGAAGGAAGATGTAAAGGATCAAGAGGAAGCAACGTTGGTGGCCAAGTTTGACCACCAACGTTACCTCAAATGTTGGAAGAGAAATAGAGCTCTTCTCTGTAACATGGCTGATGCTCACGTTGGAGGTGGCGTTAGAGATCCAACGTTAAACCCAACGTTGTGAGAAAATGATCAATTCTGGGGCTGAAAAATTTTTGAATGGTGCGTACGCGTCCTTGATGCGTACGCGTGAAAAAGCAATTTTTAACATCCGCGCGGAAGCGTGCAGCACGTGTACGCGTAACTGAGTGATTTTGACCCATTTGCGCGGAAGTGCACAATAAGCGTACGCGCCACAAACGAACGTTGGGGGTCCAACATTGCATCAAACGCTGCCCCTAACGTCCGCGATGCCCAGCTCAGAATTGAGATTGGAAAATTTTGAATCGAAGCGTACGCGTCAGTGACGCATACGCGCGGATGGAAAAAACAGCAACGGGCGCATAAGCGCACAGTACGCGTCCACGTCAAAACGCTAACGTTGGAGGGAACGTTGGGGGTCCAACGCGGCCTCCAACGTCCCCTACCTTGTTTTAAAACTGGAAATTGAAAATTTTGCATCCACGCGCACGCACACCATACGCGTATGCGTGGATGAGCATTTTTGGCCTTGTGCGCGGAAGCGCAGGGTACGCGTACGCGCGGATCAGCTGACGTTGGCCCTCCAACATTGAGTCAAATGCCAATGACAGCAAAACTTTCTGTTTTTGCTGATCTGATCCAAAGTGGCGTTTGAGTCAACGTTGGCCCTCAAACGTTGACTCAAACGTAAGCATCAGAATTCCCAATTTTAAAAAGATCTCTTCTCAATATCAAGGCAACCAATTGGAGCCATCTTCAACCCAATTTCCTTAAGGCCAAAAGCCCAATTCAAGGCTTGAAGATCAATAGAAAAGAGTGTATAAATAGCTTAGAATTTAAGTTAGGAGGGGGGACTTTACTTTTCCATTTTTAGTTTTCCTTACTTTCTGCACTTTGAATTTCAGAATGTATTTTACAATTCCAATTTCCATTTTGAGAGCTATGAACAACTAAACCCCTTTCATTGGGTTAGGGAGCTCTATTGTAATTCAATGGATCAATAGTTATTTTCATCATCTTCTTCTTTCTTTTCTCTTGATTATTGTTAGAAAGCTTTCGGTCTTAATTTAATTGGATAGTTGTCTTGAGAAAGAAGCTATCCAAAATTGGAATTCTTCGGAGCCTTGAGAGAGGAATGAAGAATTCATGCTAGAATTACTTTCTCACCGTGGATTAGATTGGGGTTTGGATGGATATAGTGACATGTAATCTTACCAACACTTTGATCTATGAATCTGTGTGGTATAGTCAGTGACCGAACTTAAACTCTTCCCATGAGCAATTAAATCAAGACATTGGACAATTGTTCATGCTTAGAGAGATTGGTGAGCCAAGACATTAGGATCCAATCATCTAAGATTTCCAAGCAATGTCAATGAATGCATTGATTGAGGAAGAGTTGAAAATGATTTGATCCGGAGAATTCAATATCTCCCAAAACCCAATGAATCCCCATATCTTATCTACCCATTCTATTTACTTTCTGCATCTTTAATTTCATGCTTAATTCCCCAATCCCATTTTATTTCTTGCAATTTAAGCTTCTGTCATTTAATTTCTAGCCATTTAATTTCTTTTCTTTAATTTCTTGCAATTTAAGTTTCCCGCCATTTTACATTCTGTAATCCAAATCTTAATTCTGATTTTGCTCAACTAGAACAATTCTCCAATTATAATTGCCCGATCTATCAATCCCTGTGGGATTCGACCTCACTTTTTTGTGAGTTTTTACTTGACGACAATCCAGTGCACTTGCCGGAAGGAAATTTGTTGAGAGGCAAATTCCCGCATATCAAGTTTATGGCGCCGTTGCCGGAGATTGGTTTTGTATTGACAATTACCAAATTGAAGGATAACTAGATTGAGAACTTTACTTTTTGTTTTAATTAATTGAATTTAATTCTAGTTGTTCATTTAGTTTCTGCAATTTTAGTTGTTTATCCTGAATTTTATCTTACTGCTTTACTTTCCAGCAAGCTAACCTACTAACTATTTGATAAATTGCCCTAACCAAGCTAACTATACTATATTCTTTTAGACTCTACACTTGCTGTTTCTTGTACTTGTTCATTGTATGACAAGTAGGAGAAAGGAAACTTCAACTTCTTTTGACAGTGAACCGGAAAGAACCTTCCTGAGATTAAGGAGGGAAGCAAGAGGAAAAAGGGTTGTTGGTGCAGAAGAAGAGGAGGAATACTTTGATATAACCATGGAGGACAATATGGAAAACCATCATGAAGAAGAGGTGAACAACAATGTCAGAAGAGATGGAGCTAACCCTGCTGGACAAGAGAGGAGAGTTTTGGGACCATACATCAATTCAAACCCAGGAAACTGTGGCAACAGCATTCAAAAGCCAACCATCAATGCCAACAATTTCGAATTGAAGCCCTAGCTCATAACTCTTGTGCAAAACAACTGCTCTTATGGAGGTAGTACCCAAGAAGATCCAAATGAGCATCTCACTAAATTTCAAAGGATATGTGACACGGTTAAGTCTAATGGTGTTCACCTTGACACCTATAGATTATTACTGTTTCCATTTTCTTTGAGAGACAAAGCATCAAAATGGTTGGAATTATTCTGATAAACCATTATTTTATGGTTTATATTGTGTTTAACTGTGTGGTTTTATAAAATCTTTACCCACTTATTCATATAATTAGCATGTATTTACAATTCCTTCCCAAAATTACTCCATGGTTGAAAACTTGCTTCCTAGAGACTTTTAATTATGTATTTTAATTCTCCTTTATTCCATTCGATGCCGTGATCCCTGTGTTAAGTGTTTCAGGCTTTATAGGGCATGAATGACTTGGAGACTGGAGAGGAGGCTTGCAAAAATAGAAGGAACACAAGAAATTAAGGGGATGACCAGCGAGAAGCGACGTGGACGTATGGCTCACGCGACCGCGCGAAATGGAGAAATCGTAGTGACGCGCTCGCGTGCCTGATGCGAAAGCATGGATTGGAAACTGTACGAGTGACGCAAATACGTGGACGACGCGCACGCGTGGCAAGGCAAAACGCTGGATGACGCGATCGCGTGACGTGCGCGATCTGCAGAATTTGCAGAATTCGCCGGGGGCGATTTTGGGCGATGTTTTGACCCAGTTTTCGGCCCAGAAAAGCAGATTAGAGCCAGGGAACATGCAGAGACCAAGGGGGACAACTGATTCCACATAATTTTCTAGTTTTTAGATCTGATTTTACTCCTCCTCTAGGTTTTCTCTCTCCACATCCATAGTTCTTAGTCTTTTGTTTTTATTGCTTTTTGGATTGGGATATTGAGAAGAGTTATTACCTCCGCCAAGACTTCATCATTCTAGTTTGTTTTCCTTACTTGTCACTTACTCTTTCATATCCTTAATTTGTTCAGAATTACTATTGAATTATTTTTAGAATTTATCAATACAAGAACTATTTTTATTTTTAATTGGTCTCTTTGATTATTATTATTTATCATGTCTTTCTTTATTTCCCTTTCCTATTTTGTGAAGTTTACATTCATAATGAGCGAGTAGTTCCCTAACTTGATTGGGAGTTGATTGAAAGGAGAACCTTGAGTTGGAATGCTCAAAAGTAAAAATTGTAATTGAGTTTATTGTTGGATGACTCTCTAGTCACTGACACTAATCCTTCCCAAGGGAGAGGATTAGAACTTGTGATCAGAAGTAAACTTCCAACTTGCTTGACTTTCATCTACCTAGTAAAGGATAACTGAGCAGAACAACCTTCAATTATCAATTAATCTTGGGAGGACTCCAACAAGGATAGAACTTCCGATCAATCTACTCCCGGTCAAGATTTTTATTTAAATTACATAAATTCTCTGATTTAATTTCCTGTTATCAAACTCAAAACCAATTTGGAAAACATCTGATCAATAGAATAGCACACCTTTCTGTAACTCGTTGGGAGACGACCTGGGATTCACACTCCCAGTATTTTAATTCTAATTTTGTGACAACCCTTCTAAATTGATAAGCGGATTTTTGTTGGTTAAGAACTGTACTTGCAACATATCTCTTATATTAATTTCTTAATCCGCCAATTTCTGCCACGTCAATTTTTGGCGCTGTTGCTGGGGAGTTGCAATAAAGTGCTAAGTTATTGATTGGAATTTATTTATTTGTATTTTATTTTATTTTATTACTATGAGCTACATGTTTCTTTCATTAAATGATGCGTTCACTTTCTGATCCAAGCTTGCCAGTATTTGATCCTGAGATTGAAAGAACTATTTCACGTATAAGGCAAGCTCGGCGTCGGTTAGTCCTCTTCGAGGACAAATTTAAAACGTCACTTAAGGAAGAAACAAGCCCCCTTTCTACTGATTCGGTTGATTTACGTGCAGGTGACATGGCAGCACCTAGGAGAGTTATTATCCAGGAAGCTGGAGCCCTTGATTTTACACTGCAACCGTATTAGGCGCATCACCCAGCGGTGGCTGTGGATTTTGAACTCAAGACTGCACTACTCAACTTGATGCCTAAGTTTCATGGCTTACCTGCTCAAGAGCCTATCAAGCACCTTAGGGATTTCCAAGCAGCCTGTTCTACTGTCAGGCGTGATGGTGCAGATGAAACTTCTATTTTGTTAAAAGCCTTCCCATTCTCTCTTGAGGGGAAAGCGAGAGAGTGGTACTACACTCAACCCGCAGCAACTGTTTCTAACTGGGATACGCTCAGAAGAGAATTTTTGGAAAAATTCTTTTCAGCTGAAGTTACTGATAAACTGAGGAAAGACATTTCCATGATTGTTCAGGACGAATCCGAGACTCTCTACGAATACTGGGAGAGCTTCAACAATCTTCTGGAAGCATGTCCCCACCATATGATTGACAAGATAGTATTTTTCGGCTACGTCACACAGGGCATGAGGCCTCAAGATAAGACCACATTGGAAAGTGCTAGCAATGGGTCTATGAAAAAGTACAAGACCACTTATGAGGCATGGCAATTGATCAGCGACTTGGCTGAATCTACTAGGAATCACAGGCAGAAACAAAGCCGGTCAAAAGCTGTTGCAGAGGTATCTTCTAGCAAAGAGACTACTGCTCTGACTCAGAGTATATGTAAAATGACCAACTTACTGAGGCAGATGCAGTTGAGTCAACAACAAGCTCAGCAAGCTCAACCTTCTCCACCACAGCAAAGCCAACAGTTGGTTCCACAAAGAGTATGCGGGATCTGTGCTGATTATAGTCATTATACTGATGAATGTCCACAGCTCCAGCAGGAAGACAACACTGTGGCAGCCACTCATAACTTCTATGACCGCCCCAATCAAGGATACAATCAAGGTGGCAGCTACAACCATGGATGGCAAGACAATTCCAACCAAGGTTGGAGAGATAATTCTAACCAGGGCTGGAGGGACAACAATAACAGAGGAGGTAGAGACAATCAGGAAAATCAGAGGTGGAATAATAACAACAACATGCAGTAGAACCAGAACCAGCCTTACAGAGCACCTCACCTGAGGCAATCCCAAGGACCACAGCATAACCAACAACAAATTCCTCAGATCACTTATTCTAATTCCTCTCTGAATGACGAGATGTTTCAATCCATTGTGCAAGGACAAAAGAACATGGAAAGTTCACTTAACGGTCTAACATCCGCTATACAAGCTCTCATTTCTCAGATGGGATCATCCAATACTTCAAATACTCAACATGCAAGCTCCAGTGGAATTCTTTCTCAACCCCTACCCAATCCAAAGGGTGGCATCAATGCCATCACCCTAAGGTCCGGAACCACACTGCAAGAGAGGAATCAGGAGGAGCCAAACCCACCAGAACACGCCTCAGCTGAAGAGGTGGTGGAGGTAGAAGATGCTGAAGAGGAAGAGGACATACAAGACATGGTTGAAGAAGAAGAAGCTCAACCACAGAAAGAAGCACCAAGGGTTGCAGACGCTGCAGAAAATGCCCTTCCTATTCTATTTCCACAAATTGCAAGGAAGCCCAGGAAGCAGATGGAACTTGATCCCAAAATGGTAGAAATATTCAAAAAGGTTGAGGTAACTGTTCCCCTTTTTGATGTTATTCAGCAGGTACCTAAATATGCAAAGTTTCTAAAAGATTTATGTATACATAAAGACAAAATTAATGAATTAGAAACTATTTCCTTAGGTAGTTCTATATCTGCTTTAATGGGAGGTATACCTGAAAAGTGTAGTGATCCAGGTCCATGTATGGTTAACTGTACTATTGGAGGTGTGATATTTTCTGACTGCATGTGTGATTTAGGAGCGTGTGTTAGTATAATACCTTTGTCTATATATGATACTTGGAGGCTCCCTCCCTTAAAAAGGTCGGCAGCTCGTTTTGTGTTAGCAGATAAAAGCATTATTACAGTGGTTGGAATTGCTGAAGATGTATTAGTGAGCATTAAGGGACTCACATTTCCCATTGACTTCTATATCCTGGAAATGCCCCTTAATGACTCAGGAAGGCCATCATCAATCCTGCTTGGAAGACCATTCCTGAAGACTTCAAAGTTCAAGCTGGACGCATTTTCAGGAACTTATTCTTTTGAAATAGATGGCAGAATAGTGAAATTCAGTTTAAATGAAGCTATGAAGCACCCTCCGGATGATCATTCTATCTCCCAGTGTGACATCATAGATGAAACCGTGGCTGAAGTTCACCAGGAGGAATTAGAAGAGAAGTACACAGGACAAGGTCCAAGTGTGGGGACATTTTCAGAGGACAATGAGGGCACTTCACCATTATCACCAGCTCCAGATAATCTAGAGCCTGGCTATGAGTAGAAATTAGAATTAAAGCCCCTCCCTCCACACCTCAAGTATGCTTACCTTGAGGACAAGCAGAAGTTTCCAGTTATCATTGCACGGGAACTCACTTCTCAACAAGAAGAACAGCTACTCAGTGTGGTGAGAAAACTCAAGAAAGCAATTGGATGGAGCTTAGCGGATATAGTAGGCATCAACCCTCAAGTTTGTGAGCACAGAATATTCCTAGAAGAGGGAGAAAAGCCTGTCCGTCAACCTCAAAGAATATTGAATCCCACCATCTTAGAAGTTGTCAAGAAAGAAGTGACCAGGCTACTTGAAGCAGATATCATTTATCCCATCTCAGATAGCGAATGGGATAGTCCAGTACAAGTAGTGCCCAAGAAGTCTGGAATCACAACAGTAAGAAATGAGCATGGAGTGCTTCTGACAACTAGAGTGCAGAATTCATGGAGAGTTTGCATTGACTATAGGCGTCTCAACCAAGCCACTCGCAAGGATCGTTACCCCTTGCCATTCATTGATCAGATGCTTGATCGCCTGTCAAGTAAATCCTATTATTGCTTTTTAGATGGTTATACAGGCTATTTTCAAATTCATATAGCTCCTGAAGATCAGGAAAAGACTACTTTTACATGTCCTTTTGGAACCTATGCTTATAAGAGAATGCCCTTTAGCTTATGCAATGCACCAGCTATTTTCCAAAGGTGCATGATGAGTCTCTTTTCTGACCTTATTGAGAACTGTATGGAGGTTTTTATGGATGATTTTAGCGTTTATGGTGATTTATTTAGCCTTTGCTTAGATAGTTTATCTAGAGTATTAGATAGATGTGTTAGTACGAACCTTGTATTGAATTTTGAAAAATGTCACTTTATGGTAAAACAAGGGATTGTACTAGGACATGTTGTGTCTAATACTGGCATTTCTGTAGATCCAGCAAAGGTGGATGTTATTTCTAGTTTACCTTACCCCTCCTCTGTGAGGGAAGTCCGTTCATTCCTTGGCCATGCAGGTTTTTACCTGAGATTCATAAAGGACTTTAGTAAGGTAGCACTACCCTTATCCAGACTGCTGCAGAAAGATATTGAGTTCGAGTTTAGAGAGGATTGCAAACAAGCGTTTGATAAGCTAAAGACCGCCCTGACTCAAGCTCCAATTGTGAGAGGACCAGACTGGAGCCAGCCATTTGAAATCATGTGCGATGCTTCCAATCATGCAGTAGGAGCAGTGCTGGCTCAGCGCGAAGGTAAGGACCCTTTCGTCATTGCTTATGCGTCTAAAACTTTAGACGCTGCTCAGTCTAATTACACTACTACTGAGAAAGAGTTTCTTGCTATTGTTTTTTCTCTGGATAAATTCCGAGCCTATTTACTTGGTGCTAAAGTAGTAGTGTACTCAGACCACTGATAAACCACTATTTTATGGTTTATATTGTGTTTAATTGTGTGGTTTTATCATGATCCTTACCCACTTATTCATTAATTTAGCATGCATTTATATTTCCTTCCTGAAATTATTACATGATTGAAAACTGCTTCCTAGAGACTTTTAATTATGCATTTTGATTCTCCTTTATTCCATTCGATGCCGTGATCTGTGTGTTAAGCGTTTTAGGCTTTATAGGGCATGAATGAGTTGGAGATTAGAAAGGAAGCTATCAAAATGGAAGGAACACAAGAAATTAAGGAGATAACCAGCGAGAAGTGACGCGGCCGCATGGCTCACGCGACCACGCGAAAGAGGAGAAATCGCAGTGACGCGGCCGCATGACTCACGCGACCGCGCGGAATGGAAAAGCATAAGCGACGCGGAGGCGTGGACGACGCGAACGCGTGGCAGGGAAAAATGCGAATAACGCGTCCCCATGGATGACGCGATCGCGTGACATGCGCGATCTGCATAATCAGCAGAATTTGCTGGGGTGATTTTGGACCCTATTTTGACCCAGTTTTTAGGCCTAGAACAGCAGACTAGAGCCAGAGAACATGCAGAAACCAAGGACAACATTCATTTTACACAGTTTTAGTTTGAGATCTAGTTTTTTACTCCTCCTCTAGGTTTTTCTCTCTACACATTCATAGTTCTTAGAATTTTAATTTTCTCTTGTTTTTCTTTGTGCATTGGGATATTGAGAAGAGCTATTACCTCATCAAGACTTCGTCATTCTAGTTCGTTTTCTTTACTTGGCTTTACTCTTCCATGTCCTTTGCTTTGTTTAATTTTACCATTGGAATATTTTTAGGATTATTTAATACAAGGATCACTTTTATTTTTAATCGACTATTTTGATTTTTATCTACAATGTATTTCTTTAATTCCTTTTTGTATGCTATGAAATTTACATTCACAATGAGCGAGTAGTTCCCTAACTTGATGGGGACTTAATTGAAAGGAACCCTTGAGTTGGAAAGCTTAAAAGACAAATTGCAATTGGGTTTATGGTTGGATTGCCTTCTAGTCACTAACACCAATCTCTTTTAAATAAGTGGATTGCAACTTGTGAACAGACGTAGCATTCCAACTTGTTTGACTTTCCCTTACCTAGTAAAGGATAACTAAACAAGACAACCTTTAATTATCAATTAATCTTGAGAGTATTCCAACAATAATAGGGATTCCAACTAATCAACTTCTAGTCAAGGCTTTTATTTACCTTATTCAAATTCTCCAATTTAATTTCCTGCTTACTCAATTCAAACCTTTTTGAAAACCTCTGATTAATAAAATAGCACACTTTTCTGCAACTCGTTGGGAGACGACCTGGGATTCATACTCCCAATATTTTAATTTTAAATTTCTGTGACACCTTTCTAAATTGATAAGTAGATTTCTGGTGAGTTAAGAACTATACTTACAACGTATATATTTTAACAATTTTAATTCGCCAATTTCTGCTACCATCAATTTTTGGCGCCGTTGCCGGGGAGTTGCAATAGAGTGCTAAAGTTATTAATTAGAATTTATTTATTTGCATTTTATTTTATTTTGCTACTATGAGCTGCATGTTTCTTTCGTCAAATGACGCGTTCACTTCCTGATCCAAGCTTGCCAATATTCGATCCTGAAATTGAAAGGACTATTTCACGAATAAGGCGAGGTCGGCGTCGGTTAGTCCTCTCTGAGGGCGGATTCGAAACGCCATTTGAGGAAGAAACCAGCTCCTGTTCTACTGATTCGGTTGATTTACGTACAAGTAACATGGCGGCAGCCAAAAGAGTTACTATCCAGGAGGAAGGAGCCCCTGATTTTACAATGCAACCGTTTCAAGTGCATCACCCAGCGGTGGCTACAGATTTTGAAATAAAGACCGCACTGCTCAATTTGATGCCCAAGTTTCATGGCTTACCTGCTCAAGAGCCTATCAAGCACCTGAGAGATTTCCAAGCAGCCTGTTCTACTGTCAGGCGTGATGGTGCAGATGAAACTTTAATTTTGCTAAAAGCTTTCCCGTTTTCTCTTCAGGGAAAAGCAAGAGAGTGGTACTACACTTAACCCCTAGCAAATGTATCCAACTGGGATACACTCAGAAAAGAATTTTTGGAAAAATTCTTTCCATCTGAAGTTACTGATAAACTAAGGAAAGACATTTCCACGATTGTTCAAGATGACAACGAGACTCTCTTTGAATACTGAGAGCGCTTCAATAATCTTTTGGAAGCATGCCCCCACCACAAGATTGACAAGATAGTGTTACTCAGCTATATCACACAGGGCATGAGGCCCCAAGATAAGACCACATTGGAAAGTGCTAGCAATGGGTCTATGAAGAAGTACAAGACCACTGATGAGGCATGGCAATTGATCAACGACTTAGCTGAATCTACTAGGAACCACAGGCAGAAACAAGGCCATTCAAAAGCCGTTGCAGAAGTATCCTCTAGCAGAGAGACTGCTGCTCTAGCTCAGAGTATCTGTGAAATAACCAACTTGCTGAAGCAGATGCAATTGAATCAACAACAAGTTCAGCAAGCTCAACCTTCTCCAGCACAGTAAAGCCAACAGTTAGTCCCACAGAGAGTCTGCAGAATTTGTGCTGATTATAGCCATTATACTGATGAATACCCACAGCTCCAGCAGGAAGACAACATGGTGGCATCCACCCATAACTTCTATGACTGCCCCAACCAAGGGTATAATCAAGGTGGAAATCAAAATTGGAGGGACAACAATAATAGAGGAGGCAGAGATAATCAGAAAAATCAGAGGTGGAATAATAACAACAACAGGCAGCAGAATCAACCTTACAGAGCACCTCACTTGAGGCAATCCCAAGGACCACAGAATACCCAACAGTAGACCTCTCAATTTACTCATCTTTCTTCATCTCCTAATGAAGAGTTACTACAATCTTTTGAGCAAAGACAACAGACCATGGAAAATAACATTATGAATAACATTAATGCCAGTCTGAATGGTCTGGCCTCTACTTTGCAAGCTCTTGTCTCACAGATTAGATCAATGCAAAATTCCAGTAACCAACCTTCGAGCTCCACTGGAATCCCCTCTCAACCATTACCCAATCCAAAGGGAGGCATTAATGCCATCACCCTAAGGTCTGGAACCATACTGCAGGAGAAGAATCAGGAGGAGCCAAGCTCACCAGAACACGCCTCAGCTGAAGAGGTAGTAGAGATAGAAGATGTTGAAAAAGAAGAGGACATACAGGACATAACTGAAAAAGAAGAAGCTCAACCACAGGAGGAAGCACCAAAAGGCGCAGACACTGCAGAAAACACCACTCCCATTCCATTTCCACAACTTGCAAGGAAATCCAGGAAGCAGCTGGAACCCAATTCCAAGATGGTAGAAATATTCAAAAAGGTTGAGGTAACTGTCCCTCTTTTTGATGTTATTCAACAGGTACCTAAATATGCAAAGTTTCTAAAAGATTTATGTATACATAAAGACAAAATTAATGAATTAGAAACTATTCCTTTAGGTAGTTCCGTATCTGCTTTAATGGGAGGATTACCCGAAAAGTGCAGTGACCCAGGTCCTTGTATAGTTAATTGTACTATTGGTGGTGTAGTAATTTATGACTGCATGTGTGATTTAGGAGCATGTGTTAGTATAATGCCTTTGTCTATATATGATATTTTGAGGCTCCCTCCCTTAAAAAGGCCGGCAGCTCGTTTTATGTTAGCAGATAAAAGCATTATTACAGTGGCTAGAGTTGCTGAAGATGTTTTAGTGAACATTAAAGGGCTTACATTCCCCACTGATTTTTATATCTTGGAGATGCCCCATAATGACTCAGATAAGCCATCATCAATCCTACTTGGAAGACCATTCCTGAAAACATCAAAATTCAAATTGGATACTTTTTCAGGAACATACTCTTTTGAAATAGATGGCCGAATAGTAATCTTCAATCTGAATGGAGTCATTGACAATCCTCCAGAAGATCATTCCATCTTCCAGTGTGATGTCATAGATGAAACTGTAGCTGAAGTTCACAAGGAAGAGTTAGAAGAGAGGCACACTGGACAAGGTCCAAGTGTGGGGACCCTCTTGACTGACAATGAGGGCACTTCGGCATTTTCACAAGCTCTAGACAATCCAGAACCTGCCCATGATCAGAAGTTGGAATTAAAACCCTTCCTTCCACATCTCAGATATGCTTATCTTGAGGATGAGCAGAAGTTTCCAGTTATCATTGCAAGGGAACTCACTTCTCAACAAGAAGAGCAGTTACTTGATGTGCTGAGGAGGCACAAGAAGGCAATTGGGTGGAGTTTGGCAGACATAGTGGGCATCAACCCTCAAGTATGTGAGCACAGAATATTTTTAAAAGAGGGGGCAAGACCAGTCCGTCAACCCCAAAGAAGATTGAATCCCACTATCTTTGAAGTTGTCAAAAAGGAAGTGACCAGACTGTTGGAAGCAGGTATCATCTATCCCATTTCAGACAGTGAATGGGTTAGCCCAGTACAAGTGGTGCCCAAGAAGTCTGGAGTCACTACGGTGAAGAATGAGTATGGAGAGCTCATAGCAACTAGAGTTCATAACGCTTGGAGAGTCTGCATTGATTACAGGCGTCTAAACTAAGCCACCCGTAAGGATCACTACCCACTTTCATTCATTGATCAAATACTGGATCGCCTGTCAGGTAAATCACATTATTGCTTTTTAGATGGTTACACAGGTTATTTCCAGATTCATATAGCTCCTGAGGATCAGGAAAAGACCACTTTTACATGTCCTTTTGGGACTTATGCTTACAAGAGAATGCCCTTTGGCTTGTGCAATGCACCAGCTACTTTCCAAAGGTGCATGATGAGTCTTTTCTCTGATCTTATTGAAGACTGTATGGAGGTTTTTATGGACAATTTTAGCGTTTATGGTGATTCTTTTAGCTTTTGCTTAGATGGATTATCTAGAGTATTAGATATATGTGTTAATACAAACCTTGTATTAAATTTTGAAAAATGTCACTTTATGGTAAAACAAGGGATTGTACTAGGACATGTGTTATCTAATAATGGAATTTCTGTAGACCCAACAAAGGTGAATGTTATTTCGAGTTTACCTTACCCCTCCTCTGTGAGGGAAGTCCGTTCGTTCGTTGGCCATGCAGGTTTTTACAGGAGATTCATAAAGGACTTCAGTAAGGTAGCACTCCCCTTGTCCAGATTACTGTAGAAAGATATTGAGTTCAAGTTCAGTGAGGATTGCAAACAAGCGTTTGATAAGCTGAAGACCGCCCTGACTCAAGCTCCAATTGTGAGAGGACCAGACTGGAGCCAGCCGTTTGAAATCATGTGCGATGCTTCCAAACATGCAGTAGGAGCAGCGCTAGCTCAGCGTGAAGGTAAGGATCCTTTTGTTATAGCTTATACGTCTAAGACTTTAGACGCTGCCCAGTCCAATTATACTACTACTGAGAAAGAGCTTCATGCTATTGTTTTTGCTCTGGATAAATTCTGAGCTTATTGGTGCACGAAATTGTGATCTCAGGCAACGGTGCCAGAAACTCTGTACGCACGTCTTAATAAATCGTTTTTCATTCACAACTTCGATACAACTAACCAGCAAGTGCACTGGGTCGTCCAAGTAATAAACCTTACGTGAGTAAGGGTCGATCCCACGGAGATTGTTGGTATGAAGCAAGCTATGGTCACCTTGTAAGTCTCAGTCAGGCGGATATCAAAAGGTTATGGAGTTTTCGAAATTAAATAATAAATAGAAAATAAGGATAGAAATACTTATGTAATTCATTGGTTAGAATTTCAGATAAGCGTATAGAGATGCATTCGTTCCTCTGAACCTCTGCTTTCCTGCTGTCTTCATCCAATCAATCTTACTCCTTTCCATGGCTGGCTTTATGTAAGGACATCACCGTTGTCAATGGATACTTTTTATCCTCTCTGGAAAATAGTCCGATACGCTGTCACTGCATGGCTAATCGTCTGGAGGCATCACCCTTGTCAATGGCTGCATCCCATCCTCTTGTGAAAATGGTCCAAATGCTCTGTCACAGCACGGCTAATCATCTGAGGTTCTCGATCATACTGGAATAGGATTCACCCTCCTTTTGCGTCTGTCACTACGCCCAGCACTCGCGAGTTTGAAGTTTGTCACAGTCATTCAATCCCAGAGTCCTACTCGGAATACCACAGACAAGGTTTAGACTTTTCGGACTCTCATGAATGCCGCCATCAATCTAGCTTATACCATGAAGATTCTGATTAAGAGATCCAAGAGATACTCATTCAATCTAAGGTAGAACAGAAGTGGTTGTCCAGCACGCGTTCATAGGGAATGATGATGATTGTCACGTTCATCACATTCAGATTGAAGTGTGAATGAATATCTTAGAAGCGGAATAAGTTGAATTGAATAGAAAAATAGTAGTACTTTGCATTAATCTTTGAGGAACAGCAGAGCTCCACACCTTAATATATGGAGTGCAGAAACTCTACCGTATGAAAATACATAAGTGATAATGGTTCAGGCATGGCCGAATGGCCAGCCCCCATGAAAGTCTAAGATAGCATAAAACTGATCAAAGATGATCAAAAGATGATCAAAAGATGTCTAATACAATAGTAAAAAGTCCTATTTACACTAAACTAGTTACTAGGGTTTACAGAAGTAAGTAATTGATGCATAAATTCACTTCCGGGGCCCACTTGGTGTGTGCTTGGGCTGAGCTTGAATGTTACACGTGTAGAGGTCAATCTTGGAGTTGAACGCCAGTTTGTAACGTATTTCTGGCGTTCAACTCTGGCTTGTGACGTGTTTCTGGCGTTTAATTCCAGACAGCAGCGTAGAACTGGCGTTCAACGCCCTTTTACGTCTTCTAAACTCGGCCAAAGTATGGACTATTATATATTGCTGGAAAGCCCTGGATGTCTACTTTCCAAAGCAATTGAAAACGCGCCATTTTGAGTTCTTTAGCTCCATAAAATCCACTTTGAGTGCAGGGAGGTCAGAATCCAACAGCATCAGCAGTCCTTCTTCAACCTCTGAATCTGATTTTTGCTCAAGTCCCTCAATTTCAGCCAGAAAATACCTGAAATCACAGAAAAACACACAAACTCATAGTAAAGTCCAGAAATGTGAATTTAACATAAAACTAATAAAAACATCCCTAAAAGTAACTAGATCCTACTAAAAACATACTAAAAACAATGCCAAAAAGCATATAAATTATCCGCTCATCACAACACCAAACTTAAATTGTTGCTTGTCCCCAAGCAACCAAAAATTAAATAGGATAAAAAGTAGAGAATATACTATAAATTCCAAACTATCAATGAAACATAGCTCCAATTAAATGAGCGGGACTTGTAGCTTTTTACCTCTTGAATAGTTTTGGCATCTCACTTTATCCATTGAAGTTCAGAATGATTGGCATCTATAGGAACTCAGAGTTCAGATAGTGTTATTGATTCTCCTAGTTCAGTATGATGATTCTTGAACACAATTATTTTATGAGTCTTGGCCGTGGCCCTAAGCACTTTGTTTTCCAGTATTACCACCGGATACATAAATGCCACAGACACATAATTGGGTGAACCTTTTCAAATTGTGACTCAGCTTTGCTAAAGTCCCCAATTAGAGGTGTCCATGGTTCTTAAGCACACTCTTCTTTTGCTTTGGACCTTGACTTTAACCGCTCAGTCTCAAGTTTTCACTTGACACCTTCACGCCACAAGCACATGGTTAGGGACAACTTGGTTTAGCCACTTAGGCCAGGATTTTATTCCTTTAGGCCCTCCTATCCACTGATGCTCAAAGCCTTGGGATCCTTTTTATTTACCCTTGCCTTTTGGTTTTAAGGGTTATTGGCTTTTTGCTCTTGCCTCTTGGTTTTAAGAGCTTTTGGCTTTTTCTGCTTGCTTTTTCTTATTATAATTTTTTTTTCTTCTTTCTATTTTTTCGCTATTTTTTTTTTTGCAAGCTTTGTTCTTTGCTGCTTTTTCTTGCTTCAAGAATCATTTTTATGATTTTTCAGATTATCAAATAACATGTCTCCTTATCATCATTCTTTCAAGAGCCAACATATTTAACATTCTTAAACAACAACTTCAAAAGACATATGCACTGTTCAAGCATTCATTCAGAAAACAAGAAGCATTGTCACCACATCAATATAATTAAACTAAGTTCAAGGATAAATTTGAAACTCATGTACTTCTTGTTCTTTTGAATTAAAACAGTTTTCATTTAAGAGAGGTGATGGATTCATAGGACATTCATAACTTTAAGACATAGTTACTAACTACTAATGATCATGTAATAAGACACAAACATGGATAAGCACTTAACATTAAGAAAACGAAAAACAGAAAATAAGAACAAGGAATGAGTCCACCTTAGTGATGGTGGCGTTTCCTTCTTGAGGAACCAATGATGTCCTTGAGCTCTTCTATGTCTCTTCCTTGTCTTTGTTGCTCCTCCCTCATTGCTTTTTGATCTTCTCTTATTTCATGAAGGATGATAGAGTGCTCTTGATGTTCCACCCTTAATTGTCCCATGTTGAAACTTAATTCTCCTAGGGAGGTGTTGATTTGCTCCCAATAGTTTTGTGGAGGAAAATGCATTTGAGGCATCTCCGGGATCTCATGGTGATGAGCTTCATGCGTCTCTTGAGATCCATGAATGGGCTCTCTTGCTTGCTCCATCCTTTTCTTAGTGATGGGCTTCTCTTCCTCAATGGGAATGTCTCCTTCTATGAAAGCTCCAGCTGAGTAACATAGATGGCAAATAAGATGAGGAAAAGCTAGCCTTGCCATGGGGGAGGACTTTTCGACTATTTTGTAGAGTTCAAGGGAGATGACTTCATGAACTTCTACTTCCTCTCCAATCATGATGCTATGAATCATGATGGCCCGATCCACAGTAACTTCAGATCGGTTGCTAGTGGGGATGATGGAGCGTTGGATGAACTCCAACCATCCTCTAGCCACAAGCTTGAGGTCCAGTCTTCTTAATTGAACCGGCTTGCCTTTGGAGTCAATCTTCCATTGAGCTCCTTCCACACATATGTCCATGAGGACTTGGTCCAACCTTTCATTAAAGTTGACCCTTCTAGTGTAGGGGCGTGCATCTCCTTGCATCATAGGCAAGTTAAACGCCAACCTCACATTTTCCGGACTAAAATCTAAGTATTTCCCCCGAACCATTGTAATATAATTCTTTGGGTTTGGGTTCTTACTTTGATCATGGTTCCTAGTGATCCATGCATTGGCATAGAACTCTTGAACCATTAGGATGCCGACTTGTTAGATGGGGTTTGTTAGAACTTCCCAACCTCTTCTTTGGATTTCATGTCGGATCTCTGGATACTTATTCTTCTTGAGCTTGAAAGGGACCTCGGGGATCACCTTCTTCTTGACCACAACATCATAGAAGTGGTCTTGATGAGCTTTGGAGATGAATCTTTCCATCTCCCATGACTCAGAGGTGGAAGCTTTTGTCTTCCCTTTCCCTTTTCTAGAGGATTCTCCGGTCTTGGGTGCCATCAATGGTAATGGAAAAACAAAAAGCTTATGTTTTTACCACACCAAACTTAGAATATTGCTCGCCCTCGAGAAAGAGAAGAAAGAATAGATGAAGACGAAGAAGAAAATATGGAGGAAAGGGGGGAGGGGTGTATTCGGCCAAGAAGGGGAAGAGAGGGTTGTGTTGTGTGAAAATGAAGAAGAATGGAGGGCTTTATATAGGGAAGGGAGGTTGAGGTGATTGGTAAAGAGTTTTGGGGAAGAGTGTTTATGGGATTGTGTGAAAGAGGGGTGAGAAGAAGTGAGTGGAGGTAGGTGGGGATCCTGTGGGGTCCACAGATCCTGAGGTGATCCTGTGGGGTCCACAGATCCTGAGGTGTTCAAGGATTTACAACCTTGCACCAAATTAGGCATGCAAAATGCCCTTGCACACAACTCTGGGCATTCAGCGCCGGATTGGTGCTTGTTCTGGGCGTTGAACGCCCATTTGTTGCCCATTTCTGGCGTTGAACGCCAGAACCATGCTTGTTCTGGGCGTTCAGCGCCAGCTCTTCTCCAAGGTGCAATTCTGGTGATCAAACGCCCAGATGCTGCCCATTTTGGGTGTTCAGCGCCAGAACCATGCTCTGTTCTGGCGTTGAACGCCAGCCAGATGCTCCTTACTGGCGTTTAAACGCCAGTGAGATCCTCCTCCAGGGTATGATTTTTCTTCTGCTGTTTTTGATTCTGTTTTTAATTTTTCTATTTTTTTCGTGACTCCACATGATCATGAACCTAAGAAAACATGAAAAACAAATAAAAATAAAATTAGATAAAAATTGGGTTGCCTCCCAACAAGCGCTTCTTTAATGTCAATAGCTTGACAGTGGGCTCTCATGGAGCCTCACAGATGTTCAGAGCATTGTTGAGACTTCCCAACACCAAACTTAGAGTTTGGATATGGGAGTTCAACACCAAACATAGAGTTTGGTTGTGGCCTCCCAACACCAAACCTAGAGTTTGACTGTGGGGGCTCTGGTTGACTCTGTTTTGAGAGAAGCTTTTTATGCTTCCTCTCCATGTTTATAGAAGGATAACCTTGAGTTGTAAACACAAGGAAGTCCCCATTCAATTGAAGGACTAATTCACCTCTGTCAACATCAATCACAGCTCTTGTTGTGGCTAGGAAGGGTCTTCCAAGGATGATGAATTCATCTTCATCCTTCCCAGTATCTAGGACTATGAAATCAGCAGGGATGTAAAGGCCTTCAACCTTTACTAACACATCCTCTACTCGTCCATAAGCCTATTTTCTTGAATTATCTGCCATCTCTAATGAGATTTTAGCAGCTTGCATCCCATAGATTCCCAGTTTCTCTATAACAGAGAGGGGCATGAGGTTTGTCCCTAAACCAAGGTCACACAGAGCTTTTTCAAAGAACATGGTGCCTATGGTACAAGGTATTATGAACTTTCTAGGATCCTATTTCTTCTGAGGCAATGTCAGTTGATCCAGATCACTCAGTTCATTGGTGAACAAAGGAGGTTTATCTTCCCAAGTCTCAATACCAAATAATTTGGCATTCAGCTTCATGATTGCACCAAGGTACTTGGTAACTTGCTCTTCAGTAACATCCTCATTCTCTTCAGAAGATGAATACTCGTCAGAGCTCATGAAGGGCATAAGGAGGTTCAATGGAATCTCTATGGTCTCTAGATGAGTCTCAGATTCCTTTGGTTCCTCAAAGGGAAACTCCTTATTGATCACTGGACGTCCCAGGAGGTTTTCCTCACTGGGATTTACGTCCTCCCTTCCTCTCCAGGTTCGGCCATGTTGACTATGTCAATGGCCTTGCACTCTCCTTTTGGATTTTCTTCTGTATTGCTTGGGAGAGTACTAGGAGGGATTTCAGTGATCCTTTTACTCAGCTGGCCCACTTGTGCCTCCAAATTTCTAATGGAGGACCTTGTTTCATTCATGAAACTTACAGTGGCCTTAGATAGATCAGAGACTAAGTTTTCTAAATTAGAGGTATTTTGTTCAGAGTTCTTTGTCTGTTGCTGAGTGGATGATGGAAAAGGTTTACTATTGTTAAACCTATTTATTCCACCATTATTAAAGCCTTGTTGAGGCTTTTGTTGATCCTTCCATGAGAGATTTGGGTGATTTCTCCATGAGGGGTTATAGGTGTTTCCATAAGGTTCACCCATGTAATTCACCTCTGCTATTGCAGGGTTTTCAGGATCATAAGCTTCTTCTTCAGAAGATACCTCTTGAGTACTGTTGGATGCAGCTTGCATTCCATTCAGACTCTGAGAAATCATATTGACTTGCTGAGTCAATATTTTATTCTGAGCCAATATGGCATTCAGAGTATCAATTTCAAGAACTCCCTTCTTCATAGGCATCCCATTACTCACAGGATTCCTCTCAGAAGTGTACATGAACTGGTTATTAGCAACCATGTCAATGAGTTCTTGAGCTTCTGCAGGCATTTTCTTTAAGTGAATGGATCCACCTGCAGAGGTATCCAATGACATTTTAGCTAATTCAGACAGACCATCATAGAATATGTCCAGGATGGTCCATTCTGAAAGCAAGTCAGAAGGACACTTTTTGGTCAGTTCTTTGTATCTCTCCCAAGCTTCATAGAGGGATTCACCTTCTTTCTGTCTGAAGGTCTGAACATCCACTCTAAGCTTAGCTTTTGAGTAGGAAAGAACTTGGCTAAGAAAGCCTTGACCAGCTTATCTCAAGAGTTCAGGCTATCCTTAGGTTGAGAGTCCAACCATACTCTAGCTCTGTTTCTTACAGCAAAAGGGAAAAGCATGAGCCTGTAGACTTCAGGATCTACTCCATTAGTCTTAACAGTATCACATATCTACAAGAATTCAGTTAAAAACTGAAAAAGATCTTCAGATGGAAGTCCATGAAACTTGCAGTTCTGCTGCATCAGAGAAACTAATTGAGGTTTCAGCTCAAAATTGTTTGCTCCAATGCCAGGAATGGAGATGCTTCTTCCATGTAAATTGGAATTAGGTGCAGTAAAGTCACCAAGCATCCTTCTTGCATTATTATTATTTTCGGCTGCCATCTCCTCTTCTTGTTCGAAAATTTCTGAAAGGTGCTTGCTGGATTGTTGTAATTTAGCTTCTCTTAGTTTCCTCTTCAGAGTCCTTTCAGGTTCTGGATCTGCTTCAACAAGAATATTCTTGTCCTTGCTCCTGCTCATATGAAAAAGAGGGACAGAAAAATAATAATAATAGGGGTCCTTTTTACCACAGTATAGAGGTCCCTGTGTGAGTAGAAGAAAAGAAGAAGAAAAAAATTCGAACACAGATGGAAGAGGGGGTTCGAATTTGGGTGAGATGAAGTGTTAGTAGATGAATAAATAAATAGAAGGAGATAAGAGAGAGAGAGAATTTTCGAAAATAATTTTTGAAAAAGAGTTAGTGATTTTCGAAAATAGTTTTTGAAAAAGGTTAGTAATTTTCGAGAATTAAAATCAAAACTTAAAATAATTAGTTAATTAAAAAGAAATTTTGAAAAAAATTAGAGAGAGAGGGAGTTAGTTAGGTAGTTTTGAAAAAGATAAGAAACAAATAAAAAGTTAGTTAGTTAGTTGAAACAAATTTGAAAATCAATTTTGAAAAGATAAGAAGATAAGAAGTTAGAAAGGATATTTTAAAATCAAATTTTGAAAAAGATAAGATAAAGAGATATTTTTGAAAAGATATGATTGAAATTAGTTTTGAAAAAGATTTGATTTTTAAAATCACAATTAATGACTTGATTTACAAGAAATCACAAGATATGATTCTAAAACTCAAAGTTTGAATCTTTCTTAACAAGCAAGTAACAAACTTGAAATTTTTGAATCAAAACATTAATTGATGATGTTATTTTCGAAAATTAGGAGATAAAGATAAGAAAAATATTTTTGAAAATATTTTTAAAATTTTCGAAAATAAATAAGAAAAATGAAAAAGATTTGATTTTTGAAAAAGATTTTGAAAAAGATAAGATTTTTAAATTGAAAATTTGATTTGACTCATAAAAACAACTAGATTTTAAAAAGTTTTGAAAAAGTCAACTCAAATTTTCGAAATTTATGAGTGAAAACGGGAAAGATATTTTTTTTTATTTTTGAATTTTTAATGATGAGAGGGAAAAACATGAAAAAGACTCAATGCATGAAAATTTTGGATCAAAACAATGAATGCATGCAAGAATGCTATGAATGTCAAGATGAACACCAAGAACACTTTGAATGTCAAGATGAACATCAAGAACTTATTTTTGAAAAATTTTTAATGCAAAAAAAAACATGCAAGACACCAAACATAAAAATTTTTCATGTATAGACACTATGAATGCAAGAATGCATATGAAAAACAAGAAAAGACACAAAACATGAAAATGCAAAGATCAAACAAGAAGATTTACCAAGAACAACTTGAAGATCATGAAGAACACTATGAATGCATGAATTCTTCGAAAATTTTATGCAAACTTTAAAACATGCAATTGACACCAAACTTGAAATTGACTCAAGACTCAAACAAGAAACACAAAATATTTTTTTAATTTTTATTATTTTATGATTTTTTTTTGGATTTTTCGAAAATTAATTTGAAAAAGAAAAATAAGGATTCCAAATTTTTTAATATGAATTACAGGAATCGTGTACTCTTAGTCTAAAGCTCCAATCTGAGGGTTAGGCATGGCTTACTAGCCAGCCAAGCTTTAGAAGATATTGATACTTTCCATGTATAGAGCAACTAAGTGTTTGAAAATCAACAAGCTCTTGTGATAATAAGTTGAAACCCCAGTCCAAAAGATTAGACATGGCTTACAGCCAGCAGGATTCAACAAATCATCATGAAACACTAGAATTCATTCTTTAAAATTCTGAAGAAAAATATATTCTTGAAAACACATATTTTTTATTTTTTTATTTTTTTTCAAAAACAAAGGAGAAATTTTTGAAAATTTTTTTTTTTGAAAATATTTTTTTTTTGAAAACTTTTTGAAAATAAGAAGAAAATTACCCAATCTAAGCAACAAGATGATCCGTCAATTGTCCAAACTCGAACAATCCCCGGCAACGGCGCCAAAAACTTGGTGCAGGAAATTGTGATCTCAGGCAACGGCGCCAGAAACTCTGTACGCACGTCTTAATAAATCGTTTTTCATTCACAACTTCGATACAACTAACCAGCAAGTGCACTGGGTCGTCCAAGTAATAAACCTTACATGAGTAAGGGTCGATCCCACGGAGATTGTTGGTATGAAGCAAGCTATGGTCACCTTGTAAATCTCAGTCAGGCGGATATCAAAAGGTTATGGAGTTTTCGAAATTAAATAATAAATAGAAAATAAGGATAGAAATACTTATGTAATTCATTGGTTAGAATTTCAGATAAGCGTATAGAGATGCATTCGTTCCTCTGAACCTCTGCTTTCCTGCTGTCTTCATCCAATCAATCTTACTCCTTTCCATGGCTGGCTTTATGTAAGGACATCACCGTTGTCAATGGCTACTTTTTATCCTCTCTGGAAAATGGTCCGATGCGCTATCACTGCATGGCTAATCATCTGGAGGCATCACCCTTGTCAATGGCTGCATCTCATCCTCTTGTGAAAATGGTTCAAATGCTCTGTCACAGCACGGCTAATCATCTGAGGTTCTCGATCATACTGGAATAGGATTCACCCTCCATTTGCGTCTGTCACTACGCCCAGCACTCACGAGTTTGAAGTTCGTCACAGTCATTCAATCCCAGAGTCCTACTCGGAATACCACAGACAAGGTTTAGACTTTCCGGACTCTCATGAATGCCTCCATCAATCTAGCTTATACCACGAAGATTCTGATTAAGAGATCCAAGAGATACTCATTCAATCTAAGGTAGAACGGAAGTGGTTGTCAGGCACGTGTTCATAGGGAATGATGATGATTGTCACGTTCATCACATTCAGGTTGAAGTGTGAATGAATATCTTAGAAGCGGAATAAGTTGAATTGAATAGAAAAACAGTAGTACTTTGCATTAATCTTTGAGGAACAGCAGAGCTCCACACCTTAATCTATGGAGTGCAGAAACTCTACCGTATGAAAATACATAAGTGATAATGGTTCAGGCATGGCCGAATGGCCAGCCCCCATGAAAGTCTAAGATAGCATAAAACTGATCAAAGATGATCAAAAGATGATCAAAAGATGTCTAATACAATAGTAAAAAGCCCTAGCTATTTATACTAAACTAGTTACTAGGGTTTACAAAAGTAAGTAATTGATGCATAAATCCACTTCTGGGGCCCACTTGGTGTGTGCTTGGGCTGAGCTTGAATGTTACACGTGTAGAGGTCAATCTTGGAGTTGAACGCCAGTTTGTAACATATTTCTGGCGTTCAACTCTGGCTTGTGATGTGTTTCTGGCGTTTAACTCCAGACAACAGCATAGAACTGGCGTTCAACGCCCTTTTACGTCATCTAAACTCGGCCAAAGTATACACTATTATATATTGCTGAAAAGCTCTGGATGTCTACTTTCCAACGCAATTAGAAGAGTGCCATTTTGAGTTCTGTAGCTCCAGAAAATCCACTTTGAGTGCAGGGAGGTCAGAATCCAACAGCATCAGCAGTCCTTCTTCAACTCTGAATCTGATTTTTGCTCAAGTCCCTCAATTTCAGCCAGAAAATACCTGAAATCACAGAAAAATACACAAAATCATATTAAAGTCCAGAAATGTGAATTTAACATAAAAACTAATAAAAACATCCCTAAAAGTAACTAGATCCTACTAAAAACATACTAAAAACAATGCCAAAAAGCGTATAAATTATCCGCTCATCACTTATTTACTTGGTACTAGAGTAGTAGTGTACTCGGACCATGCAGCTTTAAAGTATCTATTAGCTAAAAAGGAGTCCAAACCAAGGCTTATACGTTGGATACTGCTATTACAAGAATTTGATTTAGAAATAAAGGATAGAAGTGATAACAAGAACTTAGTGGCAGACCACTTGAGTAGCCTTGAGCACGTTAAGGATGATTCTACTCCTATAGATGATAATTTTCCATTTGATAACCTACAAGCAGTATCTGAGGTAGTCCCTTGGTATACACCTGTAGCTAATTATCTAGTTAGCCGCACATTTCCTCCAAACTTTTCTAAGCATCAAAGAGACAAGCTGAAAAGCGAATCTAAATATTATATATGGGATGACCCATATTTATGGAGATGTGGCGCTGATCAGGTAATTAGACGGTGTGTGCCTCAATCAGAATTCCAGTCTATTTTAGAGGCCTGTCACTCATCTGAGAGTGGAGGACATTTTGGCCCTCAAAGAATAGCAAGAAAGATCTTAGACTGTGGATTCTGGTGGCCTACTCTTTTTAGAGATGCTGCTGAGTTTTGTAAATCTTGTCTCCCATGCCAAAAATTTGGTAATATATCCAGGAGGGATGAAATACCTCAACAAATTATGCTTTTCTGTGAAATTTTTGATGTTTAGGGCATTGACTTCATGGGTCCATTTCCAAATTCTAATGGTTATTTTTATATATTGTTAGCAGTGGATTACGTTTCCAAATGGGTGGAAGCAATTCCTACCCGCACTGATGATGCTAACACTATTGTTTCCTTTGTGAGAAACCATATTATTTGTCGCTTTGGATCACCACGGGCAATCGTGAGCGATCAAGGCACCTATTTTTGTAATAGGAGACTAACAGGATTAATGAAGAAGCATGGGATAATTCATAAGGTTGCGACAGGATACCATTCTCAGACCAATAGGCAAGCCGAGGTGTCAAACAGAGAGATAAAGCGTATCTTGCAGAAGATAGTCAAACTTCATAGAAAAGACTGGAGCACCAAGCTACAAGATGCACTCTGGGCATATAGGACAGCATACAAAACACCCATTGGGATGAGTCCTTTCCGCTTAGTTTATGGAAAATCTTGCCATCTCCCAGTTGAAGTAGAGCACAGAGCCTTTTGGGCAGTCAAGGAGTGCAACATGGGAATTGAGAAAGCCGGAGCTGAAAGGAAGTTGCAACTGCAAGAACTGGAGAGCCTTCGCCTAGAATCTTATGAGAACTCAAGACTATACAAGGAAAAGATGAAGGCTGTACATGATCAGCACATCAAGTAAAAAGAGTTCCAACCTGGGGATTTAGTCCTCCTTTACAAATCTCGACTGAGGCTCATGCCAGGTAAGTTGCGATCAAGATGGGAAGGTCCATACAGAGTAGAGAAGGCCGAACCGTACGGAGTTTATCACCTAAGTCATCCTTCAAGTTCTGAACTTATCAAAGTTAATGGACAACGCCTGAAGCTATACCATGGCGAGAAGATGCAGAAAAACAAGGAGCTTGAGATCTTCCTCTTGGAAGATCCCCACATAGCAGAAGATTGAGCTAGTGGAGCGTCCAACTTACGGACGTTAAAACAAAGTGCTAGGTGGGAGACAACCCACCATGGTATGATCGTTCTTTTCTTTATTTTTAGTTTTTCTATTTAATAACTCTTCTCTTTATCAGTACATTTCGTGCATCTGCATTTGCATATTCTTATTATTTAAAAAAAAAAAGTGCCACGCAACGCGACCGCACCAACGACCCGTCCGCGTCGCAAGGAGAGGGGAGAAAATAAAAAACGAACAGAGAGTCACGCTGGAGCGTGGATGGAGGCGTGCCAGTGGCACAAATCGTCCCACGCGACCGCGTTGCTGACACGTCCGTGTCACATGGGAATAATGGCCTCCCCCGCGACTGCGTGTCCTACGCGGCTGCGTGCCCTGATTTTTGACGTGAAAAGGGTGCGCAACGAATTACTGTGCACGAGTGGTGCTGGATTGGTGCTGAACGCACAATTCTATCCACACGGACGCATGGCTCACGCGTCCGCGTCGTTCCCTTCTGAAGCCCACTCACGCGATCGCATGCCCCACACGATCGTGTCACCCCAAATTTGGCAAATATATCAATTCGAACAGAGAGTTGTGCAGGCGCGAAGCTGCACTCACGCCAGAAGCACAACATGGGTCACGTGACCGTGTGACCGACGCGACCGCGTCACCTTACTTGAAGCGCAATCGCGCGAGCGCGTGCCCCACGCGGCCGCGTCGCCTGCGCCGCACAGCTCAAACTTAATTACCAAAATATCCTATCTTCCTCTTCTCCAAATCCTAATTTCTCTTTTCCCTCCTTATTTCTTCCTTCTATCTCCCCTTTCTCTCTCTCTCTTTCACCTCCATTAACAAGGTTTTATTTTCTTCTTCCCTCTTTCCTTTTCTATCATTCTTCTTATTTTATATGTTATTTTCTTTTCTTTCCTTTTTCTTTTCATTATCCATATTTTCTTTCTTCTTCTTTCCTTTTTACATGGTGTTAGAATTTTATTCGCGTCATTATTCCTCATTATATGCTTGTGGATTGTTGCACTTGTTTGACAATTATAAATTAATTTTAAAGGATTGCTTGCATGTTCACTTTAATACTTTCTATACCTTATCTACCATGCATGCTATGTGTTTGTGAAAAAGCCCATATGGCATTATGCACTTCTCTATGTTATTCTACTATTCAATGCTGCTTTTCATAAACTCCCTTTACTATTGTATTAATTGAAAATAATTGTCGATACAAACGTGATGGTTTGTTACGAGTGATGCTTGATCTATGCTACTCATGCCCTTTTTCGGCATGCCAATGAACACCTTGCATTCACTTGTCATTATATGCACTAGCTATTTTCCATTGATGACTTTTCACATGTACTCATGAGAATGTGTTAATGTCAGCTACCTCCTAATGTACATCCATCACCACCTTTTCCGTTCTCTTCCTTGCTATATATCTCTTTGAATTTAATTTACTTTATCTTCCCTTTTCAAGATGGCCACCAAGAAAGGAAAAGAGAAAGCTACTCCCAAACCACCAGCAAAAAGAGGAACTAAAAGAGCACTAGTGGAAGAGCCTTCTTCAATTGCAGTCAAGCCCTCAACAAAAAGAGTTAAGAGGATCATAAAGGTTGATGAAAAGGAGAAAGCCTTTCAAGCAAAGGACACTGCACGATTTCCCAATCGCTACTGTGAGCAGATGTTCCCCATCCTGGCTGAAAGGAGCTACAACAACGAACACCTTCTTATCCTCCCGCCCAATATTGCTACTTTTGTTGAGCCGCAAATTGAACGAAGACAATGGGGTTTCCTACAGAGATAACCAAGGCAGGTCAATCTTTCTTAGGTAGTTGAGTTCTACTCTAACTTCTACCTGCCTATCCTGCAGTCTGTCTTTGTCCGTCAGAAGCAAGTCCCCATTACAGAAGAGGCCATTCAAAAAGCTTTAGGTCTTCCCCCTATTCCAGAAGGATTGGACGCCTTTCAAGAAGCCGTACTCAAGCGCCAGATGTTCCAATTTGACTGGGAAGTTGTTCTCAGAGTTATCGCACTACCTGGCAACCGTTGGATCTACAGATACCATCGTACCCGCCCTAAGGGAATATCGGCTTCAGCACTTACCTTGGAGGCTCGCGTATGGGCACAGATCATGTTCCATTACATCTTTTCGAGCACTTACGAGTCCTCCTTCACTGCGGACATGGCCGTTCTACTATGGTGCATCCTTACAGGCCAACCTCTGAATCTACCAAGACATATCCGGAATGCCATGGGACACGTACAAATTGTGGGCAACCTACTTTTTCCCGCTTTAGTCTCAGATCTTGTCTCAGCCGCTGGAGTTTCCTACAGAGCTGGAGACACCAAAGCCATGCTTCCACGGGATGATCAGTATGTCCCTAACGGGAAATACCTCAGACCTCCAGCAGCCACTACAAGCCTTCCTACTGCACCGGTTGAAGATATTCCTTCTTCAACAACACAAGCACCTACAACAGACGAACTGCTCCAGCAGATAATCTGGATCGGCAAGAACAGAAAGTGAAGTTAAGAGAGCGCCGTAACGAGCGCCGATTCAAACACCTCAAGGAGCTACTCAAGGGACACTTCAAGGACTCAGACACCCCGGACTCCACTTCCTTTACCAGCACAGGGAGCCATGATGGTCCCGACTGTGAAGATACTGCTACCAGCCTGCCCCTATTCCTGACAGATGGACCGAGGACGGTGCAAAGCCTTAAGTGTGGGGAGGTCGGTCAGTACCTGACTTCCGGAGGTAATTTCTCTTCCCTAGCACCAATAAATTAGGATATCTTAGTTAGATTTTCTTTCTCTTATAGAATAGGATAAATTGCATAGTAATAGGTTAGTTGCATGCATGCTCTACTTGATAAATCTGCTTGAAGATGTATTTGGAACATGATTTTTGAGCTAAAGAACACACAACCTGTAAAGATTTGAGCCTTTATGCATGGTTACATTATTTAACCATAAATATTTTATTATTGTGTGTTTACTTCTCTATGATTGTAATCTATATTTTGTTTCATCCTATATGTCCAATATTTATTATATTTGTATGCTTGCATATGATTGAGGCCATTATTTGTTTAAACTCACTTATCCAAATTAAGCCTACCCTTTTCAATTACCTTTATTAACCACTTTGAGCCTTTAAATCCCGTTTGTTCTATATTTCACCACATTACTAGCCTTAAGTGGAAAAACAATTGTATATCCCAAATTGAATCTTTGGTTAGCTTAAGATAGAATTGTGTGTGCTAGTTAAGTATGGGAAATTGTGGGAACAAAAGTTATTAAGGGAATGTGTCATGATAATACGATGGGAATTTGGATACCTACTCATGTGAAACTATAAGAATTAAAAATCTATGTGCATTGATAAGCTATGTTTATTTTTATGTCTATAAAAAAATCAATAAATAAATAAGGGGACAAAAATTACCCTAATGCTGAATTAAGAATTCAAAGATCAATGCACATATGATAAAATTAAAATAAAAAGTTGATACATGAGTATGGAATGTAAAAGGGAATTTTGGGTAGCTAGGTATGAATTCTAAGGTTACACTAAATATATATAGGTTGGGTTAAAGCTTGGGTTAATTAAAGATTCAATTTATAAGCTCACTTAACTATATATGTATCCCTACCCCTACCTTGGCCCCATTACAACCTTGAAAAGACCTCATGATGTTTGCATTGGTATATTAACTGTTGTTGATTGGTTAGGAGAAGAACAAAAGTTAGAGATCATGATTAGAGAAGGATAGAGTGATTACCCTATACACTAGAGAGATTAGAGCGTACATACATCATCAGTGAGGGTTCAATGCTTGAATTTCCATGTTCCCTGCTTTCATGAGCTATCTTCTTGCACTTTTATCTGTCTTACTGTATAATGATAGAATTAGTGGAATTTGATTTGTAATTGTTTTGAAGAGCTTATTTACTTTTGATCAAGTGGGCAAAAATCATATAGCTGCATTCATATATATAGGATTGCATTGCATTGCAGGAGTTTCTACATGTTCATACTTATTTATTTTATCTCCTTCAATTAAGCATGAGGACATGCTAATGTTTAAGTGTGGGGAGGTTGATAAACCACTATTTTATGGTTTATATTGTGTTTAATTGTGTGGTTTTATCATGATCCTTACCCACTTATTCATTACTTTAGCATGCATTTATATTTCCTTCCTGAAATTATTACATGATTGAAAACTACTTCCTAGAGACTTTTAATTATGCATTTTGATTCTCCTTTATTCCATTCGATGCCGTGATCTGTGTGTTTAGTGTTTCAGGCTTTATAGGGCATGAATGAGTTGGAGATTAGAAAGGAAGCTAGCAAAATGGAAGGAACACAAGAAATTGAGGAGATAACCAGCGAGAAGTGATGCGGCCGCATGGCTCATGCGACCGCGCGAAAGAGGAGAAATCGCAGTGACGCGGCCGCATGACTCACGCGACCGCGCGGAATGGAAAAGCACAAGCGACGCGGAGGCGTGGACGACGCGAACGCGTGGCAGGGAAAAACGTGAATAACGCGTCTGCATGGATGACGCGATCACGTGACATGCGCGATCTGCATAATCTGCAGAATTCGATGGGGGCGATTTTGGACCCTATTTTGACCCAGTTTTCAGACCCAGAACAGCAGACTAGAGCCAGAGAACATGCAGAAACCAAGGACAACATTCATTCTACACAGTTTTAGTTTGAGATCTAGTTTTTTACTCCTCCTCTAGGTTTTTCTCTCTACACATTCATAGTTCTTAGAATTTTAATTTTCTCTTGTTTTTCTTTATGTATTGGGATATTGAGAAGAGCTATTACCTCATCAAGACTTCATCATTCTAGTTCGTTTTCTTTACTTAGCTTTACTCTTCCATGTCCTTTGCTTTGTTTAATTTTACCATTGGAATATTTTTAAGATTATTTAATACAAGGATCACTTTTATTTTTAATTGACTATTTTGATTTTTATCTACAATGTCTTTCTTTAATTCCTTTTTGTATGCTATGAAATTTACATTCACAATGAGCGAGTAGTTCCCTAACTTGATGGGGAGTTGATTGAAAGGAACCCTTGAGTTGGAAAGCTTAAAAGACAGATTGTAATTGGGTTTATGGTTGGATTGCCTTCTAGTCACTAACACCAATCTCTTTTAAATAAGTGGATTGCAACTTGTGAATAGACGTAGCATTCCAACTTGTTTGACTTTCCCTTACCTAGTAAAGGATAACTAAACAGGACAACCTTTAATTGTCAATTAATCTTGAGAGTATTCCAACAATAATAGGGATTCCAACTAATCAACTTCCAGTCAAGGCTTTTATTTACCTTATTCAAATTCTCCAATTTAATTTCCTGCTTACTCAATTCAAACCTTTTTGAAAACCTCTGATTAATAAAATAGCACACTTTTCTGCAACTCGTTGGGAGACGACCTGGGATTCATACTCGCAGTATTTTAATTTTAAATTTCTGTGACACCTTTCTAAATTGATAAGTAGATTTCTGGCGAGTTAAGAACTATACTTACAACGTATATATTTTAACAATTTTAATTCGCCAATTTCTGCTACCATCAACCACGCAGCTCTAAAGTATTTATTAGCTAAAAAGGAGTCCAAACCAAGGCTTATACGTTGGATACTACTACTACAAGAATTTGATTTAGAAATTAAGGATAGGAGTGGTAACCAGAATCAAGTGGCAGACCACTTGAGTCTTCTTGAGCACATTAAGGATACCTCCACTCCTATAAATGATAATTTCCCATTCGAAAAATCACAAGCAGTATCTGAAGTAGTCCCTTGGTATGCGCCTGTATCTAATTATCTAGTCAGCCGCACTTTTCCTCCAACCTTTACTAAGCATCAAAGAGACAAGCTAAAAAGCGAGTCCAAATATTATATATGGGATGACCCATGTTTAAGGAGGTGTGGCACTGACCAGGTAATTAGACGGTGTGTGCCTCAATCAGAATTCCAGTCCATTTTAGAGGCCTGCCACTCATTTGAGAGTGGAGGACATTTTGCCCCTCAAAGAACAGCTAGAAAAATTTTAGACTGTGGATTTTGGTGGCCTACTCTTTTTAAAGACGCTGCTGAATTTTGTAAATCTTGTTCCCCATGCCAAAGGTTTGGTAATATATCCAAGAGGGATGAGATGCCTCAACAGATTATGCTTTTCTGTGAAATTTTTTATGTTTGGGGAATTGACATCATGGGTCCATGATAAACCCATATTTTATGATATATTTTGTGCCTAATTTAAGTGATTTATTCAATCCTTCACTCACTTATTCATATAAATTGCATGGTTTTACTTTCCCTTCCTTATTATGTGATGTATGTGAAAAACATGTTTCTTACGCTTTAAAAATAATTATTTTAATTACCCTTTATTTCCATTCGATGCCGTGATTCGTGTGGTGAGTAGTTTCAGATCTTCTAAGGCAGGAATGACTTAAAGGATGGAAAGGAAACATACAAAAATGGAAGGAAAGCATAAAACGGAGTTTTTGGAGAAATTGGCAGTGACGCGACTGCATGATTGACGCGATCGCGTGCCTTAAGCGAAATGCATATGACGCAGATGCATGACTGAAGCGACCGGGTGATAAGGAAAACTCCAGATGACGCGACCGCGTGACCCACGCGGACGCGTGACAGAGGCCACGCACCAGAAATTACAGAAAATGCTCCCAGCGATTTCTGAAGCCCTTTTCGGCCCAAATCCAAATCCAGAAGGCACAGATCAGAGGTTATGAAGTGGGGGAATGCATCCATTTAGAAGAGAGTCTCCAATTATTCACTATTCATGATTTAGATGTATTTTTTAGGGAGAGGTTCTCTCCTCTCTCTTTTAGGATTTAGAATTAGGATTTCTTTTGCTTTGAGAATTATCTCTTTTTATCAGGTTCGATATTCCTTTTTAATTACTTATTTTCTCAATTTAATTTATAAATTCTTCTATGTTACAGATTATTCTTTGAATTAATGTTATTTGAGGTATTTCAGTTTATGATTGCTTTCTTTTATTTATATTACTGTTGCTTCTAATCTGAAGACATTTTTATTCAAGTAGATTTACTTTTTCCCTTTTGGTCTTGGTTAAGAAATCAGTAACTCAGGAGTTATCAAAATCAACATGATTGATAATTGTTATCTTTGATAATTGAATTGAACTTCAATAATCCCAATCTTTCCTTAGGGATTAACTAGGATTTGAAGATCAAACTAATTAGTCACTTGACCTTTCTTTGATTTAAGTAAAGGCTAACTAAGTGGAATTAAGATTCAATCTTCATCATCATTGATAAGGATAACTAGGATAGGACTTCCAATTTCTCATACCTTGCCAAAAGTTTATTTTGCAGTTATTCATTTATTTTACCTGCCATTTAAATTACTTGTTCCTCATCTTCAAAACCCCAATTTACAATCTTCATAACCAATAATAAGAACACACTTCCCTGCAGTTCCTTGAGAAGACGACCCGAGGTTTAAATACTTCGGTTATCAATTTTAAGGGGTTTGTTACTTGTGACAACCAAAACATTTGTACGAAGGGATTTCTGTTGGTTTAGAAACTATATCTACAACGCGACTATTTCTATAAAATTCTTTACTAGCAAAAATCCTAACGTCAGTCCATTTCCAAATTCTAATGGTCATTTTTATATATTGTTAGCTGTAGATTACGTTTCTAAATGGGTGGAAGTAATTCCTACCCGCACTGATGACGCTAACACTGTAGTTTTCTTTGTTAGAAACCATATTATTTGTCACTTTGGATCACCACGAGCAATCGTGAGCGATCAAGGCACCCATTTTTGTAACAGGAGACTAACATGATTACTGAAGAAGCATGGGATAATTCATAAAGTAGCAACAGCCTACCATCCCCAGACTAATGGACAAGCCGAGGTGTCTAATAGAGAGATAAAGCGTATATTGCAGAAGATAGTCAAACCTCATAGAAGAGACTGGAGCACCAGACTACAAGATGCACTCTGGACATACAGAACAACATACAAGACACCCATTATGATGAGTCCCTTCCGTTTAGTTTATGGTAAAGCCTGTCACCTCCCAGTTGAAGTAGAGCACAAAGTCTTTTGGGCAGTGAAGGAGTGCAACATGGGATTTGAGAAAGCCGGAGTTGAAAGGAAGTTGCAACTGCAAGAATTAGAAAGCCTTCGCCTAGAAGCTTATGAGAACTCAAGGCTGTACAAGGAAAAGATGAAGGTTGTGCATGATAAGCACATCAAGAGGAGAGAATTCCAACCTGGGGACATAGTCCTCCTTTACAACTCTAGACTGAGGCTCATGCCAGGCAAGTTGAGATCAAGATGGGAAGGTCCATATAGAGTAGAGAAGGCCGAGCCATACGGAGTTTTCCACCTGAGTCATCCTTCAAGCTCTGGATTCATCAAAGTTAATGGACATCCCTTAAAGCTATATCATGGTGAGAAGGTGACAAAAAACATGGATCTAGAGATCTTCCTCTTGGAGGATCCACGAACAGCAGAAGACTGAGCTAGTGGAGCGTCCAACTTAAGGACGTTAAAGCAAAGTGCTAGGTGGGAGACAACCCACCATGGTATGATCGTTCCTTTCTTTCTTCTTAGTTTTCTTTTTCAATAACTCTTCTCTTTCTTAGCACATATAGTTTGCATCTTCATTTGCATATATATAAAAAAAACCACACAATGCAACAACGTCACTGACACACCCGCGTCACAGGTGCGTAAAGAAGACAAAGAAATCGAACAGAGAGTCACGCGAAAGCGTGGCTGGAGGCGTGCCTTTGGCACAATCTGACCCACGCGACCGCGTCCCTGACATGTCCGCGTCATGTGAGAAAAATGCCTACCACGCGTCTGCGTCAAGCATGCGAACGCATGCCCTGAAAATCGACGTAAGAAAGGGTGTATGGCAGAATGTTACGCTGGACCGGGGCTAGAATGATGCTAGTCGCACAAGCCCTACCATGCGAACGCGTGCCCCACGCGTCCGCGTTGTTTTCCAGTCTTGGCCATTCACGCGATCGCGTCCACCACGCGAACGCGTCACCTTGAAATTTGGCAAAAATGAGTTTCGAACAGAGAGTTGTGCGGGCGCAAGGCTGCCCTCGCGCCAGTAGCACCGAACGAGTCACGCGTCCGCGTGACCGACGCGTCCACGTCGATTCCTATAAGCGCCATTCGCGTGAACGCGTACCCCACGCGTCTGCGTCGCTTGCGCCGCACAACATATCCATATATGCCAAAATATCTTATCTTTCTCTTCCCCAAATCCTACTTTTTCTTTTCCCCTCTTATTTCTTTCTTCCCCTTTCTTCCTTCTTCCTTCTTTCTCACTTTCTACTTTCTCTCTCTCACCACCTTTATCAAGGTTTTTCTTTTCTTCTTCCCTCCTTACTTTTCTATTCTTCTTCTTGTTTTTATGTTTTCCTCTTCTTTTCTTCTTCTTTTTACTCTCATTATCCATGTTTTCTTTTTCTTTCTTTTTCTTTTAATTGGTGTTGAAAATTTATTTAGGTCATTATTATTTCTTATGATTTACTTGTGGATTGTTAAGGAATTGTTTGGCAATTATATATTAATTTTATAGGGTTGCTTGCATGTTCAATTTAATACTTTCAATAGTGTATTTACAATGCATGCTATGTGTTTCTGAAAACGGCCGTATGGCATTGTGCACTATTTTTCGATATCTTTTATTCTACTACTCTAAATGCTTGCTTTTCACAAAACTCTTTTTATATTGTATTATTTAAATATAATTGTTATTACAAACAGGTTATTAGTCTGAAAGGCTTGGTAATCTAACTTGGACATTGAATGCTTGATCTATGCTACTCATGCCTTTGCCGGCATGCCAATAAACACCTTGCATTTAATTGTCATCATATGCACTTACTATATTTCCATTGATGATTTTTCACATGTAGTCATGACCATGTGTTAACATCATTCATCTTTAATGTGCATTAATTACCACCTTTCCCATTCTCTCCCTTGCTCTACCCTTGAAGTTTTAACATCCTTACTCTTTCCCTTTCAGGATGGCCACCAAGAAAGGAATAGAGAAAGTTACTCCCAAATCAACAGCAAGGAGAGGAACAAAAAGAGCATTAGTGGTAGAGCAATCTTCAACTGCAGTTAGGCCCTCAACAAAAAGAATTAAGAGGATTATAAAGGTTGATGAAAAAGAGAAAGCCTTCCCAACAAGGGACACTGCGCGATTTACCAGCCCCCCTTTATTCCTGACAGATGGCACCGAGGACGGTGCAAAGCCTTAAGTGTGGGGAGGTCGGTCAGTACCTGACTTCCGGAGGTAATTTCTCTTCCCTAACACCAATAAAATAGGATATTTAGTTAGTTTTTCTTTTATAGAATAGGATAAATTGCATAGTTATAGGTTAGTTGCATGCATGTTCTACTTGATTGAAAAGATAATAAGTTTCTTCTAAGACCCTATTTTTTTGAACAAAATTTCACTAATTTTAATAAAAAATTTTATGTTAAATTTGCTTGAAGTTGTATTTGGAACATAGTTTAAAAAGCTAAGAACACACAACCCGTAAGATTTGAGCTTAGTTATATGGTTACATTATTTAACCATAAATATTTTATTCTTGTGTGTTTACTTCCCTATGATTGTAATCTATATTTTGTTTCATCCTATATGTCCAATGTTTAATATACTTATATGCTTGCATATGATTGAGGCCATTATTTGTTCAGCTCACTTACCCCAATTAAGCCTACCCCTTAAGTTACCTTTGTTAGCCACTTTGAGCTTTTAAATACCATTTGTTCTGTATTTGACCACATCACTAGCCTTAAGCGGAAAAAAAAATTATATATCCCAATTGAATCTTTGGTTAGCTTAAGATAGAATTGTGAGTTAATTGAGTATGTGAAGATTGTGAGAACAAAAGATAATAAGGGAATGTGTCATGATAAAATAATGGGAATTTGGGTACCTACTCATGTGAAACTATAAAAATTGAAAACTCATGTGCATTGATAAGCTGTGTTTATTCTTATATTTAAAAAAAATCCAAAAATATTCAATAAATAAATAAGGGGACAAAATTACCCCAATGGTAAGATAAAATTCAAAGATCAATGCAGATATGATAAAATTGAAATAAAATTGATACATGAGTATGGAATGTGAAAGGGAAATTTTGGGTAGCTAGGTATGAAAATTTAAAGTTATATAGAATATATATGTGTTAGGTGAAAGCTTAGGTTAATTAAAGATTCAATTCATAAGCTTACTTAACTATATATGTACCCTTACCCTTACCTTGGCCCCATTACAACCTTGAAAAGACCTCATGATGTTTGCATTGGTACATTAAATGTTGTTGATTGGTTAGGTGTAGAACAAATTTTAGAAAGCATGATTAGAGGGGAGTAGAGTGATCACCCTATACACTTGAGAGACTAGAGTGTACATACATCATCAGTGAGGGTTCAATGCTTAAATTCTATGTTCCCTGCTTTCATGAGCTACCTTCTTGCATTTTTATCTGTTCTTACTGTATAAGAATTGAATTAGTGAAATTTGATCTGTGATTGTCTTGAAGAGCTTATTTACTTTTAACCAAGTGGACAAGAATCATATAGTTGCATTCATATGTATAGGTTGCATTGCATTGTGTGGTTTTATCAAATTTTTACCCACTTATTCATATAATTAGCATGTATTTACAATTCCTTCCCAAAATTACTCCATGGTTGAAAACTTGCTTCCTAGAGACTTTTAATTATGTATTTTAATTCTCCTTTATTCCATTCAATGCCATGATCCCTGTGTTAAGTGTTTCAGGCTTTATAGGGCATGAATGACTTGGAGATTGGAGAGGAGGCTTGCAAAAATAGAAGGAACACAAGAAATTAAGGGGATGACCAGCGAGAAGCGACGCAGACGCATGGCTCACGCGACCGCGCGAAATGGAGAAATCGTAGCGACGCGCTCGCGTGCCTGACGTGAACGCATGGATTGGAAACTGTACGAGTGATGCGAATGCGTGGACGACGCGCACGCGTGGCAAGGCAAAACGCTGGATGACGCGATCGCGTGACGTGCGTGATCTGCAAAATTTGCAGAATTTGCTGGGGGCAATTTTGGGCCATGTTTTGACCCATTTTTCGGCCCAGAAAAGCAGATTAGAGCCAGGGAACATGCAGAGACCAAGGGGGACAACTGATTCCACATAATTTTCTAGTTTTTAGATCTGATTTTACCCCTCCTCTAGGTTTTCTCTCTACACATCCATAGTTCTTAGTCTTTTGTTTTTATTGCTTTTTGGATTGGGATATTGAGAAGAGTTATTACCTCCACCAAGACTTCATCATTCTAGTTTGTTTTCCTTACTTGTCACTTACTCTTTCATATCCTTAATTTTTTCAGAATTACTATTGGATTATTTTTAGAATTTATCAATACAAGAACTATTTTTATTTTTAATTGGTCTTTTTGATTATTATTATTATTTATCATGTCTTTCTTTATTTTCCTTTCCTTTTTTGTGAAGTTTACATTCATAATGAGCGAGTAGTTCCCTAACTTGATTGGGAGTTGATTGAAAGGAGAACCTTGAGTTGGAATGCTCAAAAGTAAAAATTGTAATTGGGTTTATTGTTGGATGGCTCTCTAGTCACTGACACTAATCCTTCCCAAGGGAAAGGATTAGAACTTGTGATTAGAAGTAAACTTCCAACTTTCTTGACTTTCCTCTACCTAGTAAAGGATAACTGAGCAGAACAACCTTCAATTATCAATTAATCTTGGGAGGACTCCAACAAGGATAGAACTTCCGATCAATCTACTCCCGGTCAAGATTTTTATTTAAATTACATAAATTCTCTGATTTAATTTCCTGTTATCAAACTCAAAACCAATTTGGAAAACATCTGATCAATAGAATAGCATACCTTTCTGCAACTCGTTGGGAGACGACCTGGGATTCATACTCCTAGTATTTTAATTCTAATTTTGTGACAACCCTTCTAAATTGATAAGCGATTTTTGTTGGTTAAGAACTGTACTTGCAACGTATCTCTTTTATTAGTTTCTTAATCCGCCAATTTTCGCCACGTCACATTCCCAAAGGAAAGCTTGACAACGTGGGAAGATGTGATGAACAGATTCTTGACAAGGTTCTACCCTCCACAAAAGGTCAACAGGCTAAGGACTGAAGTGTAGACGTTCAGACAACTAGATGGTGAGACCATTTATGAAGCCTAGGAGAGATTCAAAGATCTGATGAAGAAATGCCCCCTGACATGTTTAATGAGTGTGTGCAACTTCATATCTTCTATGAAGGGCTGAATTGTGAATCCAGGAAGGCTGTAGACCACTCATCTGGAGGATCACTCAACAAGAAAAAGACCATTGAGAAAGCCATTAATGTGATAGAAACAGTGGCTGACAATGAGTATTTTTACGCCTTAGATAGGAGTAACAACAGGGGAGTCTTGGAATTGAATCAAATGGATGTAATCTTGGCCCAGAACAAGATGATCACCAAGCAACTTGCTGAATTGACCAAGCAAATGGGGAAGAATCAGGCTGCAGCCATCCATACTCAACCCTCACCTCTAGAGGAATTGGAAACTGAAGAAGGAGTTAACTGGGAGGAAGCTAATTACCTTGGAAATTCATTCAGGGCAACCAATGATCCTTACTCCAAAAGCTATAAATCTGGTTGGAGAAACCACCCAAACTTTGGGTGGGGGAACCAACAAAGCCAAAGCCAAGACCACAGACCACATAATCCAACCCAGTACAACAACTCCACTCACCAAAACTCTAACCAAAGACCCTACCATATCACACAAAATACCTACTCACAGCCACCATACCAAAGCCACAACAACAACTCTTCATGCCACAATTTCAACCAACCTTCACCACAGGAAGATGAAAGAATGGCTTGGATGGAAGCAATGCTTGCAAGCCTCTGTAAAGAAGTTGAAGAAATAAAAAAATTCAAGGAGGAAGTAATATCCAATCGGCAAAATTAAGATGCTGCAACTCAAAAACTTGAAGCACAAGTGGGATATTTATCCAAACAAACTCCTAGTTACAGTTCTAATGGTGCCACCGAGACAGCTTCAAGAGAGGAATGCAAAGTATTACCCTCAGAAGTGGAAAGGATTTGGAAAAGAAGGCAATGAATACAAAAGAGAAGGAAGCAAAGGATAGTTCAACTGACAAGGAAGAAACACAAACACCTACTCCCAGTTCATCAGAAGAAAAGGAAGTTCTAAAGCCATATGTCCCAAAGGCTCCTTACCCTCAAGGCCTAATGAAGAATGCAAAGGACAGCCAATTCTCCAAATTCTTAGAAATTTTCAAGAAGCTTCAAATCAATATTCCCTTTGCTGAAGCATTAAAGAAAATGCCACTCTATGCTAAGTTTCTGAAGGAATTGATGACAAAGAAGAAAAGCTGGAGGAATGATGAAACTGTGATACTGACTGAGGAATGTAGTGCTATCATCCAACATAAGCTACCTTGAAAATTGAAGGACCCAAGAAGCTTCCAAATTTCCTGCATCATAGGGGAAATAGTAGTTGAAAAAGCCTTGTGTGACTTGGGAGCTAGTATAAACTTGATGTCCCTGACTATGATGAAAATGATGAAGATTGAGGAAGCCAAACCAACAAGAATGGCCCTCCAACTGGCAGATCGGTCATTTAAATTCCCTCATGGCATAGTAGAAGACCTGCTCGTGAAAGTAGGAGAATTCATCTTTCCTGCTGACTTTGTGGTGTTGGATATGGAGGAAGAAGCTAAAGCCTCAATCATTTTGGGGAGGCCATTTTTAGCTACTGCTGAGACCATCATTGACGTCCAAAAGGGTGAACTTACCCTTAGACTACATGATGAAAAAATGGTATTCAATGTCTTCAAAGCTATGAGCTATCCACCAGAGGCAATGGGAGAATATATGAGGCTAGATACAGTAGAAACTATAATGCAAGAGACATTTGAAGAAGAACTGGAAGAGCTGACTGAGAGTGATTCTTTGTTAAATGTTAAGGTTGCTGATGCTAACTCAATAGAATTGCCTACTCCAAATAGCTTGGCGGAAAGGAAAAAGGAGAAAGAAGCACCAAAACTGGAGCTAAAAGCACTACCCCCTACCCTCAAGTATGCATACTTGGGAAGTGATGGAAGCTACCAAATAATCATCAATTCTGCCCTTAGTCAGGAATAGGAAGAAGAATTGATCAAGGTGTTGCAAAAGCACCATGATGCCATTGGATGGACCCTTGCTGACTTGAAAGGGATAAGCTCATCCATATGCATGCATAAGATCTTGCTGAAAGATGATGCCAAACCCTCCATTCAAGCCCAAAAAAGATTGAATCCTGTCATGAAAGAAGTTGTCCAAAAAGAGGTGATGAAGCTATGGCAGGCATGAGTGATCTATCCTATTTCAGATAGCCCATGGGTGAGCTCTGTCCATGTGGTTCCGAAGAAAGGAGGCATCACTGTTGTACCCAATGAGAAAAATGAACTCATTCCTACAAGGACTGTCATAGGATGGAGGATGTGCATTGATTATAGAAAGCTTAATGAGGCAACCAGAAAAGATCATTTCCACTCCCTTTTATGGACCAGATGTTGGAAAGATTGGCAGGGCATGCATATTATTGTTTTCTTGATGGATATTCGGGTTATAATCAGATTGTGGTTGACCTAAGAGATCAAGAAAAGACATCATTCACCTGTCCCTATGGAGTCTTTTCTTACAGGCGCATGCCATTTGGGCTATGCAATGCACCTGCAACTTTTCAACGTTGCATGTTATCTATCTTCTCGGACGTGATTGAAAAATTTATTAAAGTCTTTATAGATGACTTCTCAGTATTTGGGGATTCCTTTCCCAGTTGCCTTAATCATCTTGCCTTAGTATTGAAAAGGTGCTAAGAGACCAACGTAGTTCTAAACTGGAAAAAATGCCATTTCATGGTAACAGAGGAGATTGTCCTTGGCCATAAAATTTCAGAAAAGGGCATAGAAGTAGACAAAGCTAAGGTAGAATTAATTGAAAAATTACCTCCACCTAGTAATGTCAAGGCAATTAGGAGTTTTTTGGGTCATGCTGGTTTTACAGAAGGTTTATTAGAGATTTTTCTAAAATTGAAAAACCTTTGAGCAACCCATTAGTCTCTGATACACCTTTTGTATTTGATCAAAAATGCACACTAGCATTTGAAACATTAAAAAGAGAGCTTTCCTCAGCACCTATCATTGCCCCACCTGATTGAAATTTGCCTTTTGAACTAATGTGTGATGCATCAGACTTTGCTGTGGGGGCAGTGCTTGGACAGAGGAAGGGCAATTTAGTGCATGTCATATATTATGCCAGCAAGGTTTTGAATGAAAATCAAAGGAATTACACCACTACTAAGAAAGAATTACTGGCCATAGTGTTTGCATTTGAAAAATTTAGATCGTATCTCATTGGATCTAAAGTTATTGTTTTCACTGATCATGCTGTACTAAAGTATTTACTTGCTAAACAAGAGTAAAAACCAAGACTGATAAGGTGGATTTTACTATTGCAGGAATTCAACATTGAGATTAAGGACAAAAAGGGAGTGGAGAACAAAGTGGCAGATAATTTGTCCCGCATCCCTTGTGAAGAAGGTGGCACCCACAAATCAAGTATAAATGAGTTTTTCCCTGATGAGCAATTAATGCTGGTTCATAAGGCACCCTGGTTCACAGACATTGCTAACTTTAAGGCAACTGGGGAGTTTCCTTCAATGATCAACAAGCATAAAAAAAGGAAACTCATTAACGATGCAAAGTACTTTATTTGGGATGAGCCATATTTATTCAAGAAATGCTCGGATGGATTGCTCAGAAGGTGTGTTTCAGAGGTTGAAGGAAGGGAAATCTTATGGAACTGTCATGGTTTCTGCTATGGTGGCCACTTTGGAGGAGAAAGAACCACAGCAAAGATCTTGCAGTGTGGGTTCTTTTGGCCCACCATCTTCAAAGATGCACGAGAGCTAGTGAAGAACTGCAATGAATGTTAACGGGCTGGAAATTTGCCCAAGAAAAATGAGATGCCACAACAATTCATTTTGGAACTTGAGCTGTTTGATGTATGGGGATTGATTTCATGGGGCCATTCCCAACCTCATACTCAAACAGTTACATTTTGGTGGCAGTGGATTATGTAACAAAATGGGTGCAAGCCATTGCAACCCCTACAAATGACAACAAGGTGGTTCTGAACTTTCTCAGAAAGAATGTCTTCAGTAGGTTTGGAGTTCCCAGAGCACTCATCAGTGATAGAGGAAGTCATTTTTGCAATATACCACTAGAAACTCTCCTCTTGAGATATGGAGTGAAGCATAAGATTGCCACACCCTATCATCCCTAAACAAGTAGCCAGACAGAGGTATCAAACAGAGAGCTAAAAAGGATCCTGGAAAAGACAGTGGGAGCTTAAAGGAAAAATTGGTCAAAGAAGCTTGATGATACTCTTTGGGCATACAGGACAGCCTTTAAAACACCAATTGGCATGTCTCCATATCAATTGGTGTATGGTAAGGCTTGTAACCTGCCATTAGAACTTGAACACAAGGCTTTCTGGGCTCTCAAGTTGCTGAATCTTGATAGCAAAGCTGCGGGTGAAAGGAGGCTCTTGCAACTGCAGGAATTAGAAGAATTTAGATTCCAAGCCTATGAAAATGCCAAAGCATACAAAGAAAAAGCAAAGGAAAAACATGACCTCAAGATTGCACCAAGAAGCTTTGAAGAAGGACAGAAAGTGTTACTCTACAACTCCCGCCTGAAATTTTTCCCTGGGAAATTGAGATCAAGGTGGTCAGGCCCCTTTCTTGTCACCAAGGTTTCTCCTGATGGACATATAAAAATTATGGAAGAAAAGTCACAGGAGACCTTCATTGTTAATGGACAAAGACTCAAGCACTATTTGGGTGACATGAAGGAAAAGCCTAAGACCAAATACAGACTCGACTGAAGGGGTTGATCGTTAAGCTAGTGACGTTAAAAGAGCGCTTGTTAGGAGGCAACCCAACCAAAGGTAATTCTCTTTTCATAAGCTTGTCAATAAGGGACTAAAGGGATTTTGCTGCATTGCTAGGAGCTAAGTTTGGTGTTGTACACCAAAGAAATTTAAGAGTGAATGTCCAATTCTAAGTTTGGTGTTCCACCATGAAATTCATTAAGAACACATTTCACTCTCAGCATAAATAGTTATCAGCTCCAAACAATCAGAGAAATCACTTAAGAGTTGTTTGTTTTCTAGTTTTTAGTCAGTTATCTAGCTATTAGTGTTCTATGGTTCATAGCTACTGTCTTAAATAAAAAGTGCTTGATGGTTTCTGCATGTACTCAATCTGCTACATTAGGTAAGGAACTAAGTTTGGTGTTCACACACCAAATTAAGTTCTAGTATTCACAAGCATACATGCATGCTAATTGTGTTTCAAGTGCTTTGGGGACAAACAACTTCCAATAACTTTGCAGGAATCCAATCAATCTCTTGAAGAAAACGATGCACCATCATCCAAGGAGACAAAGAAGGATGCAAGAGCTATGGATGACGATGACAAAAGAAGAGCTGGAAGGCGCCACCAAGAGGTTGTATTGTTACTTAATTCCATTTGCTTTGGGATGTTTAAATTAGAAGTCTGGATGTGCCAATGTTGATGGTAGCTTTTAGTTTAAGTTGTTTTGCATCCTGTGAGTTTAATTCTGCAATAAGTATGCTAGTCTAAGTATGTATGCTTTCACTTTCACCTGTTAAATGCTTGTCCTGTCCCCTGAGTCTTTTCAATTTCAATAAAAGAAACGTTTGAACAAGAAGTAGAGGAGTTCCTTGTTAGCAAGCAGCAGAATAATAGTAAGTGGTGGTATATGTGTTTGATTATGTAGTAGCTCACTTATAATGAAAGGATAGATTGTTCTCTTTTTACGTGAAAATAAGCATGCTGTATATGAATCTTAGTAAATAAAAGTCCTTGGAGAAAAGAAAAATAAAGAGAAAGAAAGAAAAGAAAAGCCAGAAATGGCAATAAAAACAAAAGAAAGAAAAGAATAAGGCTAGACACCAATAGCTTGAACCTTAGAACATATGCCTGTGGTGTCTTTGTACTAGGATCTGCTTGGATGATTAGGTTCTATGGAGTGCTTTAACACTTGGTAACTTGGGTTAACTAACCCGGGATTATCAACCGAAAGTCTATTATCAAAAGCAACCTAGTTGCAAGATATTTAGTAACCCAAAGAGGTGCTGGGCATCAATGTTCTAAGAAGAAATGTGAGCCAAGTGTCTGTAGTGAATAATGTGTTGAGCACAAATAAGCTGAGAAATTGCTATACACATGACACTGAGCTAAAAGCCTATAGGAAAAGAAAATGAAGAAAAGTAATCACCAAGGATAAGTAAATAATAAGAGGTCATAACAGTGTGTTAATTGATGCTTGAAGGAGACATTTTATGCCTAAAGATCAATAAGAAATGAGCTGTTGCATTGTCTGCATAAAACCCCATCAACTAGGAAATAATGCTTTGCTGATATGAATATTCCCTTCTGTTTCATTATTTCTTCCTAATAACTCAGTACTTGCTTAGGGACAAGCAAGATTTAAGTTTGGTGTTGTGATGCCTGGGCATCTTAGCCTAGTTTCACTAGCCTTTTTCTTTGTTTTTGATAGGTTTTATGCACTTTCTTGAGTCATAAGTAAGCCATTACGGTAGAAATCCATGTATGCTTATGTTCATTCAACCATGAGTATTTTAATGTAATTTCATGATGATATATGCTATGATTACTTGTATGCTAAGAATGATAAGAAATCTCATGATTTTAGCAAAGCTTTGATGCATTCATTGGTTGCTGATTGGTGAAGGAAAGCATGGAAGGAGGTTGAAGAAGGAAGATGTAAAGGATCAAGAGGAAGCAACGTTGGTGGCTAAGTTTGACCACCAACATTACCTCAAATGTTGGAAGAGAAACAGAACTTTTATTTGTAACATGGCTGATGCTCACGTTGGAGGTGGCGTTGGGGATCCAACGTTAAACCCAACGTTGTGAGAAAATGATCAATTCTGGGGCTGAAAGATTTTTGAATGGCGCGTACCCGTCCTTGACGCGTATGCGTGAAAAAGCAATTTTTAACATTCGCGCGGGAGCGTGCAGCACGCGTACGCGTAACTGAGTGATTTTGACCCATTTGCGCGGAAGTGCACAGTACGCGTACGCGCCACAAACGAACGTTGGGGGTCCAACGTTGCATCAAACACTGCCCCCAACATCCGCGATGCCCAGCCCAGAATTGAGATTGGAAAATTTTGAATCGACGCGTACGCATCAGTGACGCGTATGCGCGGATGGAAAAAACAGCAACGGGCGCATAAGCGCACAGTACGCGTCTGTGCCAAAACGCTAACGTTGGAGGGAACATTGGGGTCCAACGCGGCCTCCAACGTCCCCTACCTTGTTTTAAAACTGGAAATTGAAAATTTTGCATCCATGCACACGCGCACCATACGCGTATGCGTGGATAAGCATTTTTGGCCTTGTGCGCGGAAGCGCACGGTACTCGTACGCGCGGATCAGCTGACGTTGGCCCTCCAACGTTGAGTCAAAAGCCAATGACAGCAAAATTTTCTGTTTTTGCTGATCTGATTCAAAGTGGCGTTTGAGTCAACGTTGGCCCTCAAATGTTAACTCAAACGTAAGCATCAGAATTCCCAATTTCAAACAGATCTCTTCTCAATATCAAGGCAACTAATTGGAGCCATCTTCAACCCAATTTCCTCAAGGCCAAAAGCCCAATTCAAGGCTTGAAGATCAATAGAAGAGAGTGTATAAATAGCTTAGAATTTAAGTTAGGATGGGGGACTTTACTTTTCCATTTTTAGTATTCCTTACTTTCTGCACTTTAAATTTCATAATGTATTTTACAATTCCAATTTCCATTTTGAGAGCTATGAACAAGTAAACCCCTTTCATTGGATTAGGGAGCTCTATTGTAATTCAATGGATCAATAGTAATTTTCATCTTCTTCTTCTTTCTTTTCTCTTGATTATTGTTAGAAAGCTTTCGGTCTTAATTCAATTGGATAGTTGTCTTGAGAAAGAAGCTATCCATAATTGGAATTCTTCGGAGCCTTGAGAGAGGAATGAAGAATTCATGCTAGAATTGCTTTCTCATCGTGGATTAGATTGGGGTTTGGATGGATATAGTGACATGTAATCCTATCAATACTTTGATCTATGAATCTGTGTAGTATAGTCAGTGACCGAACTTAAACTCTTCCCATGAGCAATTAAATCAAGACATTGGGCAATTGTTCATGCTTAGAGAGATTGGTAAGCCAAGACATTGGGATCCAATCATCTAAGATTGCCAAGCAATGTCAATGAATGCATTGATTGAGGAAGAGTTGAAAATGATTTGATACGGAGAATTCAATATCTCCCAAAACCTAATGAATCCCCATCTCTGATCTACCCATTCTATTTACTTTCTGCATCTTTAATTTCATGCTTAATTCCCCGATCCCATTTTATTTCTTGCAATTTAAGCTTCTGTCATTTAATTTCTAGCCATTTAATTTCTGTTCTTTAATTTCTTGCAATTTAAGTTTCCCGCCATTTTACATTCTGTAATCCAAATCTTAATTCTGATTTCGCTCAACTAGAACAATTTTCCAATTATAATTGCTCGATCTACCAATCCCTGTGGGATTCAACCTCACTCTTTTGTGAGTTTTTACTTGACGACAATCCGGTGCACTTGCCGGAAGGAAATTTGTTAAGAGGCAAATTCCCGCGTATCAGGAATCATGCAATGTTAGTCTAAAGCTTCGGTCCAAAAGAATTAGACATGGCCAATGGCCAGCCATGCTTTAAGTGAAAGCTTCGGTACAAAAGATTAGACATGGCCAAATAGCCAGCCAAGCTTTAGCAGAGCATTACATACAACAGCCAAATTGATGGGAACCAAAAGAATTAGACATTGCCAATGGCCAGCCATGCTTTAAGTGAAAGCTTCGGTACAAAAGATTAGACATGGCCAAATAGCCAGCCAAGCTTTAGCAGAGCATTACATACAACAGCCAAATTGATGGGAACCAAAAGGCTCTTGCATAGATAAGTGGAAACCTCGGTCCAAAAGATTAGACATGGCTTAACAGCAGCTAGCCAGGATTCAACATATCTTATGAAACTTTAGAATTCATTCTTAAAAATTCTGAAGAACATATAAAGTTTTTATTTTTTTTGAAATTAAAAATAAAAGGCTTAAACATAAAATAAAATTACCTAATCTAAGCAACAAGATGAACCGTTAGTTGTCCAAACTCGAACAATCCCCGGCAACGGTGCCAAAAACTTGGTGCACAAAAATCGTGATGTACGCGTACGCATGGAAAGCTGCACGTGACTCACTTAAGGCAACTCGTGGCCAGCAATTTTTGAAGCATTTTGGGCACAATCCAACTCATTTCTGATGCTATTTAACCCAAGGATTGAAGAGGGATGAACCAATTAGTTGGGTAGTTAGTTTTAGTTTAGTTTTCATCATGCTTTAGTTAGTTTCTAGAGAGAGTAGCTCTCTCCTCTCTCTAGATTAGCGTTCTTAGTTCTTAGATCTAGATCTACTTCTTCTTCTCTTCTAATTTTCCTTTTCCATCCTTAATTGTTCTCTTGTAGTTGTAGAATTTTTCTTCTTTTGTAGTTCTTTGTATTGTTAGTTGTAGTTTATGAATTCTTTTGTAGATCTACATTTCTTCTTCAATGCAATTGGTAAGTTCTTTGTTGTTTTATAATTGTTTTGCCTCTCTATTATTAATCTCTTGCTTTTGTAGTTGTAGATTCCTTTATTTCTTGCAATTAATAATGTTTGCCTTTATTGCCTTCTGTGTTTGTTAAAATGTTTCTTCTAGTTATGAGGTAGATTTTGTTTCTCTTGGCTTTGGTTGAGTAATAGGTGACTCTTGAGTTATCAAACTCTCTTATTGATTGATAATTAGAAGTTGCTAAGTAACTTGAATGCCACTAAAGCTAATCTTGCATCATGATTAGGCTAGGACTGGTGGAACCAAGTTAATTCATCCACTTGACTTTCCTTCATAGTTAGAGGTTAACTAAGTGGGAGTAATGGACAATTATCATCACAATTAATAAGGATAACTAGGATAGGGCTTCTAGTTCTCATACCTTGCCAAGAGCTCTTCTAGTTGTTAGTTTATTTTCTTTGCCATTTACATTTCTTGTCTCTTAATTGAAAAAGCCCAAAACATACTTCATAGCCAATAACAAGAACATTTTATTGCAATTCCTAGGGAGAATGACCCGAGGTTTGAATACTTCGGTTATTTTTTATAGGGGTTTGTTACTTGTGACAACTAAATTTTTGTATGAAAGGATTATTGTTGATTTAGAAACTATACTTGCAACGAGATTTCATTTGTGAAATTCTAAACCGTCAAAAATCCATTCATTAAGAAGGCATGAGGCAAATCTGAACAGATAGACTTTTCAATTTGGTTTGAAAGACTTTTGATTTTATCTTGAACCCTTGTTTGGAAAAGTTGGGATTCAAGGTTTTTGAAAGAGATTTCTTGTTTCAAAAAACAAATTTGTTTGGTTTTGGATTCAATTTAGTTTAAAGCCTTCTAGGTTGGTATGTCAAGAAATTCAAAGAAAGTTTCCTGTCCACCCACATAAGAGGTAATTCCAGGAAAATCTGCTAGGTATGGAAATAAAAGGGTATTAAAAACAAAAGGGTATTACAAGGAAACTCTCAGAGCTTCTCTCTCTAACCTCTCTCTATGATTGTATAAAATGAAGGGTATTAAAAATGTAGATGAAGCTGTCGCCCCAAAAGATATTAAAAAACTCATTGAGCAATCAAATTACATTAATAGGTTTTTACAATATTTGGGTGACAACCTTTCATCTTCAAAATCTCCTTTGTCTTTGAAAAATGTCCCTGAAGCCTCTACTTCTAAAACTATTGAAAAACCCCTTTTTAAACCTTTCAAAATGAGTAGCAAGGCTAAACAGAGTCTTAAAACTTCTATCCTAAAACAAGAATCTAGTGATTCTGAAGTCATGCAAAAGATCGACCAACTTTTAAATCGTCTTAGTACTGTCGCTGAAACTCCTACAAACTCTGGTGAATCTACATCTCGTATACAAACTCGCTCATCCAAGGCCATTAATTCCCTTGACCAAGACTCTAATGAGTCTTCTTCGGACCAAAGTGATGACTCTGACAAATCAACTCTCAAAGTTAGCCCAATTATGACCAATTCTATGACTAACTGGAAAGGTTTAACCAAACCCTTTACGCATAGTTATAATTGTATATCTGCCCCTGATCTAGCTCTCGAAGAAAGGGAACTAGGTTTTGTCAGCTTCAATACCAATAATGTCTATGAATGGAAAATAGATGGCAAAACTGAATACAACATCATGAGTATGCTTCAACATATGACCATGGTAGGCACAGCCTATCAAGCTGCTCATGAGACCTCTAAAGAAGCAATAGCCAATGTTATTGTTTCTGGGTTCTCTGGTCAACTCAAAGGTTGGTGGGATAACTACCTTTCCGATGACCAAAAACAATCAATCTTCTCTGCTGTAAAGGTTAATGATCAAAACGGACCCATCATTGGAGATGACGGGGAACCTATCCCTGATGTTGTTAACACCTTAATCTTTAATATAGCGAGCCATTTCATAGGCGACTCATCTCTTTGGAAAGATCGTTCTACTGAATTACTTACCAATCTCATATGAAAAACCTTGTCTAACTTTAGCTGGTACAAGGATACCTTTCTTACCAGGGTCTATACCAAAGAAGACAGTCAACAACCTTTCTGGAAGGAAAAATTCCTAGCCGGACTTCCCAAATCCCTGGGAGATAAAGTAAGGGACAAAATTCGTAGCTTAACCCCAGATGGGATAATTCCCTATGATGCGTTAAGTTATGGTCAAATTATCTCTTTCATCTAAAAAGTTGCTCTAAAGATCTGCCAAGATGATAAAATCCAACGGCAACTTGCTCGAAAGAAAACACAAAATTGTATCGATTTGGGAACTTTCTGTGAACAATTTGGTCTTCCTGCTTGTCATCCAAGGAAATATAAAAGACCATCCAATCAAAAAGTTTTTAAACCTAATCCTGAAAAGAATTTCAGAAGATCTAGAAAACGTTTTCAAAAACCCCAGAATGAAAAAAGTTTCCAAAAAAATTTCCAAAAGTATCCCCAGAAAAACCCCATTATTTGCTATACATGTAAAAAACCAGGACATGTTAGCAAATACTGTAGGTTAAAAGGAAAGATTAATAATCTGAACCTTAATCCTCAGATTGAGGAACAGATTAATAATCTTTTAATTGAAAGTTCAAATAATGATTCTGGACCGGAATCTTCGGATGATATCAATAATATCTAAGTGGATGATATTGGATCATCCTCAGATTCTGATGTCAAGGAAATTAATATTTTATCCAAAGATCAAGACCTCTTATTTGAAGCTATAAAGGCTATTGGCGATCCAAAACAAAAGAAAGACTTCTTTCTAAATTAAAAAATCTTTACAAAAAGAAAAGAAGCCCAAAAATCTTGTCCTTAGCAATAAATATGATGTCAAACCCATTTTCAAAAAATTAGAAAAACAAGTTATTCGTCCTATAACCATTCAGGATCTCCAGATTGAGATTAACAACCTTAAGAAGGAAATCCAAGGGATCAAAAGAATTCAAGACAATCATTAACTCATTCTCTCGTAATTAATGTAAGGCGAAGAGTCTGATGATGAGGAACTTGAGTCTCTTAAAAAACAACCTGAGTTTTCTGAAAAATAGGAAAATGAAATTTCTAACGACAATAATGGAAAAGAAATCTTGAGATTAATAAATATTTTCTCTTTTATGAAATGTCGTGTTAATATCCGAATTGTCGTTAAAGATTTTGTTCTCGAAACCATCGCACTCTTTGACACAGGTGCAGATTCAAATTGTATTAAAGAAGATCTGATCCCCACAAAGTATTTTGAAAAAACTACTGAACGTCTTAGCTCGATAATGGGTGAAAGACTAAAAATCAATTTCAAATTAACTAATGCTTTTGTCGAAAAGGGTAATCTTAGGATTCCAACTAATTTCATCATAGCAAAAGATATAAAAAATGATGTAGTCTTGGGGACACCTTTTATAATCCTTTTGTTTCCATACCTAGCAGATTTTCCTGGAATTACCTCTTATGTGGGTGGACAGGAAACTTTCTTTTAATTTCTTGACTCACCAACCTAGAAAGCTTTAAACCAAATTAAATCCAAAACCAAAAAAATTTATTTTTTGAAAGAAGAAATCTCTTTCGAAACTCTTAAATCCCAACTTTCCCAATCAAGGGTTCAAGATAAAATCAAAAGTCTTTCAAACCAAATTGAAAAGTCTATTTATTCAGATTTGCCTCATGCCTTCTGGAAAAGGAAAGAACACATTGTTGATCTTCCTTATGAAAAAGATTTTAAAGAATCACAAATCCCTGCAAAAGCTCGGCCCATTCAAATGAATGAGCAGCTTTTGCAGCATTGTCAAAAGGAGATTAAAGATCTTTCGGACAAAGGATTAATTTGTCCAAGTAAAAGTTCTTGGTCTTGCTAAGCTTTTTATGTCAACAAGCAAGATGAGATAGAACGAGAAACTCCCAGGCTTGTCATCAATTACAAACCTTTAAATCAAGCTTTACAATAGATTCGTTATCCTATCCCAAACAAAAAGGATTTGCTCAATAGGCTAAACTCAGCAAATATCTTTTCAAAATTTGATATGAAATCTAGTTTTTGGCAAATCCAAATCAAAGAATCTGACATATATAAAACTGCATTTACAGTTCCATTCGGTCAATATGAATGGAATGTAATGCCTTTTGGTCTGAAAAAATGCTCCTTCTGAATTTCAAAAAATCATGAATGACATTTTCAACCCATATTCAAACTTTGCAATCGTTTATATAGATGATGTCTTAATCTTTTCTCAAACTTTAGAAGAACACTTCAAACATGTTAAAACTTTTATTACATCATCCAGAAAAATGGACTTGCTGTTTCCAAATCGAAAATTGTCCTTTTTCAAACAAAAATTTGTTTTCTTGGTCATATGATTTTCCAAGGAACAATAACCCCAATTGAATCAATTTTGTTTGCAGAAAAGTTTCCAAACTATATCATTGACAAATCTCAGCTCCAGAGGTTCCTAGGATGTGTTAATTATGTCTCGGATTTCATTCCAAATCTTAGTAATCTTATTAAGCCTCTTCATGATAGGCTTAAAAAAATCCTCCACCCTGGACTGACAAACATTCTGAAATCATCAGATTTCTTAAAACCAAAGTTCGCAATCTTTCTTGTCTTTACCTACCTGTTCCTCATGCATTCAAAATCATTGAAACAGATGCATCTGACTTAGGATATGGTGGTATCTTAAAACAGAAATTGCATGATAAAGAGTGATCATTGAATTTACATCAAAACATTGGAATAGTACTCAACAAATCTATTTCACAATCAAAAAAGAAATTTTAGCAATAGTTTTGTGCATCACAAAATTTCAATCTGATTTACTCAATCAAAAATTTTTAGTCCGAATTGATTGCAAATCGGTCAATGAAGTTTTACAAAAAGATGTTAAAAACATTGCATCAAAACAAATTTTTGTCAGATGGCAATCTATCTTAAGCGTTTTTTATTTTGAAATTGAACACATCAAGGGCAACACAAACTCTCTCCCTGATTTTCTCACACATGAATATTTGTAGGGAATCAAGCAAGATTAGGATGCCTAAAAAGGCAATTATCGCCTCTTCAAGAGGCAAAGGCATACGCTTAGCCCTTTCAGAGCCATCCAGACAATCTCAATCTAATTATGAATCTGGGTCTTCTACCCAATAATCCTCCAAAAAATCAACCCAACAATCTATTGAACCAGCTACTAATTAAGCCAAACAAACTAAGGCAGATTATGCCTTCCCAATCCAAACCCTTTTGGCCTTACAAGACCAAGGTGTCACCAAAATCAACAAAAAATCTTGGGCTGATATATGCAGTGAGTCAGATGAAGAATTTGACCTAACCTAACTCATATCCCAAGCAGCCAAACAAAAAATAATCACACAAAAACCAAAAGAAAAGGCCATAGCTCTAACACCACAAACATCCTCAATCACAACAAAAAACACAAAAATCCCAAGCCAATTATACCCCCACAAACAAAAATTCAAACATCATCCAAATAGAGCCTGAATTTTGGGATGAATTGCTGATGCCAGGGCATTTTGGTCAGTTTCACTGATTCTTTACTGTTTTAGGGTAGTTTCATGCATTTTCTTAGGAAATAAACAATTTTTAGGTAGATAATCACTTACATCTTGATTCAAGCAAACATTATGAATTTTACATGATTTTATGAGAATTATGCATGAATTGAATGATAAAATAGATGGTGCATGATCTCATAACTTGGATTAGAGCGTTGATGCATTTTATTTGCTTGATTTCAGGTCAAAGGAAGCAAGGAAGAGCCACGTTAGCAGCCACGTTAATCTAATTAACGTGACCACTAACGTGGAATGGGAATGAACTTACAACGTTAATCAGAAAAGTGATCGCCAATAACATTTTCGAAGCCATCATAGCCCATGTTAATTGCCACGTTAACTACATTAACGTGGTAGTTAACGTGGAGGAAAAGGGAGCTCCAGCGTTAGTGGTAAAAGTGAATACCACTAACGCTCCAAATTGGCAATTGGCCACGTTAAGAGTCACGTTAACTTAGTTAACGTGAACTCTAACGTGGAAGGGGAAAACAATGCCAACGTTAGTGACACTCACCTTTGTCACTAACGTTAGACTAAGCCAACATTGCCCATGTTAGTGGTCACGTTAAGACCACTAACGTGAAGAGTAACGTGGAGCCAAGCATGATGAGCCAACGTTAGTGACACTCACCTTTGTTACTAACGTTGGAGATGGCAATATTCAACACATTAAGAGTCACGTTAACTAAGTTAACGTGAACTCTAACGTGGGAAGGTGGGGCGTTTGGAGTGTTAGTGACAAAGGTAAGTGTCACTAACGCTCTCGAGGCTAAGGCATGCCCACGTTAAGAGCCACGTTAGTTATACTAACGTGAACTCTAACGTGAGGAAAGGAGGGGTTAAGAGCAATGTTATTGGCAAAGGTGAACGCCAATAACGCTTGTGATGGACCAAAAGGCAACGTTAGTGGTCACGTTAGTGCCATGAATCATTTTTGGGTTGGAACGTTAGTGAAAAAGGTGATCGTCACTAACGTTCTCGAACCCACATTTTCACTTAACGTTAACACCACTAACGTCCTAGCTAAAGTCCATGCCTACTTCACACTTTCTCTGTATGTAAAGCTGAGCCCATTGAAGATTCCAAACTGCTTTATTCTTGATTATTCTTGATTCTTCCTCTTCTTCTTCTTTCTTCTTTCTTCATTATTCTTCTTCTTTCTTTTCTCTTGATTTTACTAGAAAGCTTTCAATCTTCATCCAATTGGGTAGTTGTCTTGGAAAAGAAGCTATTCATACTTGGATCTCTTCAGAACCTTGGAAGAAAAATGAAGAGATCATGCTAGAAATACTTTCTCATGTTGGACCAAATTGGGGTTTGGACGGATATGGTGACATATAATCCTCCCAATACTTTGATTTGGAAATACATGTGGTATAATCAGTGACCATACCTCATCTCTTCTCATGAGCAATTAGACCAAGGAATTGGCTTTTGATCAAGATTTGAGAGATTGAATTACCAAGGAATTGGAATTCAATCACTTAAGATTGCCAAGGAGATCAATAAATGCATTGATTGAGGAAGAGATGAAAATGAACTTGATCCGGAGAATACAACATCTCCTGAACCCAATGAACTCCCCATTTCTGATCTTACCCATTCTCTTTACTTTCCGCCATTTACTTTTATGCTCATCTTCCCCATTCCCCATTTAAGATTCTGCAAATTACTTTACGTCATTTACATTCAGTTCCTTATTTCCAGTAATTACATTTTTTGCTATTTACTTTCCCGCCATTTAATTTCTTGCAATTCTCAAATCAAATTCTACTTAGCTCAACTAGAACATTCCTCCAAATAAAGTTGCTTGACCAATCAATCCCTGTGGGATTCGACCTCACTCTATTGTGAGTTTTTACTTGACGATAATTCGGTCTACTTGCCGAGGGAAAATTGTTGAGAGACAAGTTTCCGTGCATCAAGTTTATGACGCCGTTGCCGGGGATTGATTTTGTATCAACAATGAATAAATTAGTGAATAACTAGATTGAGCATTTTTCTTTTCTTTGATTTAATTTCCGTTTGAGTGATTTACTTTCAGTTCCAGTTATTTTCTTCCCTTTACCCCTACCCGTTTATGGTGTTCTCTTATTTGTTACAATTCAGTTCACTAACCCACTAACTGTTTGATATATTGCATCACTCACACTAACAGCATTTTTTAACAAGAATACTCTCTATCTCCCCTTTGCTTTGGCCTTGTTGGTTGTATGACAAGTAGAAGAAGCGGGGTTTCAACTTCTTTTGATTCTGAACCTGAGAGGACCTTCCTTAGACTAAGGAGGGAAGCAAGAGAAAAGAGAGTTGTTGGTGCTGAGGAAGAGGAGGAGTATTTTGAACCAAATATGGATGAGAATATGGAGAATCATCATGAAGAAGAGGCTCACAACCATGGCAGAGAAGGTCCAATGCATCATGCTGGGCAAGAGAGACGAGTTCTGGGATCTTACATAAATCCAAACACGGAAAACTGTTGAAGTAGCATCCAAAAGCCAACCATACATGCCAATAACTTTGAATTAAAGCCACAGCTCATCACCCTCATGCATAACAACTGTTCATTCGGAGGAAGTGTCCAAGAAGACTCCAATCAACATCTAACCACCTTCCTGAGGATATGCGACACTGTGAAGTCTAATGGAGTTCATCCTGACACCTATAGACTGCTTCTGTTTCCCTTCTCACTCAAGGATAAAGCATCTAAATGGCTGGAATCCTTTCCGAAGGAGAGTTTAACAACCTGGGAAGATGTGGTGAACAAATTCTTGGCAAGATTCTATCCTCCTCAACGGATCAACAGGTTGAGAGCTGAGGTACAAACCTTCAGGCAACAAGATGGTGAAACTCTATATGAAGCATGGGAGAGGTTTAAGGACTTGACAAGAAGGTGCCCGCCATATATGTTCAATGAATGGGTGCAGTTACACATTTTCTATGAAGGTCTTTCTTACGAATCAAAGAAGGCAGTAGACCACTCATCTGGGGGATCTCTAAAGAAGAAGAAGACCATTGAAGAGGCTATAGATATCATTGAGACTGTAGCAGAGAATGACTACTTCTATGCTTCTGAAAGAGGCAACACTAGAGGAGTGATAGAGCTAAACAACGTGGATGCACTGTTGGTTCAAAACAAGATGATCACCAAGCAGCTGGCTGACCTTACCAAGAAGATGGAGAGGAACCAAATAGCAGCAATCACCACCTCAGTAGCAGCTCAAGAAGGAGTGAATGAAGAAGCAGAGGGTGATCAGGAACAAGCCAACTACATTGGAAATTCACCTAGGCAGACCCATGATCCATACTCCAAAACTTATAATCCTGGTTGGAGGAACCACCCAAACTTTGGGTGGGGAAATCAACAAGATTAAGGCCAAGATCAGAGACGCCACAACCCCAACAACAATGCAGCTCACCAATATTCCACACAGAGATCATATCAGTACCCACCTAACAACACATCTCAATATCCATACCAAAGATAAAGTGGCCCTTCTCATCCCTCCAATCTCAACTCATCATCATCCGAAGATAGACTCTCAAGAATTGAAACTCTACTTGAAGGCATATGTAAGGAACTCCAAGATAACAAGGTGTTCAAGGAGGAGGTGCGAGCCAATATCAAGAACCAAGGAGACACCATCAAGAGATTGGAATTTCAAGTGGGATACCTCTCTGAGAAGATTCCCAAATCTACTGATAGCTTCCCAAGTGACACAGAGAAAAACCCAAAAGGTGAAGCAAAGAAAGTAAGATGGGAAGATTGTAAGATGGTCACTATAAGTGATAAGGGGACTGAGGAAAAGCTGAACAAACCATTAAAACAACCTGGAGATACCTCAGCAGAGAAATAAGAAGAGGGTCACCAAGGAACCAAAACTACACAGAAGGAGATTCTGAACCTCTATGCACCCTTTCCCCAAAGACTCAAGGGTGGTGTAGAAAAAAGAATATACTCAAAGTTCCTTGATATGTTTGCATCTCTCCATGTAAACATACCATTCATCAAGGCCCTCCAACAAATGTCCTCATACATTAAGTATACGAAGGAGCTGCTGACTAGGAAAAGCTCACTCAAAGGAGGGCAAGCAATAGTGATGAATAAGGAGTGCAGTGCTCTCATTCAACCAGAGTTGCCTACAAAAAGGACGGAACCAGGGAGTTTTCACATCCCCTGTGCCATAGGAGACACACTGATTGATAAGGGACTCTGTGATCTGGAAGCAAGCATTAATTTAATGCCTCTATCTCTCATGAAGAAGTTGCAGATCAATGAACTAATGCCTACAGACGTAGTCATCAGGCTGGCTGACAAAACTCAAAAACAAGCAGTAGGAGTGGTGGAAAACGTGTTAGTAAAGGTTGGGAACTACTTCCTTACCACAGACTTTGTCATATTGGAAACGGAAGAGAGTCACCTTCACCCAATCATATTGGGAAGACCATTCCTAGCTACAGCCAGAGCGCTCATAGACGTGGAGCGAGGAGAGCTAATACTGAGGATACATGATGAAAAAATCGCCTTCAATGTCTTCAAACCCTCACAAGAAGCAGATCAGGAAAACAAGGAACCAAGGAGAGAGCACGATAAAGCACTGGTGGAAGAAACAAGCATTAAAGCACAAGCTGTACACCTGGGAATCCCTTTGTTTGATGAGCAAGACAGTCAGAAGTTGTCACAGCTAAAGGAAAACCAGGAGAAACCTAAACCACCAGAGTCATATGAGACCAGCAACAAAATTTCATTGGAAAAAAGGCCACAAAGAGCATGGCAACGTCAAAAGAAACAAGGAAGAAGGCACCAATGAGATGGAGGAACAAGAAGATCCCTACAGAGGATTTCTCTCCAGGGGATAAAGTGATCTCAGCTTATTTTTCAGTTATTCTACCTCATCTCCCCACCATCCCATCTCAGCTACCTAAAGTTTTCACCATCAACAGAATTCTCTCCCTAGAACATGTGGAGATCCTTGATGAAGCCAATGGAGATAGGTTTACTGCGAGGGGGGGAGATCTGAAGCATTACCAACCACCCTGACAAAGGCAGAACGTTAAGCTAGTGACGCTAAAGAAGCGCTTCATGGGAGGCAACCCATGTTTTATATGTCTTTAGAGTAGTTAATAATGCAAGGTTCATGGATTCCAAATCAACTTTGACATATACTTGAATAAATTTTTTTTTTTGCAACATATAGTGAAGAACAAGTTTGGTGTTCAAGGCACACTAAGAGGACATAAATATCATATCACTCTTAGCACCTTGAACAAATATTTTTACACCATATTGCCACAAACTAAGTTTGGTGTCACCAATGTTGCATACATGGACAGTTAAATAGTCAGTTGGTTTGTATTCATGAATAGCACTTACTATTTAGAAACAAAAACTTTACAAAGTAGTTATCCCACTCTTTAAATTTTGCCGCCACTATCCACAAATTTATTAATCACATTTCCTTTATTTTGTAGGAGAATTGATGGGACAATTGAAGGAAGAGTTTGGTCACTTCAAAAGAAGAGGATTATACACATGTCTTCAAGGGGAATGTATTGGGAAATGTTGCCATGCAACATTGGAAGAATGACACGCTTGGAAATCGAACCAACCCCATCATAAAGTTGATGATCCTTGTGCTCATCCCATGCTAAACCTCATCCGTTCACCATACACTCACTCCATCAATCCACACCTTTCATTCACTCACCACTTCCCTATATAAGTGATTCTTATTCTGTACCCCCTTCAAATTCCAATTTCTATTCTTTACACTTCCCACTTTCGGCACCCAACTCCTCTTACCCCATCAAAAGCACTCTCACCCACTCCCTTAACTATATCCTATCCTAACCCAGCCGAATTCCACCATCTATCCACACCTTTCACCACTTTCACACATTAACTCCTACTCATGGCATCATCGAGCTCCAAGAGGCAAAAGAGGAAGGAACCGGTGGAGAGCATCACTTTCGATGAAGGGAGATTCAAAACTGCATTCCATGAACTTAAATTTGAATGGATAAAGCTCAAAAAGATATTGCCTCAGTTAACATTCCAGTTCAACGAGGATGAGTGCCCACAGATTCGAGAGAAGATTGAACAAAGGGGTTGGCAAAGGCTCACGAACCTAGAAGCAAAGATAAATGCAAACCTCATCAAAGAATTCTATGCAAATGTAATCAGAGAAGACAAAACCAAGGCCCCACCTTCAAGAGTTATGTGAGAGGAACAGAGGTGGACTTCAGCCCCAATGCTATGATAAGGACTCTTCAGCTGAAATCACCACATTTTGATGAGCCCAGTTATCATGTAAGAATAAGCAATGGTCCCGACAATGATGAACTTGAAGAAATTATGAATGATATGTATGTTATAGAATCTGACTAGGAAAGGTATTCGGATAGGAGACCCTGGTTCATCAGGAGAGGAGACATCATCCCAGAAGCCAAGGGATGGTTTGAGCTCGTGAGGAGATCTATCCTCCCAGCCGCGAACAATTCTGAGGTCAACACTACTCGAGCTACTATGGTACATTGCTTAATAAAGGGTGGAGGCATCAATGTGCACGAAATTATAGCTGAGAGGATTCAAGAGTCAGCCGAGAAGAATGATCCAGGTGCTAGACTTTGGTACCCCAGCACCATCCTTAGGCTGTGTACGAAAGCCAAGGTAGTCTTCGAGGACAGCAATCCAACTTGGGTAAACCCTGGGAGGTTGGTTACGCTCTAGCGTATAACTTATGTGGCACCCGCCCAACAACAAAGAAGGCCTCAAATAGGGAAAAGAACATCACAAGAAGAATCTCATCAAGAAGAATACCAGCAAGAAGAGTACTATGATCCAACCAATATAAATCTGGGCCACATTCAAGGAGCCATTGAGGACTTGGCAAGGAGATATATGGGAAGGGCAAGAGAACAACTTCACCTTCAATCCCAACGGATGGATCGTCAGGAAGAACTACTTGCTAACTGGATGAATCAACAAGGAGAGTAGCAGAAACAACAAATGGAGCAGCAACAGGAACACTACTTCCAGCTCACTCAAGCCATCAATCAAGTGACTAAAAGGCAAGAGCGTCAAGATAAACGCCTTCAAGAACTCAACCAACGTCAGCTAGCTCAGACAAAACCATTCAATGAGTTCAGCATGCTTAATGAAGGACGGCAACTACATAGGGAAGAGTTCAACATAAACACTCAAGCCAAGTTGAACTATATCTCTGGGCATATGCATAATTTACACTCTGCAATCCCTAGGTATGATACAGTCCAAAAAGATCTAACAGAACAAGAGGAAAGGAAGGTGAAACAGTAGAAGGAAACATTGAAAAAGAAGATGGAAGATGCTGGCTTCTGGAAAAAGTTGATTGGAAAAAGCAAGGGAAGTTGGGGTTCAAGCACTCAAGAAAGACACAAAGAGGACAAACAAGAGGGAGAGCATGAGTACCCCCATGAGTAAAAAGTGGTGGAGTTCCCTCATTGTCCTATCTTTTTCAAGTTTTAAATAAGGAAAATCATGTATGAAATAGAACATGTTTTCATGGTAGTTTAGGATTTTCAATTCTGCCTTTAAGTTTGCATTGCTTAGGTCTATGCTTGCTAGTCTAATGTCACTGCTGCATTTTCACCTTGCTCACTTGTATGCTTGTCCTTTGAAGTCAAATAAAAAAGAGATGTTATGAAAGACCAGAGTGATGTTCAATTTGTGGAGTAAGTTCTTAAGCTTGTGGTGTAGTCATTACTTAGCTAAGTTGGTTCACCAACAAGGTAGGAAGGCAACTATCTGTCCTGAAAAATTATACTTGAAACAAAACCCATGAGACTAGCTAAATAACAAGATCCTAATAAAGAAAAAGAGTAAGAAATAAGGCTAGGCACCAAGGGTTGAATCTTGAGGCATATGTCTGTGGTGCTCCTGTGTAAAGGATATGCTTGGATGAATAAGCTCTCAGGGGTGCCTTATCACTTGGTAACTTGGGTTAACTAACCCGGGAATATCAGTTGAAAGTCCACTATCAAGAGTAACCTTTGCTACAGAACACTTAGCAACCCAAAGAGGTGCTGGACACCAAGGTCTCAAGTAAGAAAATAACAAACCATGTGCCTGTGGTGTGTATGTATGGGGGAAAGAGACTTGAGGGAGTAAGTCCGTAGGGGTGTCTTAACACCCAGCACCTTGGACCAATTGGTTCGGTAGTGCTGGATGAAAGCTTATCTTAAAGAGTCGCCCCCTCACAAAGCACCTAGTCTAAGAACACAATTAAACCTTGAAAAGACAAAGGGATCAATGAATAAAAGTCTCAAAGGGTGCAATCAAGTGAGTATTCCAGGGCATGTTAAAGGTCTGAAAGCCAGTGAAGGAATGAACCTAAGTTGCTATGCATGAAACCCCATAAAATCAAGGACATGACTTCCACAATAATGACTCATTTCTCTTGTCATTTCATTCATCATTCTTATGTTTCAGGACTTGCTTAGGGACAAACAAGCTTTAAGTTTGGTGTTGTGATGCCAGGGCATTTTGGCCAATTTCACTGACCTTTTCTTTACTGTTTTAAGGTAGTTTCATGCATTTTCTTAGGAAATAAGCAAGTTTTGGGTAGATAATCACTTACATCTTGATTCAAGCAAACATTATGAATTTTACATGATTTTATGAGAATTATGCATGAATTGAATGATAAAATAGATGATGTATGATCTCATAACTTGGATTAGAACGTTGATGCATTTTATTTGCTTGATTTCAGGACAAAGGAAGCAAGGAAAAGCCACGTTAGCAGCCACGTTAATCTAATTAACGTGACCACTAATGTGGAATGGGAATGAACTTACAACGTTAATGAGAAAAGTGATCGCCAATAACATTTTCGAAGTCATCATAGCCCACGTTAATTGCCACGTTAACTACATTAACGTGGTAGTTAACGTGGAGGAAAAGGGAGCTCCAGCGTTAGTGGTAAAAATGAATACCACTAACACTCCAAATTGGCAATTGGCCACGTTAAGAGTCACGTTAACTTAGTTAATGTGAACTCTAACATAGAAGGGGAAAACAATGCCAATGTTAGTGATACTCACCTTTGTCACTAACGTTGGACTAAGCCAACATTGCCCACGTTAGTGGTCACGTTAAGACCACTAACGTGAAGAGTAACGTGGAGCCAAGCATTATGAGCCAACGTTAGTAACACTCACCTTTGTCACTAACGTTGGAGATGGCAATCATCAATATGTTAAGAGTCACGTTAACTAAGTTAACGTGAACTCTAACGTGGGAAGGTGAGGCGTTTGGAGCGTTAGTGACAAAGGTAAGTGTCATTAACACTCTCGAGGCTAAGGCATGCCCACGTTAAGAGCCACGTTAGTTATACTAACATGAACTCTAACGTGAGGAAAGGAGGGGATAAGAGCAATATTATTGCGCTTGCGATGGACCAAGAGGCAACGTTAGTGGTCACGTTAGTGCCATGAATCATTTTTGGGTTGGAACGTTAGTGAAAAAGGTGATCGTCACTAATGTTCTCGAACCCACATTTTCACTTAACGTTAACACCACTAACGTCCTAGCTAAAGTCCATGCCGACTTCACACTTTCTCTGCACGTAAAGATGAGCCCATTGAAGATTCAAAACTGCTTCAACTCAAGAGCCAACTAGAAGATTAGAAGAGTAGTATATACAGGAGTAGTTTTGAACTAAAGAAGAAGCTTTTGGCATTTGGAGAACTACTCTCTGTATAATTTAGTTTCTTTGCAATTTCTAGTTTTACTTTTAGAATGTATTCTCCATCTTTGCTTTCTACTCCCAGAGCTATGAACAACTAAACCCCTTTCATTGGGTTAGGGAGCTTTGTTGTAATTTGATAGATCAATAATAGTTTCATTATTCTTCTTCTTTCTTTTCTCTTGATTTTACTAGAAAGCTTTCAATCTTCATCCAATTGGGTAGTTGTCTTGGAAAAGAAGCTATTCATACTTGGATCTCTTCGGAACCTTGGAAGAGGAATGAAGAGATCATGCTAGAAATGCTTTCTCATGTTGGACCAAATTGGGGTTTTTGCCAGTAAAGAATTTTATAAAAATAGTCGCGTTGTAGATATAGATTCTAAACCAACAGAAATCCCTTCGTACAAATGTTTTGGTTGTCACAAGTAACAAACCCCTTTATAAATTGATAACCGAAGTATTTAAATCTCGGGTCGTCTTCTCAAGGAACTGCAGGAAAGTATGTTCTTATTATTGGTTATGGAGATTGTAAATCGGGGTTTTGAAGATAAGGAACAAGTAATTTAGATTGCAATTGAAATAAATAAAAGACTGTAAATTAAATAAATAACTGTAAAATAAACTTTTGGCAAGGTATGAGAAATTAGAGGTCCTATCCTAGCTATCCTTATCAATGATATGAAAATTGAATCTTAATTCCACTTTGTTAACCTTTACTAAGGCAAAGGAAGGTCAAGGGATTAATTGGTTTGATCTTCGGATCCTATTTATTTCCTAAGAAAAGATTGGGATTATTGAAGTTCAATTTAATTAACAAAGATAACAATTATCAATCATGTTTGAGTTTGATAACTCCTGAGTTACTGATTTCTTAACCAAGACCAAAAGGAGAAAAGTAAATCTACTGGAATAAAAATGCCTTCAAATGGGAATAACAATAATGTAAATAAAAGAAAAGCAATAATAAACTGAAATACCTCAAATAACATTAATTCAAAGAGTAATCTGTAACATAGAAGAATTCATAAATAAAATTGGGAAAATAAGAAAAAGGAATATTGAACCTGATAAAAGGAGATAATCCTGAAAGCGAATAAAATCCTAATCCTAAAGAGAGAGGAGAGAATCTCCCCCTCAAAACTAAATCTAAATCATGGAAAACTAACTAATTGGAGACTCTCCTTTCTGAATGGATGCCTTCCCCCACTTCATAACCTCTGGTCTATGCCTTCTGGACTTGGATTTGGGCTAAAAAGGGCTTCAGAATTCGTTGGGAGCGTTTTCTGTAATTTCTGGTGCGTGGCCTCTGTCACGCGTCCGCGTGGGTCACGTGGTCGCGTCATTCGGAGTTTTCCTTGTCACGCGGTCGCGTCAGTCATGCGACCGCGTCATATGTGTTTCGCTCGAGGCGCGCGGTCGCGTCAGTCATGCGGCCGCGTCAATGCCTTTTCGCGCTGGCATGCGGCCGCGTCGTCCATGCGATCGCGTGGCTGCCAATTTCTTCAAAAACTCTGTTTTGTGCTTTTCTTCCATTTTTGTATGTTTTCTTTCCATCCTTTAAGTCATTCCCGCCTTAGAAGATCTGAAACTACTCAACACACGAATCACGGCATCGAATGGAAATAAAGGGTAATCAAAATAATTATTTTTAAGCATAGGAAACATGTTTTTCACATACATCACATAATTAGGAAGGGAAAGTAAAACCATGCAATTAATATGAATAAGTGGGTGAAAGATTGAATAAATCACTCAAATTAAGCACAAAATATATCATAAAATATGGGTTTATCAACCTCTCCACACTTAAACAATAGCATGTCCTCATGCTAAGTCCAAGATAAAGAGTAAGGTAAGGTTAAAGTGGTGGAGTCTCATGCAATGCAATCTATTCTAAATGCAACTACCTAGATGCATCATGCAATTCTAATTTTTATGCACTTGTATATAAAGCTTGCATGTAGTTGAATTAATTCACATTCTCAAGGAGTCATATATATATATAGCCAAACCTTAGATAGTTGATAAAGTGCCTTTACAATTGAAATGGGAGAGAAAAACATTTTATAAACTTGCAAGACAATTAATAATTTCAGCAGAGATATATGTTAATGAGCTATTGAACCCTCACTAGATTTTGTGTTTACTCTCTAGTCACTCAGTGTTTATTGGGTTAATCACTCTATTCTTCTTTTTATCCTTCCTTTCTATAACTTTGTTCTTCATCTAATCAATCAACAATTATAGAATATAGGCATACAAAAGTCATGAGGTCTTTAATTAAGGTTGTAATGGGGCCAAGGTAAAGGTAAGGGTATATGTATAAGGCTAAGTGAGCTAATTAAGTGAATCCTTGATTAGTCTAAGATCTTACCTAACATACATACTTTGTAAAGCAAAACTTCTTTACCTATTTTCTCACTTTTTCCCACTTTTGATGTTATATGCTCATACTTTAACTTTTGTCCCATGTGCATTTATTTTGCATTTGGAGAATTCTTTTGTATTCCCTTTATTCCAATACTAAAAAATAACTTTTTTTTATGTACATGGTAATTCAATTAATTGATTTTACATGAGCATTCTTCCCAAAAATTTTTTATTTGAATTATTTTATTCTTTTCAACTTTTCTACCTTTTGTTTTTATCATCCATGTTCCCAATAGGTTTCCCACACTTAAACAATTACACACTTTCTATCTTAAGCCAACCAAGGATTCAACTTGGGATTTTTATTTTATTTTTCTGCTTAAGGCTAGTATTGTGGCTTATAGAATAAGAGGGGATTTAAAGGCTCAAGGGGCTAACAAGGGTGATGTAAAGGGTAGGCTAATTTGGGATAAGTGAGCTAAAATCAAACAATGGCCTCAATCACTCTCTTGGTATGCATTTCTATTCTATAATCGGACATATAGATTAAAACAAAGTAAAGAACATCAGAATAAATAAGAAGGGCGGAACACACAGGAATAAAAATTATGGTTTGAATGTAACCATACAATTAAGCTCAAAACTCACAGGCTGTGTGTTCTCTAACTCAGAAATCATATATCAGTTATGTATGTCATGCAAGTAAAATTAAAAGTTCCCATTATTCTCAATGTAAAATTTATTTTGAATGGCTTTAAAGTTTTAGTTTCTCCTTGATGAAATGTTGTTAACTAACTAACATATAATGCTATATATACAAGGTGTGTGGATTGTTTCTATTATGTTCAAGTCTCTAGTTTACTTCCTTTTTATATTTTCAAATTAAACTAATCTATCTTATGCTAAAAAGGGTAAACTATACTAATTAATCCACAATTTCTATAACTAATAAGTTAGAATTGCTACTAAACTAAATGGCTAAAATATGAACTGAAAATGTGAAATACAGAAAATAGAGTATAAATATAGGAAAATAGCAATGTATAAGTACTGAGAAAATAAAAATAAAAATAAAGAAAAAAATACAGAAAAATAGCAAAATAAAATGAAAGAGTCTGTAGTGGTTCACCAAAAAAAATATGCCAGAGATGGCGACCTCCCCACACTTAAAATGAAGCATCGTCCCTGATGCTCACTCAAGTAGGGTGTGAAGGGGTGTCATCACTGGAAGGGTGGGTAGCTGGAGTCTCTGTGGTGGTGGTCTGAAGATCTGCCTGCTGTAGAGGAGGTGCTGACTGGATAGGGATCTCGGGGTCTACAGCCTGAATCTGAGGCGGAGCCTCCTGATGTGATGCGGCCTGCTCTGTGTCTGCCTGCGCAGCCTCGCTCTGTGGATGGGTCTCTGCCTCGTGATCATCCGCCTCTTCCTCAGATGCCTCGGATGGTGTGTCAGGCTCGGCGGGGTCTGGGTGGTCGGCGGGGTGGCGGTCGTTCGGTGATGGTGGCTGGGTGGTGGTAGTGTGATCGGAGAAGAAGAGAGGGAGGAGAAGGGTTTGGGGTGGGGCGCGAATGGTAGGGTTCGCGTGACTGGGGGGTTATAAATTTAAATCCACGCGATCGCGTGGGGCACGCGGTCGCGTGGTTGGGCTGAGATGGTGGTTGACGCGATCGCGTGTGGCACGCGATCGCATGGAATAGCTAAAAGAGTGAATGACGCGATCGCCTGGGGCATGCGATCGCGTCGCTGGAAATTGTGCTAAACGCACGATTCCAGCATCGTTTCAGCGCAACTCTCTATCTCCTTTTGGGATGTTGTGCAATCCATGCGACGCGATCGCGTCGCTCACGCTATCGCGTGTGATTGATGTTGTGCAAGTGACGCGATCGCGTCAGGGACGCGATCGCGTGGGCATTTTGTGCAAAACGCACAATGGCCACAAGATTCCAGCCTAACTTTCTGGACGTTGGATGTTTACGCCGATCTCCAGGTCACGCGGCTGCGTGAATGACGCGGTCGCGTGGGAAGTGTTTTTCGCAACTTGATGCGATCGCATGAATGATGTGGTCGCGTCGCGCACCCTTTTTTTTTATGCAAAATGCATAATGTAATGCTAATATGAATGTTATGCGTGATTCCAAGTTCAATGAAGTAAAATAAAATAAAACTCAAAAATAAACAAAATGAAACAAAATTAAAAATTGAAAACGGAACGATCATACCATGGTGGGTTGTCTCCCACCTAGCACTTTTAGTTAAAGTCCTTAAGTTGGACATTGGATGAGCTTCCTGTTATGGTGGCTTGTGCTTGAACTCATCCAGGAATCTCCACTAATGCTTGGAATGCCAATAGCCTCCGGGGTTCCAAACTAGGCATGTAAAGCTTCTGAGCAGCTTCAAATAGATTCTCAGGCTCCCGGGGTAACGAGTGTCAGAATAGATTCCAGGATCCCAAACTTGGCTTTTAAATCCGCCTTCGTCTTGATCTATATTTTTCCTTCCGGGCGGTTTAGAAATTAGATTCTCACCAGAATAACCAAACGTTTTTCGAGATCCATTTGATAGATCATGATGCCAATCCGTGCACTTCAAGTTGAAGCGTGGAACCTTATTGAACCTTGTGCGCCAGCTCTGAGAACGAGCCATTTCCCTTTTACTCTTAAAGCTGTAGAGAGCTCTAAGCTGGCCATCTGTTTCAAGCAAACCATATTCAAGTGGGAAAATAAAGCTAAAGGTTAAGGATTGTACCCACTTGAAGCTTGTATTGGGTGGTAATGACCTTGGGAGAGGTGGTTCCAGTGGTTCTGTGAGTTCTACTCCCTTGTGCTCTTCTGTGAAATTCTTCACTTCTTTGCAAGATTCTTCAAATGTATCCATGTCCTGATCAAAGCTTTCTATGTCTTCCTCGTCACTTAAGTCATAAATTGGAGGTTGAGAGAAATCTACCTCCGTATCATCTTTGTACTCGCTTGGGGAAGATTCTTCGATCTCAGAGAATTCACTCGCAGATGCAAGTTCATTACTTGGGGATTGTGTACTACCCTCTTTAGCATCAGTTGTAACGTCCTTGACAGAGTTCTCCACAACTCTGGATTCCCATGGAAGTTCAGTGTCTCCTAAGTCTTCAACCAACTCTTCTTCTTGTATAATAACAGCTTCCTCTACTTGTTCTAGTATGAAGTCATGTTCTGTCTTGTCCACTGGAGTTTCTAGTATCTCCTTCATGCTACGCTCTTCATTAGATTGTCCACATAGGGCTCTAGGAGGCCCTTGAATGTTCGAACGTCTAGAAGATAATTGACTTATTGCTTGCTCCAGTTGATAAAGGGTTGTTTGAAGTTGATCTACTGTTCCCTTGAGGTGAACTTTTGATTCTCGGGGTGATGGATTTGGATGTGGTACATTGGGAAGTGGTGGTGTTTGGGACTAATTGGATTGGAATCGGGGTAAATGAGGAGTATATGGTGGCGAATGGTGAAAAGGAGCTTGTGAGTGTGGTGGTTCAAGGTTGTGTTGAGAGGATGGCCTATAAGCATAGGGTGGGGCTTGTTGGTAACTACAAGGTTGTCCACTATGTCTATTGCCTTGGTATTCATTGTAGAATGGTCTTTGTCCATGATATCTTGGAGGGTGTTGCTGCCAAAAGGGTTGATCAGATCCTCTTGGCTCCATCCATCTTTGATTGCTCTGACCTTGATGCATGTTCCTGTTATAACTTTCATTCCTTTCAACAATATTAGAACCAAACTCAAAGCGAGAGGGGTGAGAATTCATAGTAGCTAATGAAGATAAAAGAAGAAAATAAAAACAAATAAACACGTAAAAGAAAAATATTTACAATAACCAATAATAAGGCACACGATTGCAATTCCCCAGCAACGGCGCCATTTTGACGTTGGGATTTTTGCCAGTAAAGAATTTTATAAAAATAGCCGCGTTGTAGATATAGATTCTAAACCAACAGAAATCCCTTCGTACAAACGTTTTGGTTGTCACAAGTAACAAACCCCTTTATAAATTGATAACCGAAGTATTTAAACCTCAGGTTGTCTTCTCAAGGAACTGCAGGGAAGTATGTTCTTATTATTGGTTATGGAGATTGTAAATCGGTGTTTTGAAGATAAGGAACAAGTAATTTAGACTGAAATTGAAATAAATAAAAGACTATAAATTAAATAAATAATTGTAAAATAAACTTTTGGCAAGTTATGAGAAATTAGAGGTCCTATCCTAGCTATCCTTATCAATGATGATGAAAATTGAATCTTAATTCCACTTTGTTAACCTTTACTAAGGCAAAGGAAGGTCAAGGGATTAATTGGTTTGATCTTCGGATCCTATTTATTTCCTAAGAAAAGATTGGGATTATTGAAGTTCAATTTAATTAACAAAGATAACAATTATCAATCATGTTTGAGTTTGATAACTCCTGAGTTACTGATTTCTTAACCAAGACCAAAAGGAGAAAAGTAAATCTACTGGAATAAAAATGCCTTCAGATGGGAATAACAATAATGTAAATAAAAGAAAAGCAATAATAAACTAAAATACCTCAAATAACATTAATTCAAAGAGTAATCTGTAACATAGAAGAATTCATAAATAAAATTGGAAAAATAATAAAAAGGAATATTGAACCTGATAAAAGGAGATAATGCTGAAAGCGAATAAAATCCTAATCTAAATCCTAATCCTAAAGAGAGAGGAGAGAATCTCCCTCTCAAAACTAAATCTAAATCATGGAAAACTAACTAATTGGAGACTCTCCTTTCTGAATGGATGCCTTCCCCCACTTCATAACCTCTGGTCTATGCCTTCTGGACTTGGATTTGGGCCAAAAAGGGCTTCAGAATTCGCTGGGAGTATTTTCTGCAATTTCTGGTGCATGGCCTCTGTCACGCGTCCGCATGGGTCACGTGGTCGCGTCATTCGGAGTTTTCCTTGTCACGCGGTCGTGTCAGTCATGCAACCGTGTCATATGTGTTTCGCTCGAGGCACGCGGTCGCGTCAGTCATGTGGCCGCATGAATGCCTTTTCGCGCTGGCATGCGGCCACGTTGCCCATGCGATCGCGTGGCTGCCAATTTCTTCAAAAACTCTGTTTTATGCTTTCCTTCCATTTTTGTATGTTTCCTTTCCATCCTTTAAGTCATTCCTGCCTTAGAAGATCTGAAACTACTAAACACATGAATCACGACATCGAATGGAAATAAAGGGTAATCAAAATAATTATTTTTAAGCATAGAAAACATGTTTTTCACATACATCACATAATAAGGAAGGGAAAGTAAAACCATGCAATTAGTATGAATAAGTGGGTGAAAGATTGAATAAATCACTCAAATTAAGCACAAAATATATCATAAAAAATGGGTTTATCAATAATCCTCCCAATACTTTGATTTGGAAATACATGTGGTATAATCAGCGACCATACCTCATCTCTTCTCATGAGCAATTAGACCAAGGAATTGGCTATTGATCAAGATTTGAGAGATTAAATTACCAAGGAATTGGAATTCAATCACTTAAGATTGCCAAGGAGATCAATGAATGCATTGATTGAGGAAGAGATGAAAATGAACTTGATATGGAGAATACAACATCTCCTGAACCCAATGAACTCCCCATTTCTGATCTTACCCATTCTCTTTACTTTCCGCCATTTACTTTTATGCTCATCTTCCCCATTCCCCTTTTAAGATTCTGCAAATTACTTTACGTCATTTACATTCAGTTCTTTATTTACAGCAATTACATTTTCTGCCATTTACTTTCCCGCCATTTAATTTCCTGCAATTCTCAAATCAAATTCTTCTTAGCTCAACTAGAACATTCCTCCAATTAAAGTTGCTTGACCAATCAATCCCTGTGGGATTCGACCTCACTCTATTGTGAGTTTTTACTTGACGACAATTCCGTATACTTACCGAGGGAAAATTATTGAGAGTCAAGTTTCCGTGCATCAATCGCCAAACAAAGTTATCCCAAAAATCTTTCCTACCGGATTCTATTTCAAACCAATCTCACCCAATAAAATTCGCCAATTTTATGAGTTCATTTTAGTAGATACTGACTCAGTATTTATTAAACACTACAAGGGCAAAACCAATCCCAAACTCATAACCCATCCAACAATCCAAATCCTCAAAGTCTTGACCCCAAAGCAATTTGGGAACAATCTAAACAAAAATCAAAAGTTTTCTCAAAACTATGACCCAATAGGTTTTAATTATTAGGACTATATGGAAGCCTGGACTAAAGTATTTTGGTTTTAGAATACTCAGTACAGACATTCATGGTTAATTTATATATATATATAATTCATGAACTGAACGATGAATTTTATGGTACATTGCTTTGAAATGAGTTTTGTTTGAATTTCAGGTAAAAAGAGCAACAAAAGAAGAAGGAAACAAGAAAGGAGAGCTAGGCGTGTGTTCTGGGCATGGCATGCCAGCCAAGGGGCGTGGCACGCCAGTTATCAAGACCAAAGAAGAATCCATGAAGCTTACTATGGGCGTGGCACGCCAACTATACATTCCAGGGAGCATTCTTGAAGACTCACTATGGGCGTGGCACGCCAGAGCCAGGCATGGCATGCTAACAATATATTCCAGAGAGCATTTTTTGGAGACATACAAGGGGGCATGGCACACTAACACTATTATGTACAATGGGCATGCTACTTGAGGTCAAAGGCGTGGCATGCCAATGCAACTAAGCAGAGGGGAGTTGAAGGTCCAAAACGTTGGGCGTGCCACTTGGGCTCGAAGGCGTGGCATGCCAACCTTGTTCGTGTCTTGGGCGTGCCACTTGGGTTCTAGGCATGGCACGCCAAGCTTGAAGGGCTCAATACTAAAATGGGCGTGCCACTTGGGCTCGAAGGCGTGGCACGCCAACCCTGTTCTTACACTGGGCTTGACACTTAAGCTCGAAGGCTGGCACGCCAGTCATTGTTCCAGAAAGGAAAGATGCAGCCCCCACCATGGGCGTGCCACTTGAGGTCGAAGGCGTGGCACACCAACAAAGCAACCAAGGAAGAAGGAATATGAGTGTGCCACTTGGGACTTAAGGCGTGGCATGCCAGTTACTGGACCAGAAGGGCTACTCATGCTTTATCAAAGCATGGCACGCCAGTTTTTGGCGTGGCACGCCAGTGTAGCTGAACAGAGAAGAGAATGAAGCCCCTATCAAGGGCGTGGCATGCCAGCTACTGGGCGTGGCACGCCAGTTCAAATATCCATAGAGGAAGAATAAGGAAATCACACTGGAAGTGCCACTTGAGCTCGAAGACGTGGCACGCCAGGTTAGCTGTATGAGAAGGGAGTGCCACTTTGAAGCCAGGCGTGGCACGCCAAGCAAAGCTGAGGAGCTAGACGTCGCATGCCGCTCACATGCCAGGCACATGGTTCATTTTATTAGAGTTTTCAATTATAATTTTCTTTTCCTTTTTGTAATTTTTACTTTTTAGTGATAGGAGTAGTATATATACCCCCTGAGATTATTGAAAACGGGGTAAGAAAAAGGGGAATTGATAGTTTAGCTTTAGTTTTACCTTTACACTTCACTTTATCTTCTTCCATCTCTTGTACTTTTCTCTAAGCTATGAGTAGCTAAACTCCCTCTCATTGGGAGAAGGAACTCTGTTGTACTTGATGGATTAATGATAGTAAAACTCTTCTTCTCTTCATCTTCTCTTTGATTTGTTAGAAGGAATTTCATTCTTCATGCTTAGTGTTCAATCATCTTGAAAAGGAGGTTGAATGCAAAATGGGTTTCATGGGAACCTTGGAAAAGGAAACATGAAACCATGCTTGAAATCCCTTCTCACACTTGAGTAGATCTAGGTTTTGGGATTTGGATATGGTGACATAAAATCCACCCACTATTTGGATTTATGAGGATGTGTGGTATAATCAAGGACCAAACATATCTCTCTTCGTGAGCAATTAGACCAAGGAATTGGCTGATTATCAAGATTTGAGAGATTGAATCACCATGGAATTGGGGTTCAATCAATCATAATTGCCAAGAGGTCAATGAGTTGCATGATTGAAGAAGAGATGATCTAGATCTAATCCAAAAAGAGCAACATCTCCTAATCCCAATGAATCTTCCCTATTCTTATCTTTCCTATTCTTTATAGCTTTCTTTAATTTCTGCTATCACCCATTCCCCATTTACAATTCAGTAATTTATGTTCTAGCACTTTACATCTTTGTTATTTACTTTTCTGTACTTTATTGCTTTTTTTTACCTTTAAGTCATTTACATTTCTGCTAATTTAGAATTCTACACTCAACAATCTCTATTGTGTAGCTTAACTAATTCACCCATTGATTAAAGTTGCTCAATCTACCAATCTCTATGGGATTCGACCCCACTCATAGTGGGTTATTACTTGACGATACTTTGGTGCGCTTGTGATGTAAAGAAAATTTAGTGTTGATCTAGAATTTCTCAAAATAGGATCACTTCGTTGCAAGTATAGCCAAATCAACAACTAACTATCAACATCAAATTTAATTCTAAAAGATTGTCACAATCCAAAACAAATATAAACCGGGAGTTTTAAATCTCGGGTCGTCTTCCCTAGGAGTTGCAATGAAATGCTAATTTTATTGGCTATGGTTGATTTCAAGACAAGCAAGGAATATAAATAGTAAGAAAGTAACTTAACATGCAAGAAATTCAATGAAAGCAATTAAATAAACATGCAAGAAACTAAATGGAAGCAATTAAATTCAAAGGCAATTAATCAAAAGGAAAGGAAAACTTAAGTGCTAAGAAACCTCTTGGCATGGATTGGGAGCTAAGGTTACCTATCCTAGCCATTGACCACAAACACATGATGATTATGAAGAGTTAATCCTACTTAGTTAACCCTACATCGAGGATAAGTCAAATAGGCATAATTGATTCCAATCCATATGTCCTAGTCAATACTATTAATGGGAGACTTAGAGTCAATGGAAACCAAATCAACTAACTACTCTAATATATCAAAGAAGAATGGACATCAATGATTCAAGGGTCACCAAAGTCCTCAATTCCAAGCCGAGAGTGAAAAAAAACTATGTAAAAACTAAGCCAAGCATTTTATTAAACACTTGGTATGCATGAAAATAAAATAATATTAAAATGTATTAAAAATAAAATCTAACTACCAAAAGCAAGAAAATAACATCAATAACTCAAACAAGCATTAAATGAACATAAAACATAAATTTGCATTAATCAAAATTAAAATTAACACAAGAGTATCCATAAACATAAAAATGACAAAAATGGGAAATTAAGGAGAAGAACTAAGAGAACTAAAACTATAAAGTATGAAAACATAAATAAAACTACATTAAAACAAGAATTAAAGACAGAAATTAAAGAGAAATTAACTAAATCTAACCTAATTCTAGAGACAGGGGGAAATTTCTCTCTCTAGAAAACTAAGAGAAAAACATAGAAAAGCTAAACCTAATTGCCCCCCTTGCTTCCACTTGAATTGGGGTTGAAATAGCTTCAGAAATGAGTTGGATTGGGTTTTGGAGGCCCAAAATTCGCTCCCAGCGATTTGCATTAATGAGCTCACGTGACTCGGGTAACGTGTATGCGTGGGTCATGCGTACGCGTCACCTGGCAAAAATCATCCTCACGCGTACACGTGCGTGGATCACGCGTACGCGTCGCCGAGCTCACACGCATCGCTTGTGCGCACGCACGGATGATGGAACTTCCAAACTCCATTTCTTCATGGTTTCTTCCCTTTTGCATGCTCTTTTTCTCACTTCTTCAACCTATACTTGCCTTGGAAACTTGAAATCACTTAGCAAACACATCGAGGCATCAAATGGGATTAAAATGAATAAAATTTAGCAATTAAAAGGCCTAAAAAGCATGTTTTCACTTTCAAGCATAATTTAAAAAGAAATCATGAAACTATGCTATTTCAATGGATAAGTGCAAGAAAAGTTGATGAAATCCACCCAAATAGAGCAAATAAATATCATAAAATGTGGATTCATCAGCTTGCCAAGGAACGGATTCATTATATAGTGAGTGAATTTCGGTCATCAAGTTTTATGGCGCCGTTGCCGGGGATTGGTTTGAATTTGATAATGACTAAATTGATGGGTATTTAGATTACGCATTTTTATTTACCTTGCTAATTTCTTTAATTTCAGTTTCTTATTTTCTTCTTTCCTTTAGCATTAGAGTTTTTAGTTGTTCATTGCACATATTTCTATTTGAGCATACTAATCCACTAATTGTTTGATCAATTGCACCAATCAATCTAACCATAAGTTTTAACAAGAGTGATTCCTTCACTTGCCTTTTGCTTGTTTGTTTGCTAAATGTATGACAGGTAGAAGAGGAGAAACTTCATCCTCTTTTGAGTGTGAACCTGAGAGGACCTTCCTTAGACTAAGGAGAGAAGCAAGAGGTAAAGGAATAGTTGGAGAGAAAACAGTGGAGAAAGATCTAGACGTTACTATGGAGGAAGAACAACATAATCATGTTGGAGAAGGTGCTGGTAATCATTTTGGGTAGGAGAGAAGAGTTCTGGGCTCTTACATCAATCCCAATCCTGGGAATTGTGGAAGCAGCATCTTGAAACCTACCAAACATGCCAACAATTTTGAGCTCAAACCACAGCTAATCACCCTTGTTCAAAATAACTTTTCATTTGGAGGAAATGCTCAAGAAGATCCAAACCAACATCTAACCATATTTTTTAGAATCTGTGATACAGTGAAGGCTAATGGTGTTCACCCGGACACCTATAAGCTGATGTTGTTTCCCTACTCTCTCAGGGATAAAGCAGCTAAGTGGTTGGAATCATTTCCTAAGGAGAGTTTGACAACTTGGGAAGAAGTAGTGAACAAGTTCTTGGCAAGATTCTACCCTTCCCAAAGAGTTAACAGATTGAGAACTGAGGTGCAAACCTTTAGACAACAAGATGAGAAAAATCTATATGAAGCTTGGGAGAGATATAAAGAGTTGACAAGAAAATATCCTCCGGACATGTTCAATGAATGGGTCCAGCTACACATATTCTATAAAGGTTTGTCACAAGAATCAAAGAAGGCCCTAGACCACTCTTTAGGAGGCTCTTTCAACAAGAAGACAATTGAAGAGGCCATAGACATAATAGAAACTGAGTATTTCTATGCTTCTGATAGAAACTCAAAGAAGGGGATAATGGAGCTCAACTCTATGGATGCTCTGCTGGCTCAAAACAAGGTGATCACAGCTCAACTAGCAACTCTAACCAAACAAATGAAAAAGAATCAAGTCTCAGCCATCCATGCTCAAGCACCTATGCAAGAAGGAGATAGCCCAGAGGATGAATGTGAATGGGAGCAAGCCAACTATGTGAATAATTCATCAAGACAACCATATGATCCCAATGCTAAAACTTACAACCCAGGTTGGAAGAACCACCCAAACTTTGGATGGAGAAACCAACAAAACCATACCCAAGACCACAGACCATATCACTCTAACCAGTATCAATACAACAATCCCAGCCATCAATAAAACAACCATAGATCCTACCACAATTCACACAATGCCCCCTACCAATCCAACCAACAACCACATAACAACCACTCTCAATCTCAAGATGTATCATCCTCAGTCTCACAACCATGTGATAACAGCAACAACTTTGCAAGATTGGAGGCTACGATGTCACAATTAGTAGGGAGTATTGCCACTATTCCAGAAAGACAATTGCAAGCTGAAAAGAAGATAGATTCAATCCAAGAGGAGGCTAGATCCAACATAAAGAACCAAGGGGCAGCCATCTCAAAGTTGGAATCACAATTAGGATATCTATCCAAGCAAATACGAATGCCTACAAATAAATTCCCAAGTGATACCATGACCAATCCTAGAGGGGAATGCAAGGCCATCACACTAAAATGTGGGAAGGTGGTGAAAGAAACATCCTCAAGCCACAAGTTGCAAGAAGAAGAGGCTACAAATAACTCAGAACCCAACAAGGAAGAGGAGACACTTACTCCAGCCCCACCAAAGCAAGTCTTAAAGCCTTATGTACCAAAGGCACCCTACCCACAAAGGCTGAGAAAAGATGGGAAGGACAGCCAGTTTTCTAGGTTCTTGGAGATATTTAAGAGACTTCAAAACAACATCCCTTTTATAGCGGCACTAGAGCAAATGCCACTCTATGCCAAGTTTTTAAAAGATCTCATGACAAAGAAAAGAAACTATGGAGAAAAGGAAACTGTAGTGCTCACAGAGGAATGTCGTGCCATCATACAAAAGAAGCTTCTCCAAAAGATGAAAGATCTTGGGAGCTTCCAAATCCCCTGCATCACAGGGGATATTAGCATTAAAAAGGCACTATGTAATTTAGGGGCAATCATCAATCTTATGTCCTTAGCCATGATGAAAAGAATGAGAATTGAAGAGGCCAAACCAACAAGAATGGCTCTTCAATTAGCTGATAGAACATTCAAATTCCCTCATGGGGTGGCGGAAGACTTGTTGGTGAAAGTGGGAGAATTATATTCCTAGCAGATTTTGTTGTACTTGATATGGAGGAAGATTCCAATGCATCAATCATACTAGGAAGACCATTCTTGACAACAACTGGGGCCATAATTGATGTGCAAAAGGGAGAGTTGGTCCTAAGGCTACATGAAGAAAAGATGGTATTTAATGTTTTTACTGCCATGACCTACCCCAAGGAATCCATTAGAGAATGTATGATGGTGGACACAATGGATAAGATAGTTCAAGGAGTCCTAGAAGAAGATCAATGTGAAGAAGTAATGGAGCAAGATCCTCAAACATTAGGTGGTGAACTACCACAAGAAATCATAAAAGGCTCAATCATGTTGGACAAGGCAAGCAAGAAGAAAGTGGAAGCATCAAAGTTGGAGTTAAAAACCCTACCTCCAAGCTTGAAGTATGCCTACTTGGGTGACAATGACACATATTCAGTAATCATCAATTCAAGCTTGAGTGAGGAACAAAAAGAGGAGCTTATCAATGTGCTGAGATAACACAAGGATGCCATAGGATGGACACTTTTAAATTTGAAGGAATTAGCCCTTCAATGTGCATGCATAAAATCCTTCTTGAGGAGGATGCAAAGCCCTCAATACAACTACAAAGAAGGTTGAACTCCTCAATGCAATAAGTGGTGCAAAAAGAAGTGCTGAAATTATGGCAAGCAGGGGTGATTTATCCCATCTCAGACAGCCCTTGGGTGAGCCCTGTTCAAGTAGTTCCCAAGAAAGAAGGAATCACAGTTGTGCCAAGTGAAAGAAATGAGTTGATACCAACAAGAACAGTGACTGGATGGTGCATGTGTATAGACTACAGGAAGCTAAATGAAGCCACAAGGAAGGACCATTTTCCTCTACCATTCATGGATTAAAATGTTGGAAAGGCTTGATGAACATGAATACTATTGTTTCTTAGAAGGATACTCAGGCTACAACCAGATTGTAGTGGATCCTAAAGACTAAGAGAAGACTTCTTTCACTTGCCCTTATGGTGTTTTGTATATAGATGCATGCCCTTTGGTTTGTGCAATGCACCTGACACATTCCAAAGGTGCATGCTGTCCATTTTTTCTGATATGATTGAGAGGTTTATTGAGGTTTTCATGGATAATTTTTCAGTGTTCGGTGACTTATTCCCTAATTACCTACACCATCTTGCCTTGGTGCTCAAGAGATGCCAAGAGACTAACCTAGTTTTGAACTGGGAAAAGTGTCATTTCATGGTTACCGAAGGGGTAGTCTTTGGTCACAAAATCTCTAAGAAAGGCATAGAGGTAGATAGAGCCAAGGTGGAAGTGATTCAAAAATTGCCCCCACCTTACAATGTCAAGGCAATTAGGAGCTTCTTGGGACATGCTGGATTTTATAGAAGGTTCATTAGAGACTTTTCAAAAATTACCAAACCCTTGAGTAACTTGCTTGTCTCTAATGTACCATTCATTTTTGATAGAGAATGCATGCAAACCTTTGATGAGCTTAAAAGCAAGCTCTCCTCTGCACCTATTATAGCACTACCTAGCTGGGATTTACCTTTTGAATTGATGTGTGATGTATCAGATTATGCTATTGGTGCTGTTTTAGGACAAAGGAGAGACAAGCTAGTGCATGTCATCTATTATGCTAGCAAGGTCCTTAATGAAGCCCAAAGGAATTACACCACCACAGAAAAAGAATTTCTTGCTATAGTTTTTGCATTTGATAAATTTAGATCATATCTCATTGGGTCTAAAGTTATTGTGTTTACTAACCATGCAGCTCTTAAGTACTTGCTAACCAAGCAAGAATCCAAGTCTAGATTGATAAGATGGATCTTGTTACTCCAAGAGTTCAGCATTGAAATTAAGGATAGAAGTGGAGCAGAGAACAAGGTGGCTGACCACCTATCAACGATCCCACATGAAAAGAATGAAGTACATAGCCCTGGGGTAAATGAGAGCTTTCTAGATGAATAATTGATGATGATCCAAGAGACTCCATGGTTTACAGACATAGCCAATTTCAAGGCTATTGGAGAACTACCTTCCAACATCAACAAGCACTTAAAAAGGAAACTCATCAATGATGCCAAGCACTACCTTTGGGATGAGCCTTATCTCTTCAAGAAGTGTGCTGATGGGATTCTAAGAAGATGCATCTCTCATGAAGAAGAACAAGAGGTCTTTTGGTATTTCCATGGATCCACCTATGGAGAACATTTTAGTAGAGAAAGGACTACAGCTAAGGTGTTGCAATGTGGATTCTTTTGGCCTATGATATTCAAAGATGCAAAGGAGTTTGTAACAAGGTGTAATGAATGTCAAAGAGCTGGCAACTTACCCAAGAAAAATGAAATGCCACAAAGATTCATCATGGAATTGGAGTTGATTGATGTATGGGGTATTGATTTCATGGGACCATTCCCAACCTCATACTCAAACAAATATATATTGGTGGCTGTGGACTATGTATCCAAATGGGTAGAGGCCATAGCTACATCAAGAAATGACAACAAAGTGGTGATCAACTTCTTGAGAAAGAACATATTTAGCCGGTTTGGGGTTCCAATAGCTCTTATAAGTGATGAAGGAACTCACTTTTGCAACAAGTAACTTGAGACACTCCTCCTAAAATATGGTGTCAAGCGCAAGGTAGGAACCCCATACCACCCACAAACCAATGGTCAAGCTTAAATTTCAAATAGAGAGCTCAAGAGAATCCTTGAGAAGACTATTGGAAACTCAAGAAAAAATTGGTCCAAGAAGCTAGATGATGCATTATGGGCTTATAGGACAGCTTTTAAGACACCCATTGGCATGTCTCCATACTAATTGGTGTTTGGAAGGGCTTTTCATCTACCAGTGAAGCTTGAACATAGAGCATTTTGGGCTCTAAAAATGTTGAATTTTGATAATCAAGCTGCTGGGGAAAGAAGATTGTTGTAGCTCAATAAGTTATATGAATTCAGATCTCAAGCTTATGAAAATGCCAAGATTTATAAAGAGAAAGCAAAGAAATGGCATGATCAAAAGCTAGCAAGAAGGGAGTTTGTAAAGGGTCAAAAAGTGCTATTGTACAACTCGAGGCTCAAGTTTTTCCCAAGGAAGTTGAAGTCAAGATGTTCTGGTCAATTTACAGTCATCAAGGCTTCTCCTTATGGTCATGTGGAACTTATGGATGATAAAACATAGAGGACTTTCACTGTCAATGGTCATAGGCTTAAGCACTACTTGGGGGATTCATTGGATGAGCAAAGAGTGAACTATAACCTCAAATGAAGAGGAAGAATCGTCAAGCTAATGATGTTAAAGAAGCGCTAGTTGGGAGGCACCCCAACACTCATATCCTTTCAATTTCATGCTTTCTAGAGTAGCTTATGTTTAGTCACTTAAATTGTTTAATTTTTAGTTTCAGTCATTAGTTAATTAGTTGATAGTTTCCTTGCTTTGAATTTTAAAAGTCTTTCTAGCTTGCTGGAAATGCAACCTTGCATGCTATTCTATATGAGGTTGACTAATTGGGCTGAGAAACTAGCTAAAAAGCTATGTTTGGTGTGGCCACTAATCTACTTAATTTGAGCTTACATCAAAACAATTGAATTAATTTTGGGAGTAAGCCAAAAAATTAAGTTTGGTGTGGCCACCACCATAAGAGATCCATACATACAGCCCAATTGATTTATGTTTTAAGGCAATTAGTAAGTTGGTGGGTGCATAAAACAACCACTCTATTGTGTACGTATGAAATGGAAGTGGAAGAGTGTGAAGGAATTAAATTTATTCCACTCATAATGTACACAATAAATTCCAATCATGAGACCAATTACTATATGCAACGAATTTAAGTTTGGTGTCCAAAAGACACCCATTAAATGCCTTTTAACTGGAAGAATTTGAAGGAATTTCTGGTCACTAATGAGGGTTGTAACTGAATTTTTAAGAAGAAGTAGGGCCCACATGACATTGATCACTCATCAAGTCAAGGAGTCGAAGTGTACTTCACACTTTGGAACTCAAAATTCAGAAGAAAGCCGAACAGTTGGGGTTTGGCGCCTTTCCCCACGCTGGGCGCCACTCCCAAGTGTGAAAGCTTTAAAACTTTTCACCCAATTCATACCTTCCAGATTCTTCCCCCCTCTTCTCTATATAATACACTCACACAACCCTTTTCTTCACACTTTAAACTCCTCTAATATGAAACCCCTACTCTTCCCTATCTACTTCCTTGCTTTCTTTTCTTTCGTTCTTACCTTGTTCTTGCTTTCTTGATTAGGACAATCAAGTCCTAAGTTTGGTAACTTTTGATTTACTTTCCTTCTTTCCTTTCTTTCTCCATCCGTTCATCACTCTTTCAAACCCTTCCATCACAACCAAATGGCACCACCAAAAGCCACAACTTCAAAGAAAAGAAAGACTAAGGAAGCTGGCTCAGGCTCTGCAAGCCACAATAAGTTTAAATTCCTCTCATCCTTCCACTAAAACCAGTTTTATAGGTGGGTGAGTGAGAGGCAAATAATTCCTGAAGTTGGTTTTCAACTAGGGAGGAATGAGTACAGAGAAATCAACATTGAAATCAACAATAGAGGCTGGGCACTCTTGTGCAACCTACCAAAGAAGGTGGTGGAAAGCTTGGTGAGGGAATTCTACACCAATTCTGTCCTCCAACCTGGGCAACCATATGAATATCAAAGCTATGTGAGGGGGAAGAGTATTGATTATAGCCCTGCCAACATAGACAAGATGCTGATGGTGAAGCGCACAAGTTCCACCCGGAGCTATGAAAAAAGGGTGAAACAACTTGATCCTGAGTTTAAAGAAATCCTAAATGAGATTTGTGTTCTCAATGTTCAATGGATCAATGACAAGGATGGAAGGCCAAACCAATTGAGGAGAAGAGACTTGAGCCCCCAAGCTAGAGGGTGGCTAGACTTTGTGAGAAGATCCCTCAACCCCACCTCCAACACTTTGGAGGTAACATTGGAAAGGGTTGTGTTAATCTATAACGTCATGAAAGGGGAAAAATCAATGTGGGAGAGATGATTGCGAACAATATTTATAGGGTGTTGAAGAGCACCAAGGATAGCACAAGACTTGCATTTCCAAGCATCATTCAAAGGCTTTGTGATGAGGCTGGAGTGGAGAAAGTAATTGAAAAATATTGGTGGAGTAGGACAAACCAATCACAGCCAAAAAGATGGAGAAGGTGGTTGCCATCAACCCACTACAAAGAGCAAGGGAGAAGAGGGCTCATGTGCTAAGACCACAGGGGCCACCACAACAAGAAGAAATTTATGTCCAAGCACCATTCCTATAACTACCAACTCCATATCCACAATTCCCTGAAGGCTTCAATTGGGAGGAAATGCAAAGAAATATTCACCAAATGCAAGGAGACATCAACCATTTGAAAGAGGATGTGACTCAACTAAGGGAGTAACAAAAATGGGACCAAATACAAGAAAGTATTCAGCAACTCCAAGTGAGTGTGGAGTACATGAAGGAGCAACAAGGTCAATTTCACTGGGGAGAAATGCAAGGTAGCCTCAACAAGATCATGGAGTAAAATCAAGTGCAGCAGAGGAACCTTGCTGAGTTTGGCATCTTTATGAGGCTAGAACCACTTCAACAAGGCAGTATGATATAAACACACAAGTAAAGCTGAATCACTTGTGTAACGCAGTGGCTGCCTTGAACCCCGGTTATCCAACATTCATGCAAGGTAAGGAAGAGCTGAGTGCTAGGCAAGAAGAAATACTAGCCAAGCACAAAGAGGATAAAAGAACTTATATGAGGAGACTAGGCTTTTGGAAGCCAAGAGACACCCCTGCACAAGAAGGAGCATCCAAGAAAAAAGGATGGTGATGAGTCCTCCTCAAAGAAAAAGGATAAAGGGAAAGGGCCTATGAATTGAAGCTGCTCCAAGAATGCAAGGTTGTTGAGTCCCATGGTTAAAAATTTTATTTCTGAATTTTTACTTGATAGTTTGCATTAATAGTTAGTTGTTGTTTAGTTTTCTAGAATATTTCTATGAGTCCTTTGAGTTCTATATCAATAAAAGTAGTTTGTTCTCATAGAATCAATGATGAGTTGTTGCAAAAACAAGAGAAAGAGACTAAGACCCAAGTGAGATAATACAAGATTAAGAGATAAGGAACAAGTATGGAATCATGAGTGAACATCTAAAAGTAAATAAACCATAATGAACAATTAAACATAGAGGATATAACAAGTAAATGCTAAGGATGATCCTTGAATATCTATAGAACTAATAAGTAGTAAGCAAAAGACCCAAGGCTCAGAGCATCAACTACTGGGATAAAAAAAAGAAACAAATAGCTCAAAAAGCCAAGATTCTAGTAGATACTTGTGGTGAAGATTTTTCAAGAAGAGAAACCTGAGCAAGTAAATTCTTAGGGGTGTTTTAACATCTAGTACCCTAAAACCAACTGGTTTTCGAGTGCTAATTGAAAGCTTAATCTAAAGGGTCATCTTGAGACAAAACACTTAGAGTCGTGGTTAATCAAAGAAACAAAAGAGAATAGAAAAGAAAAGAAAAATAATAACAAATCTTGCTACTTAAAGGTGACAATCAATAGAAAGGATCTCTAAAGGCAAGCACTTAAAAAGAATCCTCAAAGGTTTAAGAGTTCATTGTGGTATGGACATAATAAGGATCATGCATGAGTTGATACTTAGCCTTTATCTTTAATTGTGAACACACTCTTGTAAGGGTCAAGTCTCAATCCATTAAGAATAATTCACATTGATTTATTTAGGGACAAGCAAAACTTAAGTTTGGTGTTGTGATGACTTGCATCATCTACCTCTTTCTCTTATCTAAAAAGATCATAGAAATAGTGCAATCTCATTCAATTAATGCAATTTCATGAACTGAATGATGAATTTTATGGTACATTGCTTTGAAATAAGTTTTGTTTGAATTTTAGGTGAAAAGAGCAACAAAAGAAGAAAGAAATAAAAAAGGGGAGCTGGGCGTGTGTTCTGGGCGTGCCACTTGGTGCAAACGCCAGTAATTTGAATGAGCGTGGCACGCCAGCCAAGGGGCATGGCATGCCAGTTATCAAGACCAGAGAAGAATCCATGAAGCTTACTATGGGCGTGGCACGCCAGAGCCAGGCATGGCACGCCAACTATGCATTCCAGGGAGCATTCTTGAAGACTCACTATGGGCGTGGCACGCTAAAGCCAAGCGTAGCATGCCAACTATATATTCCAGAGAGCATTTTTTGGAGACACACAAGGGGGCGTGGCACGCCAGGCTGGGCATGGCACGCCAACACTATTATGTACAATGGGCGTGCCACTTGAGGTCGAAGGCGTGGCATGCCAATGCAACTAAGCAGAGGGGAGTTGAAGGTCCAAAATACTGGGCGTGCCACTTGGGCTCAAAGGCATGGCACGTCAACCCTGTTCTTACCCTGGGCGTGCCACTTAAGCTCGAAGGCGTGGCACGCCAGTTCATTGTTCCAAAAAGGAAGGATGCAACCCCCACCATGGGCGTGCCACTTGAGGTCGAAGGCGTGGCACGCCAACACAAGCAACCAAGGAAGAAGGACAATGGGCGTGCCACTTGAGACTTAAGGCGTGGCACGCCAAGGCAAAGTGACCAGGGGCGTGCCACTTGAATACTGGGCGTGGAACGCTAGTTACTGGACCAGAAGGGCTACTCATGCTTTATCAAGGGTGTGGCACGCCAGTTTTGGGCATGGCACGCCCGTGTTGTTGAACAGAGAAGAGAATGAAGCCCCTATCAAGGGCGTGGCACGCCAGTTCAAATATCCAGAGAGGAAGAAGAAGAAAATCACACTGAGCGTTCCACTTGAGCTCGAAGGCGTGGCACGCCAGGTTAGCTGTAAGAGAAGGGCATGCCACTTTGAAGCCAGGCGTGGCACGCTGATGACAAGTCATCTTAGCCTATTTTAACTAGTCTTTTTTTCTTTCGTTTTCATTGGAATTATGCACTTTCTTGAGCTACAAGCAAGCCAATTGGGTAGATTTTCATGTTTCCCTTGATTGAATCAACCATGTATGAATTCATGCTATTTCATGAGGTTTTATACTATAATTGTCACATATTATGAAAGAATGAATATCTCATGATTTTAAGCATAGCTTTGATGTGTTTGGTTGATTAATTATAGGTGAAGAAAGCTTGGAGAAAGGTTGAAGCAAGAAGGAATAGCTACGAGTAAAGAGAAGACAATGGAATAAGTGAAATTGAACCAGGAAGCAAAAATCTGGACCTAAAGTTAGCATCAAACTTTTGCACAAACTTTTGGTTGAAAAGTTAGCCCCAACGTTAGCCCCCTAACTTGGAGGCTAACGTTGGAATTTGAAAATCACTCCCTGGGTACCAAAAGTTTGCGCCAACGTTAGCCCCCTAACTTTGAGGCTAACGTTGGCACATGAAATTCACCCCTGGGCACCAAAAGTTTGCGCCAATGTTAGCCCCCTAACTTTGAGGCTAACGTTGGCATGAAGAAAACCTCCCTGGGCACCAAAATTTTGCGCCAACGTTAGCCCCCTAACTTGGTGGCTAACGTTGGCACATGAAAATCACAAGGAGGAGCAAAAGTTTGCGCCAACGTTAGCCCCCTAACTTGGTGGCTAACGTTGGTGCCACAAGTACACAAGGTAAGGCCAACGTTAGGGCCAAAGTTAGACCCCTAACTTTGGCACCAACGTTGGTATCAGCAGATTTTGGTAGCTGACCCCTAACTTTTGCTCAAACTTTTGGTCCAACTTTTGCAAAACTCCAACCCGGTTCAATTGGTTCACTTTGGTTCTTCTCCAAACTTCAAGAGCAATCAACCAAGGCCTCTTTCAACCCAATTCCACAAAGATCAAAGGCCCAACTCAAGGCTTGAAGATCATTTGAAGAAAGTGTATAAATAGGATAGAATTCAAGTTCTTCGGGGAGCTTTTCTTTTGGAATTTTCATAATAGTTTTCGGAGAGCTTTGGATATTGAGTGATCTTTAATTTCTTTGTCTTGGGGAAGGAGAATTCACTTCTCTTCCTCTCAGTTTTATTGCTTTCAATTTCAATTACAATTGTCTTGGATTTTGGGTTGGAGAATTGAAGAAATTCTGTTTCAATCTCATCCTTGGATCTCTCTGTTTATTTACTGCTTAATTGAATTTCCATTTCTGTTACTTGCTTCTCATCTACTTTCCTTGAAATTTACAATTTCCTTTAAATTGTTCTTGTTGGATCTAGGAAGGCATTGAGATCTAGACTTGGTTTTCTAGTCTCTGGGTCCTGAGATCTGAATTCCCAATTTACATTTTGTTTCTTGCTTTTAATGTTCATTTACTTTACTGCTTCAAGATCTGATTCAACCCAAACCTTCTTTTACTCTTTTGTTTGATGCAAGTTACTTTTCTTTGTTTAATTTCTGCAAATCCAACTCCCAATCCCCTTTACATTTCGAGCCATTTACATTTCTTGCACTTTAAGATTCCGCAATTTACATTTCTTGCACTCTAAGTTTCTGCCATTTAATTTCTTGTTCTTTAAGATTCAGCAATTTAATTTCCTGCTCTCTTTAATTTCATGCAATTTACATTCTGCAAATCACAAATCACCCAACCAACACTTGATTCGCTTGACTAAATCAACCACTAAGCTAAAATTGCTCAATCCTTCAATCCCTGTGGGATCGACCTCACTCCCGTGAGTTATTATTACTTGATGCGACCCGGTGCACTTGCCGGTTGGATTTGTGTGTTTTGGGAGAAATTTATTTTTCACCAAAATACTCATCAAGTTTTTGGCGCCGTTGCCGGGGATTGATTAGATTGACAATGATTAAGTGAGGTGGTGATCTAGATCAAGCACTTTTTCTTTAATTTTTGACTAACCCACTAACTGTTTGAAGTTTTTCCTGAGCTAATAGAAACCTCATTCTAGCAATAGAGTGAAATTTCCTTGGCTCATCCTGCTGAATATGATTTTCATAGCTTGAAAAACAAACGAGAGGAGTGGTTTTCGTTCATTACTCTCTCAAGTTTGCCAACTGTTTGATACTTTGTGTCAACTGATCCTTCAATCATATCCTAGCCTGAATATGCTCTATCTTCACTTGAATTGGTTGTGACTGTGCAGATCATGGAAGGGAACTCAACAAATTCTAGCAATCATGAGAGTAATACCCCCACCTTGGATGATAATGTAACCCATAGTTCGAAGCAACTATCCATAGCCATGAATGATGTTGCCCAATGGTTTGAAGCTTTTCCACAAGGAAGCATTATCGGATGGGAAGAACTGATGAATGGACTCCTAGTCAAATTTAACCCATCACAAAGAGTTGTTAAGCAAGAGGCAGAAGTGCATCCATTAGAGAAAGAAATTGAAGGTGCTCGTGCAGTAATAAGCCAAAACAAGCAGATGCATCAGCAGACTCTACAACAATTAGATATGATGGCTAGAAAAATCACTGAGTTGAGACATGCTGTAGTACATACATACAACCTGACTCAAAGCTCATATGGGTGTAATCAAGCTGAACACAGCTTTGGGGCCATTAACCATGAGCAACAAAGCTATGAGCAACTACAAGCTCCAAGCAATCACTCTAGCATGCTCCAGAACAGGCCTCAGAATGATGTGTACAATCCACCTTGGAGAACTCATTCTAATGGGAGGGGGGTTGAGAACCAAAACCAAAGACCAAGGGACTTCAACTGCAACAATCCCAACTTCAAAAATCAACTTAAAACACACCCCCACAACAACAATCACACACACTTCCAATCCCGTCCTACCTCACCATTCGCTCAAAATGACCTTCATCAACCACCACAATTGCCACAACCACTTCCAACCTTTCAAAGGATCTATATTCTAGAAATGCTGATGGAGAGGTCCATCAAAATTCAAGAAATGATGGCAATAGAGCGGGAAGAAATAAAGAAGCATCAAGAGATGATAAGCAAGAACCAGGAGGCTTCACTCAGAAGACTTGAAAGGCAGGTGGAACAATTAGTGCAAAACCTTGCTGAATTGGGTGAGAAAAAGGGGACTCTGAACCCAAAGAGCCATGAAAAGGATGCTGTGTTGAAAGAGAAGGGAGTCATGGAGGAAAATAAGAAGGCTATGGAAAGAGAAATAGAGGGAAGGAAGCCCATAGCAAGAGGAGGAAACCTAAGGCAACAGAAGCCTCAACTTCCATGAGCACAGAGTGAAGGATGTCAAGCTAGTGACAATAAAAGAGCGCTTGTTGGGAGGCAACCCAACCCGAGGTAGTTTTCTGTTCATAACTATTTTAATAAAAAGGTTAATTAGTTTTATCTATAATGCAAGAAGCTAAGTTTGGTGTTGCACACCAAAACAATCTAAGGGAGAATGAAGGATTCTAAGTTTGGTGTCCACCAAAACCCCATTAAAACACACATTCTCACTTTCTGCATAATGTAGGCTTCAAGCATACTGGATGAACTAGTTAGCCATTTTACTGTTTTTTCTTAGTTTCCAGTTCTATCACTTTTGAAAAAGAAAAAGAAATTATCACAAATGGTTAACCATTGGCAAGGTACTAAGTTTGGTGTTCCCACACCAAAGTAAGTTTAAAAGGCCCGCAAATAAATCATGAAAATTAACCATTGTTTCCAAGTGCTTGGGGAACAAGCAACTTTCAATATCATTGCAGAATGACATACAAGCTTTTGGAGGTTTGAACATCATCAAAAAGGAGAAAGATGAACATGAAGGTCAGCAACAATGATGGTGAGAAGAAGGAAAGCAAGTAAACTTCAACAGGTTGTATTGTTAAGTCATTGTTTTGCATCAAATATTGCTGTAATTGAAAGTTGGATTGTATCCTTATATGCCCTGCTTGTCTGCATAGCATAGTCTTTCTTTATAATTCAATAAGCAAGAGGCTTGATCATTCACAACATTCTCATCTTCAAAACTTGTTTGCACTCAATTTCCAAGAAATGCATCACATGAAAGTTCTTTGAAAAGAAGGATTGAGGAATTAAACAATTTTGAGGCAAGCAAAAGATTAGGAGAAGTGGTGGTTCTAGTTATATGATAATGTATTGAGGTTGCATGCTTGTGAAAACTTGCATGGGAGCTCATAGGCGGGACATGAAGTTCAAAGAAGTATTGTGGAGATTCTCAAAAACTTATTGATCCAAGAAGCAGCAAACAAAACAAAAGGAAATAAAGAAAATACAAAAGCAAAAAAAGAACATGGCCCAAGGCTCTGAGCATCAATTACTAGGCAGAAAAAGAAAGAAAGAAACAAAAACTCAAAGAGTTGTTATCCTAGTAAATGCTTGTGGTTGAAGTGTGTCAAGGAAAGAGGCTTGAGCAAGTAAATCCTTAGGGGTGCTTTAACACCTAATACCTTAAAACCAACTGGTTTAGGAGTATTGATTGAAAGCTTATCTAAAGAGCCGCTTTGAGACATGATACTTAGAGTCGAGGCCAAAGCACAAGAATTATAAGCTGCTTCAAGGTGATTACATATAAAGAGATCTCCATGATACCATTTGGATGAAAATCCTAAGACCTACGACTCCCAATATGTAAGGACTAGTCAGCACTGAAGCCCTTGCATGAGCATATGATTTAGAGTTCACCCCAATGTTACTTGATCACTTCACTCACTGTACTTTACAATTGTTCCTCAATCCATCTTAATTAAAATAATCTCTGAGCATAATTCTTTTCTTGCTTGGGGACAAGCAAGCTTTAAGTTTGGTGTTGTGATGACAAGTCATCTTAGCCTATTTTAACTAGTCTTTTTCTTTCGTTTTCATTGGAATTATGCACTTTCTTGAGCTACAAGCAAGCCAATTAGGTAGATTTTCATGTTTCCCTTGATTGAATCAACCATGTATGAATTCATGCTATTTCATGAGGTTTTATACTATAATTGTCACATATTATGAAAGAATGAATATCTCATGATTTTAAGCATAGCTTTGATGTGTTTGGTTGATTAATTATAGGTGAAGAAAGCTTGGAGAAAGGTTGAAGCAAGAAGGAATAGCTAGGAGTAAAGAGAAGACAATGGAATAAGTGAAATTGAACCAGGAAGCAAAAAGCTGGACCTAAAGTTAGCATCAAACTTTTGCACAAACTTTTGGTTGAAAAGTTAACCCCAACGTTAGCCCCCTAACTTGGAGGCTAACGTTGGAATTTGAAAATCACTCCCTGGGTACCAAAAGTTTGCGCCAACGTTAGCCCCCTAACTTTGAGGCTAACGTTGGCACATGAAATTCACCCCTGGGCACCAAAAGTTTGCGCCAACGTTAGCCCCCTAACTTTGAGGCTAACGTTGGCATGAAGAAAACCTCCCTGGGCACCAAAAGTTTGCACCAACGTTAGCCCCCTAACTTGGTGGCTAACGTTGGCACATGAAAATCACAAGGAGGAGCAAAAGTTTGCGCCAACGTTAGCCCCCTAACTTGGTGGCTAACGTTGGCGCCACAAGTACACAAGGTAAGGCCAACGTTAGGGCCAAAGTTAGACCCCTAACTTTGGCACCAACGTTGGTATCAGCAGATTTTGGTAGCTGACCCCTAACTTTTGCTCAAACTTTTGGTCCAACTTTTGCAAAACTCCAACCCGGTTCAATTGGTTCACTTTGGTTCTTCTCCAAACTTCAAGAGCAATCAACCAAGGCCTCTTTCAACCCAATTCCACCAAGAGCAAAGGCCCAACTCAAGGCTTGAAGATCATTTGAAGAAAGTGTATAAATAGGATAGAATTCAAGTTCTTCGGGGAGCTTTTCTTTTGGAATTTTCATAATAGTTTTCGGAGAGCTTTGGATATTGAGTGATCTTTAATTTCTTTGTCTTGGGGAAGGAGAATTCACTTCTCTTCCTCTCAGTTTTATTGCTTTCAATTTCAATTACAATTGTCTTGGATTTTGGGTTGGAGAATTGAAGAAATTCTGTTTCAATCTCATCCTTGGATCTCTCTGTTTATTTACTGCTTAATTGAATTTCCATTTCTGTTACTTGCTTCTCATCTACTTTCCTTGCAATTTACAATTTCCTTTCAATTGTTCTTGTTGGATCTAGGAAGGCATTGAGATCTAGACTTGGTTTTCTAGTCTCTGGGTCCTGAGATCTGAATTCCCAATTTACATTTTGTTTCTTGCTTTTAATGTTCATTTACTTTACTGCTTCAAGATCTGATTCAACCCAAACCTTCTTTTACTCTTTTGTTTGATGCAAGTTACTTTTCTTTGTTTAATTTCTGCAAATCCAACTCCCAATCCCCTTTACATTTCGAGCCATTTACATTTCTTGCACTTTAAGATTCCGCAATTTACATTTCTTGCACTCTAAGTTTTTGCCATTTAATTTCTTGTTCTTTAAGATTCAGCAATTTAATTTCCTGCTCTCTTTAATTTCATGCAATTTACATTCTGCAAATCACAAATCACCCAACCAACACTTGATTCGCTTGACTAAATCAACCACTAAGCTAAAATTGCTCAATCCTTCAATCCCTGTGGGATCGACCTCACTTCCGTGAGTTATTATTACTTGATGCGACCCGGTGCACTTGCCGGTTGGATTTGTGTGTTTTGGGAGAAATTTATTTTTCACCAAAATACTCATCACACGCCACTCACACGCCAGGCACATGGTTTATTTTATTAGAGTTTTCAATTGTAATTTCCTTTTCCTTTTTGTAATTTTTACTTTTTAGTGATAGGAGTAGTATATATACCCCCTGAGAGTACTGAAAAAGGGGTGAGAAAAAGGGGGATTGATAGTTTAGCTTTAGTTTTACCTTTACACTTCACTTCATCTTCTTCCATCGCTTGTACTTTTCTCTAAGCTATGAGTAGCTAAACTCCCTCTCATTGGGAGAGGGAGCTCTGTTGTACTTGATGGATTAATGATAGTGAAATTCTTATTCTCTTTATCTTCTTTTTGATTTGCTAGAAGGAATTTCGTTCTTCATGCTTAATGTTCAATCATCTTGAAAAAGAGGTTGAATGCAAAATGGGTTTCATGGGAACCTTGGAAAAGGAAACATGAAACCGTGCTTGAAATCCCTTCTCACACTTGAGTATATCTAGATTTTGGGATTTGGATATGGTGACATAAAATCCACCCACTATTTGGATCTATAAAGATGTGTGGTATAATTAGGGACCAAGCATATCTCTCTTCGTGAGCAATTAGACCAAGGAATTGGCTGATTATCAAGATTTGAGAGACTGAATCACCAAGGAATTGGGGGTTCAATCAATCATGATTGCCAAGAGGTCAATGGGTTGCATGATTGAAGAAGAGATGATCTAGATCTAATCCAAAAAGAGCAGCATCTCCTAATCCCAATGAATCTTCCCTATTCTTATATTCCATATTCTTTATAGCTTTCTTTAATTTCTGCTATCACCCATTCCCCATTTACAATTCAGTCATTTATGTTCCAACACTTTACATCTTTGTTATTTACTTTTCTGCACTTTATTGCTTTTCTTTACCTTTAAGTCATTTACATTTATGCTAATTTAGAATTCTGCATTCAACAATCTCTATTGCTTAGCTTAACTAATTCACCCATTGATTAAAGTTGCTCAATCTACCAATCTCTGTGAGATTCGACCCCATTCATAGTGGGTTATTACTTGACGATACTTTGGTGCGCTTGCCAAGGAATGGATTCATTATATAGTGAGTGAATTTCGGTCATCACTTGTACCTTGGAGCTTTATGTAAGGTTATATATTTATATGTTCTGTTCTTATCATGCTTATGCATTTAGTTATCTGAGGTCGATCACGTACATGAGGAGAGAGTGAAGGTAATCCGTCAGCTGACAACTATGCTGAATTTATGGCAGCAATGACTAACCTAGCCAATGCGATGCAAGTGAACACTACTGCGACTACTCGTGCCCTAGGGAGAACGGGATAAGGAAATGGGAATGGAACTGGAGAAGGAGCTGGGAACAAATTAGAAGTTGGACCGAAGACTCTTGTTGCTTTTTTGAAGGTTAACCCACCCACTTTCAAGTGATCGATAGATCCTACTGAAGCTGATAATTAGTTTCAAGCCATAGAGTGTGCATTGCAAGCTCAACATGTTCTGAAAAATCAGTTCGTAGAGTTTATGGCATATCAGTTATTGGGTGAGGCTTAGCATTGGTGGCAGAGAGAGTGCCGACTAATGCAACTACAGAATAAAGAAATCCCCTAGGAGTTGTTTCAGACCGTCTTCTACAAGAAGTACTTTCCGGAGTCCATGAGGGAGGCAAGAGAGTTGGAACTCATGCAGCTGAAACAAGGGTTTATGATGGTAGTACACCAGCAAGTTTGAGGAACTTTGTAGGTTCTCAAGGATTTGTCAGGGTGTTCTTGAGTCCTATAAGAGCTGGAAGTGTATCAAGTACCAAAGAGGACTTAAGGATGACATCATGACTGCTGTAGCTCCATTTGAGATAAGGAGATTCTCTGAACTGGTGAACAAGGTGAGAGTTGTGGAGAAATATTCCAAGAAGACAGTTTTGGTGAGAGATGCTCATGGTGGTACCAGTAACCAGGGTCGTGGAAAATATTTTCCATCAAGGGGACAAAACTTCAAAACGGGTGGACATGCCCCTCACGTCCTCAGGGTCAAGGCAACTTCAAGGGACCAACTATGGCCAGTATCCCCTAGCTAAAGGGAATGGTATATGTTATACTTGTGGACTACTTGGGCATATTGCCAAGAATTTCCCTCATAGGAGAAATCAGAATGTGGGTCAGAACCAACAGCAAGGCCGTATATTTGCTTTGGATGCAGGTGATGCAACGGGATCTATGATGAATCCACATTTCATGGTATTTAATTACTTTAATTGAGTGGATTTTATTACTTTTCTCATATTTATTCATTGAAATAGCATAGTTTCATGATTTCTTCATAAATTGTGCTTGAAAGTAAAAACATGCTTTTTAGGCCCTTAATTGCTAAATTTTATTCACTTTAATTCCATTTGATGCCTTGATGTATTTTTTGAATGATTTAAGATTTTGAAGGCAAGAATGACTTGAAGAAATGGAAGAAAATCATGCAAAGTGGAAGAATTCAAGAAACGAAGGATTTGCAAAGCTGTCAATCCTAACCTCTATGTACTAAATTGATCATAACTTGAGTTATAGAGGTCCAAATGAGGCAGTTCTAGTGACATTAGAAAGCTAACATCCGAGGCTTCAAAATGATATGCAATTGTCTTTAGTAGACATGAAGTTGTGTGTGCGTTGTGTGCATATGAACGCGTTTAAGTGAATGCCTCATTTAATGCAGCACATGATCAGCAATTTCTAGCCCATTTTGGGCCCCATCCAACTCATTTCTGACACTATTATTGAACCAAGAATTGAAGGGGGATGAACAAAGTAATCATAGTTTAGGCTTTTATCATTGATGAGCAGATAATTTATACGCTTTTTGGCATTATTTTTACATAGTTTTCAGTATAATTTAGTTAGTTTTTTGTATATTTTTATTAGTTTTTAAATAAAAATCACATTTCTGGACTTTACTATGAGTTTGTGTGTTTTTCTGTGATTTCAAGTATTTTCTGACTGAAATTGAGGGACTTGAGCAAAAATCAGATTCAGAGGCTGAAGAAGGACTGCAGATGCTGTTGGATTCTGACCTCCCTGCACTCAAAGTAGATTTTCTGGAGCTACAGAACTCCAAATGGTGCGCTCTCAATTGCGTTGGAAAGTAGACATCCAGGGCTTTCCAGAAATATATAATAGTCCATACTTTTCCTAAGTTTAGATGATGCAAACTGGCGTTCAATGCCAGTTCCATGTTGCATTCTGGAGTTAAACGCCCGAAACAGTTTGCAAAGTGGAGTTAAACGCCAGAAACAGGTTACAAACTGGCGTTCAACTCCAAGAGAAGTCTCTACACGTGTAAAACTCAATGCCCAGCCCAAGCACACACCAAGTGGGCCTCGGAAGTGGATTCTTGCACTATTTACTTATTTCTGTAAACCCTAGTAACTAGTTTAGTATAAATAGGACTTTTTACTATTGTATTTACATATTTAGTTTCATCTTTAGATCATGTTTGGGTGCTGGCCATTCAGCCATGCCTGAACCTTCATCACTTATGTATTTTCAACGGTAGAGTTTCTACACACCATAGATTAAGGTGTGGAGCTCTGCTGTTCCTCATGAATTAATACAAAGTACTATTGTTTTTCTATTCACTTCAAGCTTATTCCGATTCTAAGATATCCATTTGCACCTCAATATGAATGTGATGATCGTGACAGTCATCATCATTCCCAACCCATCAACGCGTGCCTGACAACCACTTCTGTTCTACCTTAGACAGAATGAGTATCTCTTAGATATCTAATACAGGAGACCAAGTCCGAGATATTAGAGTCTTCGTGGTATAAGTTAGAACCCATGGAATGCCATTCCTGAGATCTAGAAAGTCTAAACCTTGTATGTGATATTCCGAGTAGGATCTGGGAAAGGATGGCTGCGACGAGCTTCAAACTCGCGAGTGCTGGGCGTAGTGACAGACGTAAAAGGATCAATGGATCCTATTCCAGTATGATCGAGAACCGACAGATGATTAGCCATGCAGTGACAGCGCATTGGACCATTTTCACTGAGAGGACAGGATGTAGCCATTGACAACGGTGATGCCTAACATACAGCTTGCCATAAAAAGGAGTATGAATGATTGGATGAAGACAATAGGAAGGCAGAGGTTCAGGAAGAACAAGCATCTTCATACGCTTGTCTGAAATTCTCACCAATGAATTACATAAGTATCTCTATCCTTAATTTACGTTTTATTTATCTTTTAATAATTAAATCTCTATAATCAATTGAATCCACCTGACTGAGATTTACAAGGTGACCATAGCTTGCTTCAAGCCGACAATCTTCGTGGGATCGACCCTTACTCACGTAAGGTTTATTACTTGGACGACCCAGTGCACTTGCTGGTTAGTTGTGCGAAGTTGTGACAAAGAACTAAGATTATGAACGTGCGTACTAAGTTTTCAACGTCATTACCAAGGAATGAACCGTCACGATTTCCGCACACCAATCATGTTTTAGGTGATTCTAAAGAGAGCAGCTCCAACTTCTCTCTAGAGTTCTAGGGTTTTAGCTTAGTTTTCTCTCTAGTTTTAGGTTTTGATCTTACTTTAGGGATTTAAATCCTCTAAATTTTGAATTTCACTTTAGAGAGTAAAGTTTGATCTCTCACCCTTGAATGGTTTCTTTCTCATATTTTCTCTTGGTCCCACCTATGAAATAAATGGTGAGAGATCAAACTTTACTCTCTAAAGTGAAATTCAAAATTTAGAGGATCTAAATCCTTACTTTAGTTATGTTTTCCTTGTATTTTCTTATTGTAGCATCTTAATTCTCTTAGTTTCTTGTTAATTTATTTTATTTTGTTGCTTTTATGTTCATGAACTCTCTTGTTAATTGTGATTCCATTTAATACAATTTGATGTTTTTATGTTTATTGTTGCTTAATTGAGTTGCTATTATTATTTTCTTGTAATTGGTAGTTGTAAATTTTATTATTCATGCAATTTACCATGCTTTTCCTTTTATTCGTACCAAGTGTTTGATAAAATACCTCTTTTAGTTTTAGTGTAGTTTTTTCACACTCTTGGCCTAGAATTGAGGACTTTGGTGACCTTGATTCATTGATGTCCAATATTAGTTGATAAATTAGGGTTGTTATAGTTGATTTGGTTTCCACTAACACTAGTCTTTCACTAAGCTAATTAGTGAGTTGGCTAGGATTTGTGGATTAAGATCAATTCTGCCTATTTAACTTATCCTTGATGTTAGGGTTGACTAAGTAGGATTAACTCTTCATAATCATCTGTTTTTGTGGTCAATGGCTAGGATAGGTAACCTTAACTCTCAGTCCTTGCCAAGAGGTTTCTTAGCATTTGAATTTTCCTTTCTTTTGATTAATTGCCTTGAGTTTGATTACTTTTTGATATTTAGTCATTGTTTGTTTCTTTAATTTCTTGCTATTTATATTTCTTGTCTCTTGCCATCAAACCCTCTTACCTCATAGCCAATAATTGAGCACTTACTTGAAATTTCCAGGGAGACGACACGAGGTTTAAATACTCTCGGTTTTTATTGGTTTGCATTGTGACAAACAAATTAAACTTTGATGTGGGGATTTGATTACCGGTTTGGACTACGCTTGCAACGAAGCGATTCTTTTATTGAAAAGAAATTCCGAACCGACGATTTTCCTTACACCAAGTTTTTGGCACCATTGCCGGAGAATTGCAATGTGTGCTTGTTATTGGCTATTGTGAATATGTTAATATGTAAATAGCTTATTTTTTAGTTCTTTTCTTGTTCTTGTTAGTAATTAGGAGATTGCTTTCTTTTGTTTCTTGATACATTTTATTTTTGTTCTCTCTTTTCTATGAATTCTCATCCTTTTGGCTTAGAGTTTAGTTGTTACTATGTTGTAGGGAATGGTGATTCTAATGCCAGTTCGCATTATGGGACAGAAGATCCATTGAGGGAGGAGCCGCATTATTATACACAACCTTCATGGCAACAACCTCCTCCGCTTCACTATGAGCACAACCCTTACTATGGTGCACACCAATTTAGTGGGTATAGTGGATCTTCTTATGGTTATCAACTACCACCATATGCCTATGAACCATATCCTTAACATAGCCTTCAACCACAATATTCTCAAGCCCCATTCTACCACCAAACATCTCCATATGAGCCTAAACCATACCCATCATGCCACAACCTTTATGTTCCTCATGAACAACCTTATGAACCAGGCTTAGAACCACCATAATTCTAACACCAATACTTCACATTATCTCAACATTCTCACCAATATCAACCACCTTCTACATATGAAGACCTTCTCGCACATGGTGAACCTTCTTTTTCCCCACAACCTTCAATGGAGGAAGCACTCTAATTCTTGCTTCAACAGCAAGAAGAGTACCAAAAGAGGCAAGAAAACTTCATGGCTACCTTAGCCGGAGCCTTATCTCACCTAGCCTCATTACGTTGTTCCAATAATTCAAGCACTTCCATGGATGAAAGTGAATAATCAACTTCAATTGAAGCATGTAAAATGGAAGAGAGCTTGGAACTTCAAGGGAAAGAAGAGGAGTTGAAGCATGAGTTGCAAGTGAAGGAGGTTGAAACCAAAGAATTAGAAGTGGTTGAAGAATTTAAAGATGTTGAATAAGAAAACAAGCTTGCTAAAGCTTGTCAAGAGGTGGAGATCATACAAGAGAAGCAAAGGGGAGTAGAACTCACACTGCTAAAGCCATTTGAAGTCCCTCATCCTAAGTCACCATCCACTCCTTCATTTAAGTGGGTAAAATCTTTAACCTTAAGCTTTATTATCCCGCTTGAATATAGTTTAATTGAAACAGATTGTCAACTTAGGAATCTTTTTGGATTGGAAAGTAAGAGGGAGTTAGGTAGTGGTTGGAAACATGATCCTAGGTTCATTGAGGTTGAATCTTTGAAGCTTGGTTTCAATGGTTGGTGTGATGCCAAATTGAGTGGATCTCGAAGGATGTTTGGATGCTTAAGTAATAGTTCGAAATGCTTGCCGCCCGGATGGAATCACAGGAGTCAACAAGAAGATCGGGTGTACAAGATTTGGGATTCTGGAGGCTAATTGAAATACAAACATTGGTGGAGATTCAAAGAAGAGTTCAAGCACAAGCCTCCCTGAAAAGAGCTCTCCAAAATGTCCAACATAAGGACTTTAAATAAAAGTACTAGGTGGGAGACACCCCCACCATGGTAACACTTTTCCAACTCTTTTCCTCTCTTTTAGCTTTTGTTTGATTAAATTTTGATCCTTTTGCTTAATTTGTTTTGTTGGATTTTAGTCTTGATCATGTGTTCTTGAGGAATAATATATTTTGGGGTTGGAAAAAAAAAACTTTGTTAGTTACCATGTTTGGTGCCTTAGAGCCTTTAAAATTTTGCAAAAATAGAGTTTTATGCGTACGCACACATGCCCTCTTTCAGTAAGTTGTGCGTGGGTACACACTTGTGTGTTCGCACGCTTCATTTAGAGCTTCCTGTCAGGTGCGTGCGCAGCAACCTGTGCGTGCGCACATATATCCTTTAACCTGTGCGTACGCACAAACAGTTTTTCACTCTCTGCCGGGTACCCACGCACGCTGCTGTGTGTGCGCACACCCTCCATTTTTTACCTTTTGTGTATACGCACGGGCATGTATGCGTACGCACAACTCCTTTATTACCACTACTCCACTTCTTTTCTTCTTCCTTCTCTGTTCTTCTTTTCCCATGGCTCTCCTTCTCTTCTCTCCAACTTCATCATCACCCACCATCCACTATCATCTCCATTTATTATTTAGTTAGTTTAATTTTCTATTTTAGTAGATTAGGTTGTTAGTATAGGTTAGATTTTGGTGATAAGTGTTGGATTACTGATTTGATTTACTGATTATGTTAAGATATTACTGCTGATTACTGACAGGATGCTATTTTAGCATCATCGTTGTTGATATTTATTATTGGATATCTTTATTGAGGCCATACTTTGCTGCTTGGTATTGAATTTTGAATGTTGGACATTTATACATACCAAGTACTTATGACATTGCCTTCAAGAATATTGATGGACTTCTAAATTGCATATTGTAGCTAGCCACCATGTAATTTGAATTCAGTATTTATTATATGGCAATGGTGTGTAGTTGATGCATTTTTTTAGGTGATACTTGTCTATGATTGATTTTTATTTACATCACCTAGTTGATGCATTGAAATTAAGGGATTGTGAAATTGGATCGTAAGCTCACTTAGTGACATTTTTTGAGCTTTTTAAGCTTTGTGGATCATGCTTGCTATGTGATTAATCTTATCCAATATCTCTCTTTTTCTAAGTTTCATAGCAACCATGTTTCCCACTTCATGTCAATTAGGTGATAACAAACTTCAAAGTGTGTCATTACTTGTTGTGCGAGTTCCATATTTTATTTGGTTCATTGAACTCTCTTGCACATCAACCAATTTCCATCTATTATCCATTTCACAATTGCTTGATTATTGCTTGAGTGCTTTTGTGCTTCTTTATTACTTGTTTGTTTATCTTAACCTACAAGTTTCCTTTAAGGTATCTCTGACAGAGAATAAATGTCGGTAAAGAATTTCTCAATAAAATCGCGTTGCAAGTATAATTCTAAACTGACATAGAATCCTCGGTCAATGTTTAATTTGTTTGTCACAATACAAACCAATAAAAATAACCGAAGTATTTAAACCTTGGGTCGTCTCTCAAAGGAATTGCAGGAAAGTGTACTTATATTGTTGGTTGTGGGAAAGTATTTTTGTGATTTTTGAATGATGAACAAGGAATGTAAATAATAAGGAAATAAACTAATAACTAAGAAAAGTCCTAGCAGGGATTGATAATTGGAATTCCTATCCTCATTATCATTGTCAATTGTGATAGTAATTGCCTTTTGTTCTCACTTAGTTAACCTCTAACAATTGAAAGAAAGTCAAGTGAGCAAAATCAACTTAAGTTCACAAATCCTAATCAAGACTAGATTTAGTGAAGCTCAAGCCAACTAGCAACTTTCAATCACCAATCAATAAGAGACTTTGACAATTCAAGAGTCTCCAAATTACTCAATCCAAGCCAAGAACACAAAAATCTATTTTAAAATCCAACCAAGCATTTTATCAAACACTTGAAAGGTACAAAATAAAAACATAGAAAATTAACAAGAAATAGTAAAATCTAAGACTAACAATTGCAAGAAAACAATATCAACAAATTAAAGAAAGCAACAATAAACATAAAATACCTCAAAATGCATAAAAAAGGGAATTGGAATCAACAAGGAGTGATGAACAATGAAGCAACAAGGTAAAGGAAACAACATATAAAACTAAGAAAGCAAAGAGGTAATAACAAGAAATTAAAAGAGGAACCTGAATCAAGATAAGAAGTAAAACCTAAATATAGACGAAGTTGAAAATAAAAGAAAAAACCCTAAAACCCTAAGCTAATGTAGTGTGTGAATGAATGGAATCTCTCTACAGCTCCATTCCTCAGACTCTTGTCTTCATTTTCGGGCCTGAAACTGGGCCAAAAATCAGCGCAAAAATTGCCCCCAGCGTTTTCACTTTAGCGAGGCACGTGCCGCTTTGTCTCACATACGCGTCAGCCACGCGTATGCGTCATTGAACTATGCGCAAGGTCACGTGTACGTGTCAGTCACGCGTACGCGTCATGTGGACGCTGTACTTGGTCACTGATAAACCATTATTTTATGGTCTATTTTGTATTGAATTGAGTGGATTTTATCAACTATTCTCCCACTTATCCATATAAATTGCATGTGATGAAAAGTCATCTTAGCCTAGTTTTACTAGTCTTTCTCTTTGTTTTTATTAGGTTTTATGCATATTCTTGCATTGTAAGTAAGTAATTTGGAGTGGAATTGTATGGTTTCCTTGAATCAATCAACCACCCTTTAATTGATATTAAATCATGATGTTTAAGCTAAATTTAATTGATAATTAATTGATTTATGAACCTTGTGAAATTTATGATACTTTGATTGGTTGATTTGATTACTTGTAGGTGAAGAAAGAAGAAAATAAGAAAAGCGTGGCTTAAGGAGTGTGTCCAAAGGAAGCAAAAAGCGTGCCCAAAATAAGAACAAGCGTGGCAACATTGAGGAAGAAGGAAAGCTAAGTTGAGAAAGCAAACTGAGGTTCACAAGGAAAAATGGGAAAGAGCAAAGCACCAAGCTCAGTTCAATTAGTCAACTAAGCACTAAAGAAAGCAAGGAAACAACATGAAGCTCGGTTCATTAAGTGATCTTTATCGGGCTCCTTCAAGAATTAATTCAAGATGCAACTCCAAGGAATGGAGCCACAAAGTTTCGAACCAATGACCCAAGGGAGGCAAGGAACGCTCCTTGCAAGAAAAATCAAGAAGAATTAGCCAAAATGTTCCCTCCAAGGTTCGAACAAGGAACCACACACTACCAAGCTTGCAAGGAAAATAAACCAAGATGCATTCCAAAGGGTTCGAACCAAGGAGCTCCATGGAAAGCAAGGAAGGAGCGTCCACTCCTCCAAGAAAAATAAGCTTCCATTTGCTTCCACCAAGAGTTGAACCTGGGAGCTTAAAGACAAAAATAAGGGGCCACAATGGGAGCTCAGTTGGTTTTTCCAACTGAGTGCTACTCCCCCCATCTCCCCACATTTTGGCACGCCCAAAAGCACCAAGGAGCAGGCATGATGCGCACCTTGACACACACCAAGGGGCTGTGACACGTAACAAGAAGCACGGCCAAGGATGCCATGACGCGCACAATTTTTGACACGGCCAAGACATAGAGCTCAGTTCAAAATTCCAACTGAGCTCTAATGTCATGCAATATGACCAAGGCTGGACGCACCAAATTGGACACGGGCAGCAACATTGGGGTGCTCAGTTTGGTTTTCCAACTGAGTCGTCCCTGGGAGGTGCAATATTGGACCAAAAATTCATTAAAAATCCAATTTAATTTATTTCTTCACCAAATTTTAAAGCCCACCCAAATTATTAGATCTAAAGTAGAAAGTGTATAAATAGGTGTTAGTTTAATTTAGGGAGGGACTTTTACCTCTGGAATTTTTTACTTTCACTTTTGGCTTTCTTTTTATTTTCATTTTGGAATTTTTGAGCTTTTACTTTGAATTGGGATCTTAGAGAATTGGGGAGGAGAATTGATCTCTCTTCTTCCTTATTCTTGCTTGAGCACTCTTTACTTCTTGTCTTGGATCTTGGGTGGAGAATTGAAGAACTTCTGTTTCAATCCCACCTTGAGATCTCTTGTTTACTTTCTGCATAATTCTAGAATTTGAATTTCAATTCTGTTTACTGCTTCACTTTCTTTTCTTCTGCAATTTACTTTTCCATTTTCAATTTGCAATTGTTATTGTTGGATCAAGGAAGGATTTGAGATCTAGACTTGCTTTCTAGTCTCTTCCACTCCTGAGATCTTCAACATTCTTTAAATTACTGCAAATTAAGCATCAGTCTTTCTGTTTTTATTCTTCAAGCATTTTTACTTTTCTGTTTGCAATTTATTGCAATTCAATTCATCTTTAGTTCTTCTGTTTGTTGCAATCTGCTTCTGCTTGTTTAAATTCTGCACTCCCAACTCCCAATCCCCTTTTATAATTCAAGCAATTTACATTTCTTGCACTTTAAGATTCAGCACTTTTACATTTCTTGCAATCTAAGTTTCTGCAATTTACATTACTTGCACTTTAAGATTCAGCACTTTTACTTCTTGTTCTCTTTAATTTACTGCAATTCTTCCCTCTCCCTTTACAATTCATGCAATTTAGTTTCTGTCAGTTCCAAACCACTCAACCAATACTTGATTCGCTTGACTAAATCAACCACTAAACTAAAATTGCTCAATCCTTCAATCCCTGTGGGATCGACCTCACTCATGTGAGTTATTATTACTTGATGCGACCCGGTACACTTGCCGGTGAGTTTTGTGTTGGATCGTTTTCCACACATCAGCATGTTTTTAAGTTTCCTTCTGAATTTGTGCTATGATTGAAAACATGCTTCTTTGGCCTTTTAATTTCTAATTTTTAATATTCTCTTATTACCATTCAATGCCACGATATGTGTGTTAAGTAATTTCAGGTTTTCTAGAGCAGGAATGGCTTAGAGGATAGAAAAGAAGTGATGAGTGAATTGTTGTGATGGTATAGAATTTCCTCAATTGAATGAATTCTCGTTGCAAGTATAGTTCTACACCAACAAACAATCCTCCCAATCAAATATTTTGGTTGTCACGAGTAACAAACCCTAAATAAGAATTAACCGAAGTATTTGAACTCCAGGGCGTCTCACAAGGAATTGCAATGAAGTGATCAATTATTAGCTATGAAGATGCAAAAGGGGGTGTGATTTGTAGTTAACAAGAAAAGTAAATAACAAAAATGTAAATGACAAGAACTAATAAAATAAGGAAAAAGGACTCTTGGCTAGACATAGGTAATTGAGATCACCATCCTTGTCTACAAACCATACATTGATAATTATGAGAGGCCAATGACTCAAGGTCACTCAATTCCCTTAGTCTAGGCCAAGAGTAAAGAAAACTACTCAAAAACTAAAAGAAACATTTTAACAAACACCTAGAGTGAAAGAAAAGTAAACATCACAAAATGCTAGAATTAATGAAATTCACAACTAACATAAGCAAGAAATCAATAATAACAATTAAGATCAACATAAAAGAAACATGGAAACATAAAATTGTATTAAAAAGAAATCAAGATCCAACAATGGTTCATCAACACAAAAGAGAGCAAAATAAGAAATTAACAAGAGAAACTAAGAAGATTAAGACAATAGAATAATAAAATATAATGAGAATTAAAATCAAAACAAGAATTGAAAGAGAAATTTGAGAGTGATTAACCTAACTTTACCTTAATTTCTATCCTAAATATAGAGAGAGGAGAGAGCCTCTCTCTCTAGAATTCTACTCTAAGACATGATGAAAACTAAACTATGACTACTTGGTTCATTCCCTCCTCAATCCTTGGGTTTAATAGCATCAGAAATGAGTTGGATTGTGCCCAAAATGAGCTACAAATCGCTGGCCACAATTTCACTTTAGTGAATCACGCTGCTCCATCGGCGCGCACGCGTACAGTGTGCATGCGCGTCCCTATACGCAAAGCAACTATGGCAAATTTTATATCATTTTGAAGCCCCCGGATGTTAGCTTTCCAACGCAATTGGAACCGCCTCATTTGGACCTATGTAGCTCAAGTTATGGTCGATTGAGTGCGAAGAGGTCAGGCTTGACAGCTTTGCAGTTTCTTCATTTCTTCATGAGTTCTCCCACTTTGCATGTTTTTCTCCTCACTTCTTCCATCCAATACTTGCCTTATGAACCTGAAATCACTCAAAAAATATATCAAGGCATCGAATGGAATTAAAATGAGTTAAATTTAGCTATTTTAAGGCCTAAAAAGCATGTTTTCACATTTAAGCACAAATCAAGGAGGAATTGCAAAACCATGCTATTTCATTGAATAAATGTGGGAAAAGGTGATAAAATTCCCCAAATTAAGCACAAGATAAACCACAAAATTGGGGTTTATCAAATCTCCCCACACTTAAACAAAGCATGTCCTCATGCTAAGAATAAAGAAGAACAAGAAAATGGGTATGAACATTTATTGAATGCAAATAAACTATATGCACCTTTCTATATGAATGCAACTAAGTGCAAAATGATTCTACCTACTTGGTTAAAAGTAAATCAATCTCCAAGAACATATATAAGCAAGTAGGGCAAAGGTCATATGACGACTCACAAACTCTGCAAATTCAAATATCAAAATGAAGTTCAAATAGACTTGCAAGAAGAAAGCTCATGAAAGCCGGGAACAAGGAATTGAGCATCGAACCCTCACCGGAAGTGTATCCGCTCTAGTATATAGGGTCGATGATGCAAAGATTTATGTCGGTGTAGAATTTCTCAATAAAATTCCGTTGCAAGTATAGCTCTACCCAACAACAATCCTCGAGTCAAATTTAGAAAGAGAATTTGGTTGTCACAAGTTCAACCCCAATAAAAATAACCGAAGTATTCAAACATCGGGTCGTCTCACAAGGAATGGGCAAACATGTGCTTCAACATTGGTTAGAAGTCCGGGGTTGTAAGTCATGAGCAAGAAATTAAACTAGGAATCTTAACAAGCAAGTAATCTTGGAATGCAAGAAACTAATTCAACAATTAGAGCAAAATGTAAATAATTCCAAACTCATAAAATAACATCTAATGTAATTCTATTCCAAACTAAACAAGTAACTATAACTAAGACAAAGCAATCAAGATTTTTGGGTTTTCAAATATGAATGATAAAAGCAACTCTTGGCTAAGCATGGGAATTGAGATCGCCATCATTGTCTCTATATCAAACATTGACAATTATGAGGTACCAACCCACTAAGTCTACTTCTCAAAAACCTTAAGTACGTATTGTCTACTCCTAGGCTTGAAGTACGTTAAATAGGTTTGATCACATCAACCCATAAGTCCCAACCTATCTACTAATTAGATTAGTAGTGGGTTAGTGTCAATGGGTATTAAATTGATCACCTAAGATTCTCAAATCACCAATTCAATGAGACCTAATGACTCAAGGTCACTCAATTCCCTTAGCTTATGCCAAGAGTAAAGAAAAATACTCCATAATCAAAGGAAACATTTCATCAAACACATGATAAGCATCAATAAAAGACATATTCAAATTGCAATTAAATTGGAACTAACAAGTACCCACTAACAATTATCAACATACAATCACTCAAACAACACAATTAATCATAGAAATCATCAATGCAACAATAACAAATCAAGATCCACAAGATTCATGAAATAGGTATAAAATGACAAACAACAAGGAAACATAAAACTAACACAAGATCTCAACACAATTATACTAGGAAATTCAAATTAAACAATTAAAACTAGTAATTAACAAGATCCAATTCACAATTCAACAAGGGAAGATCAAATTAAAGCTAGATCTAGAGAGGAACAAGAATTTCTCTCTCTAAAAGAACAAAAGAACCAACACTAGCTAAAAATTGTGTCTATGTGTAAAATGATTGATCCTCCCTTTTCCCCTAGCATCCTTGGGTTTTTTCCATGCAGAAACAGCTTGAATTTGGGCCTGATGAGCCTCAAAAATCACCAGGCATGATTTCTTTTAATGAGGTCACGTGCAGCCTTCCGCGCATGCGCGCCATGCGTGCGTGCGCGCCGATTGCTTTTGTGATCCACGCGTGCGTGCCATGTGCGCGTGCGCGTCGATGGGAATTCTCTGATCTGCGTGGATGCGTCCATTCTTGCGCGCCACTCCCAGCTATCTTCATCCACGCATGTGCGCAAGGTGCGCGTGCGCGCCCATTCTGAAGTTTCCAAAATCCAAGTCTTCATGTCCCTTCCTTTTGTGCATGCTTTCTTTCTCTCTTCTAGGCCATCCTTGCCCTATAATTTCTGAAATCACTCAACAAACATATCACGGCATCGAATGACAATAAAAGAGGATCAAAATATAGCAATTCTAAGGCAAAATATGCATCTTTTTTTTATCATGAAGCAAAATTAAGAAGAGAACACAAAACTATGCAATTCTAGTAAATAAGTGTGAGAAATATTGACAAAACCCCCTAAATTCTACACAATATAAACCACAAAATTGGAGTTTATCAAATCTCCCCACACTTAAACCAAGCATGTCCTCATGCTTAAAATAAAAAGACCAAAGATCATGGTGAGAAAGGGTATATGAAATGCAAACTACCTAAGTGAATGCATGCAACTAAAGTAAAATCGTCTATCTACTTGGTCAAGGGTAAATCTATCCTCCAAGAACACATATGAGCATACGGGGTGAAAATGCTATGTAGTTCATGAATCCTACCAATTTGAACATCAACATGAAGTGCATATAACTTGCTAGATGAACGCTTGTGAAAGCCGGGAACAAGGAGTTGAGCATCGAACCCTCACCAGAAGTGTATCCGCTCTATTCGCTCGAGTGTATAGGGTTCGTCACTCAATCCTCTCCTAATCATGCTTTCCAAGATTTTTCTTTCATCTAACAATCAACAATTACTTAATGCATGCTTACAAGTATCATGAGGTCTTATTCATGGGTTGTAACGGGGCTAGGGTGAAGGTAGGAATGTATATGGTCAAGTGAGCTTAAAATTTGAGTCCTTGATTAACCTAAGATCCCACTAGACACATAGAACAACCTATACAACTATAATACAATACCTAGCCACCCATGGGTTTCACTTTCTTGCATACTCATGCATTCTTTCCAATTCACATCTCATGTGCATTGTTATTATTACTTTGTCTTGGGGAATTTTTGTCCCCTTTCATTGCTTTCTCTTTTTTCTCCTTTTGTTTCTTCTATATTTTTTTTGGCCCCCTTTTTCTTGGGGTCTCTTTTATAGAAGTTTCAATGCATATGGTTCAATCATTCAATACATGAGTATGTTCCCAAATCCCAAAATTTTTCAATTACAACTACAAATATATACCTTTATGGTGCGCAGAAATCGTGACGGTTCATTCCTTGGTAACGGCGCTAAAAACTTAATACGCACGTTCATAATCTTAGTTCTTTGTCACAACTTCGCACAACTAACCAGCAAGTGCACTGGGTCGTCCAAGTAATAAACCTTACGTAAGTAAGGGTCGATCCCACGGAGATTGTTGGCTTGAAGCAAGCTATGGTCATCTTGTAAATCTCAGTCAGGCGGATTCAAGTGGTTATAGAGAATTGACAATTAAAATATAAATAAAATATAACCTAAGATAGAGATACTTATGTAATTCATTGGTGAGAATTTCAGATAAGTGTATAGAGATGCTTTTGTTCCTCCTGAACCTCTGCTTTCCTGCTGTCTTCATCCAATCATTCCTACTCCCTTCCATGACAAGCTGTATGTTAGGCATCACCGTTGTCAATGGCTACATCCTGTCCTCTCAGTGAAAATGGTATAATGCGCTGTCACAGCATGGCTAATCATCTGTCGATTCTCGATCATACTGGAATAGGATCCATTGATCCTTTTGCGTCTGTCACTACGCCCAGCACTCGCGAGTTTGAAGCTCGTCACAGCCATCCCTTCCCAGATCCTACTCGGAATACCACAGACAAGGTTTAGAATTTTCGGATCTCAAGAATGGCCGTCCATGGATTCTAACTTATACCACGAAGATTCTAATATCTAGGACTCGGTCCTCTGTATTAGATATCTAAGAGATATTCATTCTATCTCATCTTCATGTAGAACGGAAGTGGTTGTCAGGCACTGGTGCACGAATTCTGAACCACACTTTTCAGAACTCGTACCACTGACCAGCAAGTGCACTGGGTCGTCCAAGTAATACCTCACGTGAGTAAGGGTCGAATCCCACGGAGATTGTTGGTTTGATGCAATCTATGGTTATCTTGTAAATCTTAGTCAGGAAGTCAATTATGTTTATCATTTGAATTGCAAATAAACAATAGGGCATGGATCAAAGGTTACTTGTTATGCAGTAATGGAGAATATGTTGGAGTTTTGGAGATGCTTTGTCTTCTGAATCTCTGCTTTCCTCTGTCTTCTTGTTCACGCACGCACATCCTCCTATGGCAAGCTGTGTGTTGGTGGATCACCGTTGTCAATGGCTACCTTCCTTCTTTCCAGTGAAAACTACGCTCACGCGCTCTGTCACAGCACGGCTAATCACCGGTTGGTTCTCGATCCGGTTGGAATAGGATTTACTATCCTTTTGCGTCTGTCACTAACGCCCAGCCTTCAGGAGTTTGAAGCTCGTCACAGTCATTCAATCCTTGAATCCTACTCGGAATACCACAGACAAGGTTTAGACTTTCCGGATTCGCATGAATGCCGCCATCAGTTCTAGCTTATACCACGGAGATTCTGATTAAAGAATCTAAGAGATGCTCATTCAATCGGATATAGAACGGAGGTGGTTGTCAGGCACACGTTCATGGTTTGAGGAAGGTGATGAATGTCACGGATCATCACCTTCATCACAGTTAAGCGCGAATGAACATCTTAGATAGGAACAAGCGTGTTTGAATGGAAAACAGAAATACTTGCATTAATTCATCGAGACACAGCAGAGCTCCTCACCCCCAACAATGGGGTTTAGAGACTCATGCCGTCAGAGAATATAAAGTTTAGCTCTAAAATGTCATGAGATACAAAATAAGTCTCTAAAAGTTGTTTAAATACTAAACTAGTAGCCTAGGTTTACAACAAATGAGTAAACTATGATGGATGATGCAGAGGCCCACTTCTGGGGCCCACTTGGTGTGTGCTGGGGCTGAGAATTAAGCAATCCACATGCAGAGGCCATTTGTGGAGTTGAACGCCAGTTTTTGTGCCAGTTTGGGCGTTCAACTCCAGCTTTTGATCCTTTTCTGGCGCTGGACGCCAGAATTGGGCAGAGAACTGGCATTGAACGCCAGTTTACGTCGTCTATACTTATGCAAAGTATGGACTATTATATATTTCTGGAAAGCCCTGGATGTCTACTTTCCAACGCAATTGGAAGCATGCCATTTCGAGTTCTGTAGCTCCAGAAAATCCATTTTTAGTACAGGGAGGTCAGAATCCAACAGCATCAGCAGTCCTTTTTCAGCCTGAATCAGATTTTTGCTCAGCTCCTTCAATTTCAGCCAGAAAAATACCTGAAATTACAGAAAGATACACAACTCATAGTAAAGTCCAGAAATATGAATTTTTCCTAAAAACTAATGAAAATAGACTAAAAACTAACTTGAACAATTCCAAAACTATATGAAATTAACCCCAAAAAGCGTATAAAATATCCGCTCATCACAACACCAAACTTAAACTGTTGCTTGTCCTCAGGCAACTAGACAAATAAAATAGAAGACTAATAGGTTGAGAAGCAATAATATCTCAGAGTTTTTGAGTGAAGCTCAGATTCTAATTAGATGAGCGGGACTAGTAGCTTTTTGCTTCTGAACAGTTTTGGCATCTCACTTTATCCATTGAAGCTCAGAGTGATTGGCATCTATAGGAACTCAGAATTCAGATAGTGTTATTGATTCTCTTAGTTCAGTGTGATGATTCTTGAACACAGCTTTTTTGTATGAGTCCATGCCATGGCCCTAAGCACTTTGTTTTTCAGTATTACCACCGAATACATAAATGCCACAGACACATAACTAGGTGAACCTTTTCAGATTGTGACTCAGCTTTGCTAAAGTCCCCAATTAGAGGTATCCAGAGTTCTTAAGCACACTCTTCTTTTTGCCTTGGACCTTGACTTTAACCGCTCAGTCTCAAGTTTTCACTTGACACCTACATGCCACAAGCACATGGTTAGGGACAGCTTGGTTTAGCCGCTTAGACCAGGATTTTATTCCTTTAGGCCCTCCTATCCACTGATGCTCAAAGCCTTGGGATCCTTTTTATTTGCCCTTGCCTTTTGGTTTTAAGGGTTATTGGTTTTTTGCTCTTGCCTCTTGGTTTTAAGAGCTTTTGGCTTTTTCTGCTTGCTTTTTCTTTTTCTTTCTATATATATATATATATTTTTTTCGTCTATATATTTTTTCTGCAAGCTTTGTTCTTTGCTGCTTTTTCTTGCTTCAAGAATCATTTTTATGATTTTTCAGATTATCAATAACATGTCTCATGTTCATCATTCTTTCAAGAGCCAACATATTTAACAGTCTTAAGCAACAAATTCAAAAGACATATGCACTGTTCAAGCATTCATTCAGAAGACAGAAAGCATTGCCACCACATTTAACTAATTAGAATTTTTCTTATTAAAACTCGAAATTTTATTGCCTCTTATTCAAAAGATCTACTACTTTATTTATGTTTGCTGATGATGAGAAAAATAAACTATAGCTTAATTGGAGATAAAATCAAAATAGATACTAATTACTACTATATGACTCCTAAGGTAAACTTCTATAAGGACACTGTCACAGAGTTAAGGCAGAAATTGGAAATTAACAACCTTTATTCTGGGGGAATAGGGGTTCCTCTGATCCTTGGGGTGCTTGGTCCTACAAGAGAAGACTTTTGGCGCTTCAGTTCCCTTAAGTCACGCCCCTGCTCCTCTTGTTCTTTAAACATATAGGTCAGCATTTGACTGTGTTCCTTCTGTTCTTTTATTATTTACTCCATAGCTTCCCGTATCTTGGTAACGGACGTCTCAAGATACTCCCAGTATTCAGATTGAGGGATCTCTTGGAGGAATTCCTGTGCTATCTTCTTGATGGGATCCTCCTGTGCTTGTTGTTTTTCCATTGATGCTTTGGTGATTGGCTTTTCAATTAGGATATACTCAGTTATTCCCATCCTTACTCCAACGTCCTTGCAGAGCAGAGAAATCACGCTTGGATAAGCCAACCTGGCCTCTTTAGAATTTTTGTTAGCAATTTTGTAGAGTTCAGTTAAAATCAGCTGATGAACCTCCACTTCCTTCCCCATCATGATGCAATGGATCATCACTGCTCTTTTAACTGTGACTTCAGAACGGTTGCTAGTGGGCAACAGAGAACGCCCAATGAAGTCCAGCCATCCTCTGGCGACTGGTTTGAGATCCTCTCTCTTGAGTTGATTTGGGACACCCTTTGTGTTGGTGGTCCACCTGGCTCCAGGGATACATATGTCCTCTAGAATCTTATCCAGGTCAATGTCTGCTCTCATCATCCTCCTGTTGAAGGAGTCTGGATCATCCTTTAGCTGAGGTAGCTTTAAGATCTCTCTGATCTTGTCAGGGGTGGTATGAACAATCTTCCCTCTGACCATGGTCCGAAATTCATAGAAGGCAGTTCCAGATAGTTTTTGCTTGTCAGTCTGCCACATATTAGCATAGAACTCCTGGACCATGTTCCTTCCTACTTTCGTTTCAGGATTAGCTAGGACTTCCCAGTTCCTGATTCGAATTTGCTCCTGGATCTCCGGATATTCATCTTCTTTCAGATCGAATCTAACTTCTGGGATCACTGATCTCAGACCCATTACTTTAAGATAATGGTCTGAATGTTCTTTAGATAAGAACTTCCCTTGATTCCAAAGTGGTTTTGGAACGCTCTCTTTCTTGCCTCTTGGAGTGGGTTGTTTTTCTTTAGGAGCCATGATCTTAGTGATCTCAGATAAACACACCAAACTTAGAGGTTTGCTTGTCCTCAAGCAAAAGAAAAGAAAGGAGAGGGAGAGAAGGAGAGCTAGGTGCAATTGTTGATGGGGGAGGAGGGAGGCCGAACCCAAATTTAAAGGGATGGGGGGGTGGGTTTTCGAAAAATTGGAAAAGATAAGATAAAAAGATTGAGTTGAAAAAGATAAGATAGAAGATATAGTTTAATTTTGAAAAGATATGATAGATTTTTGAAAAAGATAAATCTGAATTTTGAAAAAGATAATATGGAGATTTGAAAAAGATATGGATTAGTTGAAAAGATTTTTGAGTGAAAAAGATAGATTTGTTTTCAGAAAAGTTTTGAAAAGAGCTTGGATTGAATTTGGAAAGAGGGATTTTTAGAAATTAAGGATTTTAGAAATCAGGGTTCTTAACATGTTCATGTAAAAATCATGCATTGAAACATAAAATTTGAAATTAAAATGGAAATACGTGTGGAAAAATGAATTTGGCTCCTCCCTGCTGTCCTGGCGTTTGAACGCCCAAACACTGCCTGTTTTGGGCGTTCAGCGCCCAAATGCTGCTCTCCTGGGCGTTCAACGCCCAGCTGCTGCCATTACTGGCGTTCAACGCCTAGTGGGTGCCCCTTTCTAGCGTTGAACGCCCATATTGCTACCATTACTGGCGTTCAACGCCCAGTGGATGCCCATTTTGGGCGTTGAACGCCCAAAATATACCTTTACTGGCGTTTTCTTGCCAGTGAGCTCTTTTTCTCTATTTTGTGTGCCGAGGTCTTCTGTAAATGATTATTTACCTTGTTGCCAATGAACTCTATATAAACAAATAAGAATAAAAATAGAAATAGGGCAAAATGCTTAGAGGATTGTTGCCCCATGGCTGGGTTGCCTCCCAGCAAGCGCTTCTTTATTGTCTTTAGCTGGACCTTGCTGAGCTTTTAATCTAGCTTCAGCCTTGAGCATTCTTGCTCAATGTTGCCTTCAAGATAATGCTTGATTCTCTGTCCATTGACAATGAACTTCTTATCAAAATCAATATCTTGAAGCTCCGCATAACCATATGGTGATACACTTGTAATCACATATGGTCCCCTCCACCGGGATTTCAGTTTCCCGGGGAATAGCCTGAGTCTAGAGTTAAACAACAGGACCTTCTGTCCTGGTTCAAAGATTCTAGATGACAGCTTTCTGTCATGCCATTTTTTTTATTTTTCTTTATAAAGCTTGGCATTTTCGAAAGCTGTGAATCTGAATTCCTCTAGCTCATTTAGCTGGAGCAATCATTTTTCTCCTGCTAATTTGGCATCAAAGTTTAGGAATCTGGTTGCCCAATAGGCCTTATGTTCCAGTTCCACGGGCAAGTGACATGCCTTACCATACACGAGTTGGTATGGAGAGGTCCCTATAGGGGTCTTGAATGCTGTCCTGTAAGCCCACAGAGCATCATCCAAGCTCCTTGCCCAATCCTTTCTACGGGTATTTACTGTCCGTTCCATGATTCTCTTTAATTCTCTATTAGAGACTTCAGCTTGCCCATTGGTTTGTGGATGATATGGAGTGGCCAACTTGTGGCGAATTCCATACCGAACCATGGCGGAGTAAAGCTGTTTATTGCAGAAGTGAGTGCCCCCATCACTGATTAGTACTCTAGGGACACCAAACCTGCTAAAGATATGTTTCTGGAGGAACTTCAGCACTGTTTTAGTATCATTGGTGGGTGTGGCAATAGCCTCAACCCATTTTGATACATAGTCAACTGCCACCAGAATATAAGTGTTTGAGTATGATGGTGGGAAAGGTCCCATGAAGTCAATTCCCCATACGTCAAACAACTCAATTTCCAAGATTCCTTGTTGAGGCATGGCGTAACCATGAGGCAGATTACCAGCTCTTTGGCAACTGTCACAGTTACGTACAAACTCTCGGGAATCTTTATAGAGTGTGGGCCAATAGAAGCCACATTGGAGGACCTTGGTGGCTGTTCGCTCACCTCCGAAATGGCCTCTATATTGAGATCCGTGGCAATGCCACAGGATCCTCTGTGCTTCTTCTCTAGGCACACACCTACGGATAATTCCGTCTGCACATCTCTTAAAGAGATAAGGTTCATCCCACAAGTAGTACTTTGCATCAGTAATTAATTTCTTCTTCTGTATCCTGTTGTACTCCTTGGGTATGAACCTTGCAGCTTTATAGTTTGCAATATCGGCAAACCATGGTGCTTCCTGAATGGCAAATAAATGCTCATCAGGAAACGTTTCAGAGATCTCAAGAAAGGGGGGGGACGTCCCTTCCACTGGCTCTATCCGGGACAGATGATCAGCCACTTGGTTCTCTGTCCCTTTTCTGTCTCTTATTTCTATATCAAACTCTTGCAGAAGCAATACCCATCTGATGAGCCTGGGTTTTGAATCCTGCTTTGTGAGTAGATATTTAAGAGCAGCATGGTCCGTATACACAATCACTTTGGATCCTACTAAGTATGATCTGAACTTGTCAATGGCATAAACCACTACAAGTAATTCTTTTTCTATGGTTGTGTAATTTTTCTGGGCATCATTTAGAATGCGACTGGCATAATAAATGACATGCAGAAGCTTTTCATGCCTCTGTCCCAATACTGCACCTATGGCATGATCACTGGCATCACACATTAGCTCAAATGGTAACGTCCAGTCTGGTGCAGAAATGACTGGTGCTGTGACCAGCTTAGCTTTCAGCGTTTCAAACGCCTGCAGGCACTCTGTGTCAAACACAAATGGCGTGTCAGCAGCTAGCAGATTGCTTAGAGGTTTTGCGATTTTTGAAAAATCCTTTATAAACCTCCTATAGAATCTTGCATGCCCCAGAAAGCTTCTGATTGCCTTAACATTGGCAGGTGGTGGTAATTTTTCAATTACCTCTATTTTTGCTTGATCCACCTCTATTCCCTTGTTTGAGATTTTATGCCCAAGAACAATTCCTTCAGTCACCATGAAGTGACACTTTTCCCAGTTTAAAACTAGGTTGGTCTCTTGGCATCTTTTTAGAACAAGTTTCAGGTGATCAAGACAGGAGCTGAATGAGTCTCCATATACTGAGAAGTCATCCATGAAGACTTCCAGAAATTTTTCCACCATGTCAGGGAAAATAGAGAGCATGCATCTCTGGAAGGTTGCAGGCGCATTACATAGCCCAAATGGCATCCTTCTATAAGCAAACACTCCGGATGGACATGTGAATGCTGTTTTCTCTTGATCCTGGGGATCTAATGCAATCTGGTTATAACCTGAGTAGCCATCCAAAAAGCAGTAATAATCATGACCTGCTAGTCTTTCTAGCATCTGGTCTATGAATGGTAAAGGAAAATGATCCTTTCTGGTGGCTGTATTGAGCCTTCTGTAGTCAATACACATGCGCCACCCCGTAACTGTTCTTGTAGGAACCAGTTCATTTTTTTCATTATGAATTACTGTCATGCCTCCCTTTTTTGGGACGACTTGAACAGGGCTCACCCAGGGGCTATCAGAAATAGGATAAATAATCCCAGCCTCTAGTAACTTGGTGACCTCTTTCTGCACCACTTCCTTCATGGCTGGATTTAGCCGCCTCTGTGGTTGAACCACTGGTTTGGCATTATCCTCCAATAGGATTTTGTGCATGCATCTAGCTGGGCTTATGCCCTTAAGGTCACCTATGGACCACCCAAGAGCTGTCTTGTGTGTCCTTAGCACTTGAATAAGTGCTTCCTCTTCCTGTGAATTTAAAGCAGAGCTTATGATCACTGGAAAAGTGTCACCTTCTCCCAGAAATGCATATTTCAAGGATGGTGGTAGTGGCTTAAGCTCGGGTTTAGGAGGTTTTTCCTCTTTCAAAAGAAAGTTCAGAGGCTCTTTCATGTCCCCTGAATCCTCCAAATCAGGCTGAACATCTTTAAAGATGTCTTCCAACTCTGATTCGAGACTCTCAGCCATGTTGATCTCTTCTACCAAAGAGTCAATAAGATCAACTTTCATGCAGTCTGTTGATGTGTCTGGATGCTGCATGGCTTTGACAGCATTCAACTTGAACTCATCATCGTTGACTCTCAGGGTTATTTCCCCCTGTTGGACGTCAATGAGGGATCGTCCAGTTGCTAGGAAGGGTCTTCCTAGAATGAGAGTAGCACTCTTGTGCTCCTCCATTTCCAGCACAACAAAGTCAGTGGGAAAGGCGAATGGCCCAACTCTGACAATCATGTCCTCAATCACGCCTGATGGCTATTTAGTGGAACCATCAGCAAGTTGGAGACATATCCGGGTTGGTTTAACTTCTTCAGTTAAGCCAAGCTTCCTGATAGTGGATGCAGGTATTAGGTTGATGCTTGCCCCAAGATCGCATAAAGCTGTCTTGGTGCAATTATCTTCTAATATGCATGGTATCAGAAAGCTCCCAGGGTCTTTAAGCTTTTCAGGAAAGCTCTTCAGAATGACTGCACTGCATTCTTCAGTGAGGAGAACTCTTTCTGTTTCTCTCCAATCCTTCTTATGACTCAAGATCTCTTTCATGAACTTGGCATAAGAAGGTATTTGCTCAAGTGCTTCTGCAAATGGAATCTTTATTTCAAGAGTCCTGAGGTAATCTGCAAAGCGAGCAAATTGCTTATCCTGCTCCTCCTTCTGGAGTTTTTGAAGATAAGGTATCTTGGTTTTATATTCTTCAACCTTAGTTGCTGCAGGTTTATTGCCTACAGAAGTGGTTGAAGAAGCCTTTTTAGAGGGGTTGTTATCAGCATTTGTGTGTGTCTGATCCCTCACTGGCACTTGAGTGCCAGAGTTAGAAGCTGGAGTGAAACTGGACGCCAGCTCCTTGTCTGCTCCTGGCGTCTGAACGCCAGAACTGTGCCCTTTTTGGGCGTTCAGTGCCAGATCCTGCCCATTTTGGGTGTTCAACGCCAGATCCTTGCCCATTTCTGGCGTTGAACGCCAGTCCTGCTGTATTTCTGACGTTGAACGCCAGTTTTGGCCATGGTCTGGGCATTCAGCGCCAGCCTTCCACCAATTTTCTGGCGTTTTAGCACCAGAATTATTTTTCCCTGGGCTCTTACTGTCCTCAGGTGAATTTTGGGTGGTTTGCTCATTTCTTAGCTTTTTGCTGCCTTGAGGTGGGGTATTTAATGTTTTCCCACTTCTTAGTTGAACTGCTTGGCATTCCTCTGCTATTTGCTTTGACAGCTGCTGCTTTGTTTGCTTAAACTGTTCGTCCATATGTATATTAGCCATCCTTGTCTCTTGTAACCTGTCTTTAAATTCGGCTAGCTGCTTTGTTAGAAAGTCCAATTGCTGATTGAATTCAGCAGCTTATTTTACAAGACTGGGTTCAGCAGTTACTGTTTTAACCTCTTCATTCATGCAAGGGTTGCTGCTTAGGTACAGATGCTGATTCCTGGCAACTATATCAATGAGCTCTTGAGCCTCTTCAATTGTCTTTCTCATGTGGATGGATCCACCAGCTGAGTAATCTAGAGACATCTGAGCTCCTTCTGCAAGCCCATAGTAGAAGATGTCTAACTGAACCCACTCTGAAAATATTTCAGAGGGGCATTTTTGTAGCATCTCTCTGTATCTCTCCCAGGCATCATAAAGAGATTCATTATCTTCTTGTTTAAAGCCTTGGATGTCCAGCCTTAGTTGTGTCATCCTTTTTGGAGGGAAATATTGATTCAGGAATTTTTCTGTCAGCTGTTTCCATGTCCTTATGCTGGCCTTAGGTTGGTTATTTAACCACCTCTTAGCTTGATCTTTTACAGTAAATGGAAACAGTAATAGTCTGTAGACATCCTGATCTATTTCCTTATCATGTACTGTGTCAGCAATTTGTAAAAATTGTGCCAGAAATTCTGTAGGTTCTTCCTGTGGAAGACCGGAATACTGGCAGCTTTGCTGCACCATGACAATGAGCTGAGGATTCAACTCAAAGCTACTGACTCCAATGGAGGGTATGCAGATACTACTCCCATATGAAGCAGTAGAGGGGTTTGAATATGACCCCAGAGTCCTCCTGGACTGTTCATTTCCACTTAGATCCATGATGGAGAAAGGGAGATGATGTAAAATAGGAAAAATATTTTTATTTATTTATTTATATATTTATTTCGAAAATGAAATAAATTAAAATAGAATAAATAAAAATTGAGTGAAGATTTTCGAAAAACTGAGGAGAGAGAAAGTGGTTGGGAAGTTTTGAAAAGGATATGATGATTTTGAAAAAAAAAGTTTTAAATTTTGAAATAAAAAATCTGAATTTTAGAAATATATTTCGAAAATTTGTTTTTTTAAAAAAAAGAGAAAAGATATTTTTGATTTTTAAGAGGAAAGAAAAAAAAAAAAGATAGCACAAGATTTAAAATTTTTAGATCTAATGCTCCCTATTTTCGAAAATTTTGGAGGGAAAACACCAAGGAACACCAAACTTAAAAATTTTAAGATCAAGTCACAAGGAAAACTCAAGAACACGAAGAAAGAACACCAAACTTAAAATTTTTAGAAAACCAAACCAAAATTTTCGAAAATTTTAACGAAAATCAACAAGAAAACACCAAACTTAAAGTTTGGCACAGGATCTAATAGAGAAATTATTTTTGAAAACTATTTTTAAAAAGAAAATAAGGATTCTAAAATTTTAACACGACAATAATAAGAGACTCTAAACAAACAAGAAAAAGGAAATTTTTCCTAATCTAAGCAACAAAATAATCCGTCAGTTGTTCAAACACGAACAATCCCCGGCAACGGCACCAAAAACTTGGTGCACGAATTGTGAATCACACTTTTCACAACTCGTACCACTGACCAGCAAGTGCACTGTGTCGTCCAAGTAATACCTCACGTGAGTAAGGGTCGAATCCCACGGAGATTGTTGGTTTGAAGCAATCTATGGTTATCTTGTAAATCTTAGTCAGGAAGTCAATTATGTTTATCAGTTGAATTGCAAATAAACAATAGGGCATGGATCAAAGGTTACTTGTTATGCAGTAATGGAGAATATGTTGGAGTTTTGGAGATGCTTTGTCTTCTGAATCTCTGCTTTCCTCTGTCTTCTTGTTCACGCACGCACGTCCTCCTATGGCAAGCTGTGTGTTGGTGGATCACCGTTGTCAATGGCTACCTTCCTTCCTTCCAGTGAAAACTACGCTCACGCGCTCTGTCACAGCACGGCTAATCACCGGTTGGTTCTCGATCCGGTAGGAATAGGATTTACTATCCTTTTGCGTCTGTCACTAACGCCCAGCCTTCAGGAGTTTGAAGCTTGTCACAGTCATTCAATCCTTGAATCCTACTCGGAATACCACAGACAAGGTTTAGACTTTCCGAATTCTCATGAATGCCGCCATCAGTTCTAGCTTATACCACGGAGATTCTGATTAAAGAATCTAAGAGATGCTCATTCAATCGGATATATAACGGAGGTGGTTGTCAGGCACACGTTCATGGTTTGAGGAAGGTGATGAATGTCACGGATCATCACCTTCATCACAGTTAAGCGCGAATGAACATCTTAGATAGGAACAAGCGTGTTTGAATGGAAAACAGAAATACTTGCATTAATTCATCGAGACACAGCAGAGCTCCTCACCCCCAACAATGGGGTTTAGAGACTCATGCCGTCAGAGAATATAAAGTTTAGATTTAAAATGTCATGAGATACAAAATAAGTCTCTAAAAGTTGTTTAAATACTAAACTAGTAGCCTAGGTTTACAACAAATGAGTAAACTATGATGGATGATGCAGAGGCCCACTTCTGGGGCCCACTTAGTGTGTGCTGGGGCTGAGAATTAAGCAATCCACGTGCAGAGGCCATTTGTGGAGTTGAACACCAGTTTTTGTGCCAGTTTGGGCGTTCAACTCCAGCTTTTGATCCTTTTCTGGCGCTGGACGCCAGAATTGGGCAGAGAACTGGCGTTGAACGCAAGTTTACGTCATTTATCCTTATGTAAAGTATGAACTATTATATATTGCTGGAAAGCCCTGGATGTCTACTTTCTAACTCAATTGGAAGCATGCCATTTCGAGTTCTGTAGCTCCAGAAAATTCATTTTTAGTGCAGGGAGGTCAGAATCCAACAGCATCAGCGGTCCTTTTTCAGCCTGAATCAGATTTTTGCTCAGCTCCTTCAATTTCAGCCAGAAAAATACCTGAAATTACAGAAAAACACACAACTCATAGTAAATTCCAGAAATATGAATTTTTCCTAAAAACTAATGAAAATAGACTAAAAACTAACTAGAACAATTCCAAAACTATATGAAATTAACCCCAAAAAGCGTATAAAATATCCGCTCATCAGGCACGCGTTCATAAGTGAGAATGGTGATGAGCGTCACATAATCATCACATTCATCATGTTCTTGGGTGCGAATGAATATCTTAGAATAGGAATAAGCTTGAATTGAATAGAAAAACAATAGTACTTTGTATTAATTCATGAGGAACAGCAGAGCTCCACACCTTAATCTATGGTGTGTAGAAACTCTACCGTTGAAAATACATAAGTGATGAAGGTCCAGGCATGGTCGAGAGGCCAGCCCCCAAACGTGATCTAAAGATGAAACTAAAGATTTAAATACAATAGTAAAAAGTCCTATTTATACTAAACTAGTTACTAGGGTTTACAAAGATGAGTAATTGATGCAGAAATCCACTTCCGGAGCTTACTTGGTGTGTGCTTGGGCTGAGAATTGAGCTTTACACGTGTAGAGGCTTTTCTTGGAGTTGAACGCCAGTCTGTAACCTATTTCTGGCGTTTAACTCCACTTTGCAACCTATTTCTGGCGTTTAACTCCAGAATGCAGCATGAAACTGGCGTTGAACGCCAGTTTGCGTCATCTAAACTCATGCAAAGTATAGACTATTATATATTTCTGGAAAGCCCTGGATGTGTACTTTCCAACGCAATTTAGATCGTGCCATTTGGAGTTCTGTAGCTCCAGAAAATCCACTTTGAGTGCAGAGAGGTCAGAATCCGACAGCATCTGCAGTCTTTTTTCAGCCTGAATCAGATTTTTGCTCAGGTCCCTCAATTTCAGCCAGAAATTACCTGAAATCACAGAAAAATACACAAACTCATAGTAAAGTCCAGAAATGTGATTTTTAATCAAAAACTAATAAAAATATATTAAGAACTAACTAAATCATACTGAAAACTATGTAAAAATAATGCCAAAAAGCGTATAAATTATCCGCTCATCACAACACCAAACTTAAATTGTTGCTTGTCCCCAAGCAACTGAAAATCAAATAGGATAAAAAGAAGAGAATATACTATAAATTCCAGAATATCAATGAAACTTAGCTCCAATCAGATGAGCGGGACTTGTAGCTTTTTGCCTCTTGAATAGTTTTGGCATCTCACTTTATCCATTGAAGTTCAGAATGATTGGCATCTATAGGAACTTAGAATTCAGATAGTGTTATTGATTCTCCTAGTTCAGTATGTTGATTCTTGAACACAGCTACTTTATGAGTCTTGGCCGTGGCCCTAAGCACTTTGTTTTCCAATATTACCACCGGATACATAAATGCCACAGACACATAACTGGGTGAACCTTTTCAGATTGTGACTCAGCTTTGCTAAAGTCCCCAATTAGAGGTGTCCAGGGTTCTTAAGCACACTCTTCTTTTGCTTTGGACCTCGACTTTAACCGCTCAGTCTCAAGTTTTCACTTGACACCTTCACGCCACAAGCACATGGTTAGGGACAGCTTGGTTTAGCTGCTTAGGCCAGGATTTTATTCCTTTAGGCCCTCCTATCCACTGATTCTCAAAGCCTTTGATCCTTTTTTATTACCCTTGCCTTTTAGTTTTAAGGGCTATTGGCTTTTTGCTCTTGCCTTTTAGTTTTAAGAGCTTTTGGCTTTTTCTGCTTGCTTTTTCTTTCTCTTTCTCTTTTTTTTTCGCATTTTTTTCTTTTTTTTTTCTGCAAGCTTTTGTATTCACTGCTTTTTCTTGCTTCAAGAATCATTTTTATGATTTTTCAGATTATCAAATAACATTTCTCCTTTTCATCATTCTTTCAAGAGTCAACATATTTAACATTCATAAACATCAACTTCAAAAGACATATGCACTGTTCAAGCATTCATTCAGAAAACAAAAAGTATTGTCACCACATCAAAATAATTAAAATAGTTTCAAGGATGAATTCGAAACCCTGTACTTCTTGTTCTTTTGTAATTAAAACATTTTTCATTTAAGAGAGGCGATGGAGTCATAGGACATTCATAGCTTTAAGACATAGACACTTAAACACTAATGATCATCTAGTAAAGACACAAACATAATTAAACATGAAGCATGGAAACCGAAAACAGAAAATAAATAGACAAGGAGATTAAGGAATGAGTCCACCTTAGTTAGCGTGGCGTCTTCTTCTTCTTGAAGGACCAATGGTGCTTTTGAGCTCGTCTATGTCTCTTCCTTGTCTTTGTTGCTCCTCCCTCATAGCTCTTTGATCTTCTCTAATTTTATGGAGGATGATGGAATGCTCTTGGTGCTCCACCCTTAGTTGTCCCATATTAGAACTTAATTCTCCTAGGGAGATGTTGATTTGCTCCCAATAGTTTTGTGGAGGAAAGTGCATCCCCTGAGGCATCTCAGGGACTTCATGGTGAGGAATTTCCTCATACTCTTGTTGAGGTCCATGATCTTTTGTTTGCTCCATCCTTTTCTTAGTGATGGGCTTGTCCTCTTCAATGAGGATGTCTCCCTCTATGTCAATTCCAGCCGAATTGCAGAGGTGGCATATGAGGTGAGGAAAGGCTAACCTTGCCCAAGTGGAGGACTTGTCAGCCACCTTGTAAAGTTCTTGAGGTATAATCTCATGAACTTCCACCTCCTCTTCAATCATGATACTATGGATCATGATGGCCCGGTCTATAGTAACTTCAGACCGGTTACTAGTAGGAATGATTGAGCGTTGAATGAAATCTAGCCATCCCCTAGCCACTGGTTTGAGGTCATGCCTTCTTAATTGAACCGGCTTGCCTCTTGAGTCAATTTTCCATTGAGCTCCTTCCTCACATATGTCTATGAGGACTTGGTCCAACCTTTGATCAAAGTTGACCCTTCTTGTGTAGGGGTGTGCGTTCTCTTCCATCATTGGCAAGTTGAACGCCAGCCTTACATTTTTCGGACTGAAATCTAAGTATTTTCCCCAAACCATAGTAAGCCAATGCTTTGGATTCGGGTTCACACTTTGATCATGGTTTCTAGTAATCCATGCGTTTGCATAGAACTCTTGAACCATTAGGATCCTGACTTGTTGAATGGGGTTGGTGAGAACTTCCCAACCTCTTCTTCGGATCTCATGTCGGATCTCCGGATACTCATTCTTTTTAAGCTTGAAAGGAACCTCAGGGATCACTTTCTTCTTGGCCACAACTTCGTAGAAGTGGTCTTGATAGACCTTTGAGATGAATCTCTCAATCTCTCATGACTCAGAGGTGGAAACAATTGCCTTCCCTTTCCTCTTTCTAGAGGTTTCTCTGGCCTTAGGTGCCATAAATGGTTATGGAAAAACAAAAAGCAATGCTTTTACCACACCAAACTTAAAATCTTTGCTCGTCCCCGAGCAAAAAAAGAATGAAAGAAAGTAGTAGAAGAGGAAGAAAATGGAGGAGATGGCGGAAGAAGATGTATTCGGCCAAGGAGAAGAAGAGAGGGTTGTGTTGTGTGAAAATGAAGAAGGAGTTAGGGGTTTATATATGAGTGAGGAGGGTGTAGGGTTCGGCCATTAGAGTTGGGTTTGGGAGGGAAATTAGTTTGAATTTTGAAGGTAGGTGGGGTTTATGGGGAAGAGAGGATGGATGTGAGTGGTGAAGAGGTGATGGGAAAGAGTGATTGAGGTGATTGGTGAAGGGTATTTGGGGAAGAGAGTTATGAAAAGGTGTGAAGAGGAGAGAAGAAGATGTAGGGATCCTGTGGGGTCCACAGATCAAGTGGGGTCAAGGACTTAACATCCCTGCTCCAATTAGGCGTGTAAAATACCCTTGCTGTGCAATCCTGGTGTTTAACGCCAGATTGCTGCTTGTTTCTGGTGTTAAACGCCCAAATATTGCTTGTTTCTGGCGTTTAACGCCATGTTGATGCTTGTTTCTGGCGTTTAAACGCCAGACTGCTCTCCTCCAGGGTGTGCTATTTTTAATGCTGTTTTTCATTCTGTTTTTGATTTTTCAGTAGTTTTTATGACTTCACATGATCATCAACCTAATAAAACACGAAATAACAAAAAGAAAATAAAATAGATATGATTAAATAACATTAGGTTGCCTCCCAATAAGCGCTTCTTTAACGTCAATAGCTTGACAATGAGCTCTCATGGAGCCTTACAGATGTTCAGAGCATTGTTGGGACCTCCCAACACCAAACTTAGAGTTTGAATGTGGGGGTTCAACACCAAACTTAGAGTTTGGTTGTGGCCTCCCAACACCAAACTTAGAGTTTGACTGTGGGGGCCTTGGTTGACTCTACAGTGAGAGAAACTTTTCATGCTTCCTCTCCATGGTTACAGAAGGAGATCCTTGAGTCTTAAATACAAGGTTGTCCTCATTCAGTTGAAGGACCAATTCTCCTCTGTCCACATCAATCACAACTCTTGCTGTGGCTAGGAAGGGTCTTCCAAGGATGATGGATTCATCCTCTTCCTTCCCAGTGTCTAGGATTATGAAATCAGCAGGGATGTAAAGGCCTTCAACCTTTACTAACACGTCCTCTACTTGTCCATAAGCCTGTTTTCTTGAGTTGTCTGCCATCTCTAATGAGATTCTGGCAGCTTGCACCTCAAAGATCCCAAGTTTCTCCATTACAGAGAGTGGCATGAGGTTTATCCCTGACCCAAGGTCACATAGAGCTTTCTCAAAGGTCATGGTGCCTATTTTGCAGGGTATTAAGAACTTTCCAGGATCCTGTTTCTTCTGAGGCAATGTTAGTTGATCCAGATCACTCAGTTCATTGGTGAGCAAGGGAGGTTCATCTTCACAAGTCTCATTACCAAATAATTTGGCATTCAGCTTCATGATTGCACCAAGGTACTTGGCAACTTACTCTTCAGTAACATCTTCATTCTCTTCAGAAGAAAAATACTCATCAGAGCTCATGAATGGCATAAGAAGGTTCAATGGAATCTCTATGGTCTCTAGATGAGCCTCAGATTCCTTTGGTTCCTCAGAGGAAAACTCCTTATTGATCACTGGACGTCCCAGGAGGTCTTCCTCACTAGGATTCACGTCCTCCTCCTCCCTTGTAGGTTTGGCCATGATGATTAAATCAATGGCTTTGCACTCTCTCTTTGGATTTTCTTTTGTATTGCTTGGGAGAGTACTAGGAGGAGTTTCAGTGACTCTTTTACTCAGCTGGCCCACTTGTGCCTCCAAATTTCTAATGGAGGACCTTGTTTCATTCATGAAACTTAAAGTGGCCTTAGATAGATCAGAGACTATATTTGCTAAGCTAGATGGATTCTGCTCTGAACTCTCTGTCTTTTGCTGAGTGGATGATGGAAAAGGCTTGCTATTGTTAAACCTGTTTCTTCCACCATTATTAAAGCCTTGTTGAGGCTTTTGTTGATCCTTCCATGAGAAATTTGGATGATTTCTCCATGAGGGATTATAGGTGTTTCCATGGGGTTCACCCATGTAATTCACCTCTGCTATTGCAGGGATCTCAGGATCATAAGCTTCTTCTTCAGAAGATGCCTCTTGAGTACTGTTGGATGCAGCTTGCATTCCATTCAGACTCTGAGAAATCATATTGACTTGCTGAGTCAATATTTTGTTCTGATCCAATATGGCATTCAGAGTATCAATTTCAAGAACTCCCTTCCTCTGAGGCGTCCCATTACTTACAGGATTCCTCTCAGAAGTGTACATGAACTGGTTATTAGCAACCATGTCAATGAGTTCTTGAACTTCTGTAGGCATTTTCTTTAGGTGAATGGATCCACCTGCAGAATGGTCCAATGACATCTTTGATAGCTCAGATAGACCATCATAGAATATATCCAGGATGGTCCATTTTGAATGCATGTCACAAGGACACTTTTTGGTCAGTTCCTTGTATCTCTCCCAAGCTTCATAGAGGGATTCACCTTCTTTCTGTTTGAAGGTTTGAACATCCACTCTAAGCTTATTAAGCTTTTGAGGAGGAAAGAACTTGGCTAAGAAAGCCGTGACCAGCTTATCCCAAGAGTTCAGGCTATCTTTAGGTTGAGATTCCAACCATATTCTAGCTCTGTCTCTTACAGCAAACGGGAAAAGCATAAGCCTGTAGACCTCGGGATCAACCCCATTGGTCTTAACAGTCTCACATATCTGCAAGAATTCAGTTAAGAACTGAAAAGGATCTTCAGATGGAAGTCCATAAAACTTGCAGTTCTGTTGCATCAGAGAAACTAATTGAGGTTTCAGCTCAAAATTGTTTGCTCCAATGGCAGGGATTGAGATGCTTCTTCCATGTAAATTAGAATTTGGTGTAGTAAAGTCACCAAGCATCTTCCTTGCATTGTTATTATTTTCGGCCATGTCTCCTTTTTCGAAAATTTCTGTCAGATTTTCTCCAGAGAGTTGTGCTTTAGCTTCCCTTAGCTTCCTCTTCAGAGTCCTTTCAGGTTCAGGATCAGCTTCAACAAGAATGTTCTTATCCTTGTTCTTGCTCATATGAAAAAGAAGAAAACAAAAAAGAAAATATGGAATCCTCTATGTCACAGTATAGAGATTCCTTATGCAAGTATAAGAAGAGAAGAATGTAAGAAGGAGAAGAGGAAAAACTCAAACACAGAGAGGAAGATGGGGTTCGAATTTTTTGGGTGAAGAGAAGTGTTGGTAAATAAATAAAATAATTAGAAAGGGATGAGAGAAGAAATTTTGAAAATTAAAATAAATGTAATTTTGTTTTAATTAAAAAAATAAAGTTAAAATTCGAAAATAAGAAAAGAAATAATTAAAATTGAAAATTAAAATAATTAGTTAATTAAAAAGGAATTTTGAAAAAGAGGGAAGGGATTTTCGAAAATTAGAAAGAGAGAGTTAGTTACGTAGTTTTGAAAAAGATAAGAATCAAACAAAAACATAAGATTGATTGAAAAAGATTTGAAAACCAATTTGAAAAAAATATGATTGAAATTGAAAAAGATATGATTGAAAATCATTTTGAAAGAGATTTGAATTGGAAATTAAAAAGATTTGATTTTGAAATAGATTTTGAAATTAGCAATCAAAAAGATATGATTGAAAATTATTTTGAAAAAGATATAATTGAAAAGATATGATTGAAAAGATATGATTTGAAATTTAATTTGAAAAAGATTTGAAAAGGAAATTAAAAAGATTTTATTTTTGAAATTAAAGTTGATTACTTGACTAACAAGAAACTAAAAGATATGATTTTAAAATTCAAAGATTGAACCTTTCTTTATAGGCAACTAACAACTTAAAAAAAATTTTGAATTAAAACATTAAATGTTGGCAATTAATTCGAAAATGTGAAATAGAAATAAGAAAAAGATTTTGAAAATAATTTTTGAAATTTTCGAAAATCATAAAAGAAAAATGAAAAAGATTTGATTTTTGAAAAAGATTTGAAAAAAGATAGACTTTTTAAATTGAAAATTTGATTTGACTCATAAGAAACAACTAAATTTTAAAATTTTTTGAAAAAGTCAACTCAAATATTCGAATTTTATGAGGAGAAAAAGGGAAAGATATTTTTTTTATTTTTGAATTTTTAATAATGAGAGAGAAAAACACAAAAAAGACACAATGCATGGAAATTTTAGATCAATACACATAATGCATGCAAGAACACTTTGAATGTCAAGATGAACACCAAGAACACTTTGAAGATCAAGATGAACATCAAGACTTATTTTTGAAAATTTTTAAGAAAAGAAAAACATGCAAGACACCAAACTTAGAAATTTTCAAATTTTAGACATTAACAAATTGAAAATGCATATGAAAAACAAGAAAAGACACAAAACAAGAAAATATGAAGATCAAACAAGAAGACTTGCCAAGAACAACTTGAAGATCATGAAGAACATATGATGAATTTTCGAAAATTCTTGAGAAAAACAAAAATATGCAAGACACCAAACTTAAAAGTTGACTCTAGACTCAAGCAAGAAACACAAAAAATATTTTTGATTTTATGATTTTGTAAATTTTTTTGTATTTTTCAAAAATTAATTGGGAAAAACAAAAAAAGAAAAAAAAATGTTTTTCGAAAATAAGAAATAAAAAGCTTAAAAATAAAATAAAATAATATCACCTAATCTGAGCAACAAGATGAACCGTCAGTTGTCCAAACTCGAACATTCCCCGGCAACGGCGCCAAAAACTTGGTGCGCAAAAATCGTGACGGTTCATTCCTTAGTAACGGCGCTGAAAACTTAATATGCACGTTCATAATCTTAGTTCTTTGTCACAACTTCGCACAACTAACCAGCAAGTGCACTGGGTCGTCCAAGTAATAGACCTTACGTGAGTGAGGGTCGATCCCACGGAGATTGTTGGCTTGAAGCAAGCTATGGTCATCTTGTAAATCTCAGTCAGGTGGATTCAAGTGGTTATAGAGAATTGACAATTAAAATATAAATAAAATATAACCTAAGATAGAGATACTTATGTAATTCATTGGTGAGAATTTCAGATAAGCGTATAGAGATACATTTGTTCCTCCTGAACCTCTGCTTTCCTGCTGTCTTCATCCAATCATTCCTACTCCCTTCCATGGAAAGCTGTATGTTAGGCATCACCGTTGTCAATGGCTACATCCTGTCCTCTCAGTGAAAATGGTCCAATGCGCTATCACTGCATGGCTAATCATCTGTCAGTTCTCGATCATACTGGAATAGGATCCATTGATCCTTTTGCGTCTATCACTACGCCCAGCACTCGCGAGTTTGAAGCTCGTCACAGCCATCCCTTCCCAGATCCTACTCGAAATACCACAGACAAGGTTTAGACTTTCCAGATCTCAAGAATGGCCGTCCATGGATTCTAACTTATACCACGAAGATTCTAATATCTCCGACTCGGTCCTCTGTATTAGATATCTAAGAGATACTCATTCTATCTCATCTTCATGTAGAACGGAAGTGGTTGTCAGGCACGCGTTCATAGGTGGTAATGGTGATGAGCGTCACATAATCATCACATTCATCATGTTCTTGGGTGCGAATGAATATCTTAGAATAGGAATAAGCTTGAATTGAATAGAAAAACAATAGTACTTTGTATTAATTCATGAGGAACAGCAGAGCTCCACACCTTAATCTATGGTGTGTAGAAACTCTACCATTGAAAATACATAAGTGATGAAGGTCCAGGCATGGCCGAGAGGCCAGCCCCCAAACGTGATCTAAAGATGAAACTAAAGATGTAAATACAATAGTAAAAAGTCCTATTTATACTAAACTAGTTACTAGGGTTTACAGAGATGAGTAATTGATGCAGAAATCCACTTCCGGGGCCCACTTCGTGTGTGCTTGGGCTGAGCATTGAGCTTTACACGTGTAGAGGCTTCCCTTGGAGTTGAACGCCAGTTTCTAACCTGTTTCTGGCGTTTAACTCCACTTTGCAACCTGTTTCTGGCGTTTAACTCCAAAATGCAGCATGGAACTGGCGTTGAGTGCCAGCTTTTGTCGTCTAAACTCGGGTAAAGTATGGACTATTATATATTTCTGGAAAGCCCTAGATGTCTATTTTCCAACGCAATTGAGAGCGCGCCATTTGGAGTTCTGTAGCTCCAGATAATCCACTTTGAGTGCAGAGAGGTCAGAATCTGACAGCATCTGCAGTCCTTTTTCAGCCTGAATCAGATTTTTGCTCAGGTCCCTCAATTTCAGCCAGAAATTACCTGAAATCACAGAAAAACACATAAACTCATAGTAAAGTCCATAAATATGATTTTTAATTAAAAACTAATAAAAATATATTAAGAACTAACTAAATCATACTGAAAACTATGTAAAAATAATGCCAAAAAGCGTATAAATTATCCGCTCATCGCTTTACATCTACCCAAGTTCCCAAGTACACCCTCCCATTTGAATGACAAACACCCTAACTTACCTAAGCTAATCAAGAATCCAAATTTAGGGACATTCATTGTTTTCCACTTAGGGTTGTTGATGTGCTCTATTTAAGAACAAAGAGGGTTTATCATAGGCTCAAAATTGGTTAGCAATGGTAGATAAAAGGGCTAAGGCTATTTGGGAAAAGTGACTATTAAAATGATGGCCTCAATCATGTAAATGCATTCATACACAAAGTAATGGACATATAGAATCAGACAAAGCAAGGATTACAATCATAGAGAGAGAATAATACACACAAGAATGAAAAATAGTGGTTAGAAAATATGACCACACAATAGGCTCAAAACTTACATGCTTGTGTTCTTAGCTCAATCACTATGTTCCAAAATACATTCTCGAAGCAAGTTTACCGCAAAAAAAATTTTTTTTTTCAAAATTGGTATGGTACCCCAAAACACAGTTTCTTGGGGAAGTCATTATTTTGACCAAGCAACTCTATAGAGACTAACTATCATGCAAGGAGTATTTACAAGCAAGACTAACTACACATGCAATGTACTAACTACTAAGCAAAAGATAAATCCATGGGTGTTGAAAGGAAGAGATTGTTACCCATGGAGATCGGTCGAACGACCTCCCCACACTTAGAATTTAGCACGGTCTTCCGTGCTACCAACAATGCGCAAAGGACGGTCAGGACCAGAACCTTCACTATCTCCTCCATCAGAGCCCCCATCACTTGGGTTCGAGGTGGATGTGAATATTTCGGGTTCCTCCATGCTAGGGGTAACACAACACAGAAGCTTCTTGATGCAAGTGTATCGGCGTTGGTTGCGCCGCTCATATCTATCAAGCTTCCGGTGTAGATCTTCTATCCTTTGATGGGTGGATCTTTGCAGTGGTGGTGATGATGAGGTGGAAGGAATAGTAGATGGAAGGGCTATGTCAAGGCTTGGGTTGTTCATGGGAAGATGTAAGTATTTTCCGCTTGGGACCACGTCGCCCTTAGCTGGAATTATAGCCTTCGTGTCCATGGCTTCCCAAGGAATACCCGCAGCAGCAACTAAATCAGATACCAAAGCTGGAAATGGCAAATTGCCCCGGGCGTGGACTTGACCCATTGCTTGCTTCACAAGAGGCAGAATGTTCACCGGTCTCTCTGTGAGAACACACTAAACAAGCAAGGTGAGGTCTGCCGTGAAGGACGACTTATGAGTGCTAGCTAGCACATAGTGGGATAGAATCTGGGCCCAAGCTCTAGCTTCTACAGTTAGGAAGCGAGCGTCAATACCCTTGGGCCTCATCTGGAGTCGACCATGGATCCAAAATGCCTATGGTTCAGTAATGACTCGGAGGATCGAGTCTGATGAGCGGATAATTTATACGCTTTTTGGCATTGTTTTTACATAGTTTTCAGTATGATTTAGTTAGTTTTTAGTATATTTTTATTAGTTTTTAATTAAAATTCACATTTCTGGACTTTACTATGAGTTTGTGTATTTTTCTGTGATTTCAGGTATTTTCTGGCTGAAATTGAGGGACTTGAGCAAAAATCAGATTCAGAGGTTGAAGAAGGACTGCAGATGCTGTTGGATTCTGACCTCCCTGCACTCAAAGTGGATTTTCTGGAGCTACAGAACTTCAAATGGCGCTCTCTCAATTGCGTTGGAAAGTAGACATCTAGGGCTTTCCAGAAATATATAATAGTCCATACTTTGTGCGAGTTTAGACGACGCAAACTGGCGTTCAACGCCAGTTCCATATTGCATTCTGGAGTTAAACGCCAGAAACAGGTTGCAAAGTGGAGTTAAACGCCAGAAACAGGTTACAAACTGGCGTTCAACTCCAAGAGAAGCCTCTACACGTGAAAGCTTCAATGCTCAGCCCAAGCACACACCAAGTGGGCCCGGAAGTGGATTTCTGCATCATTTACTCATTTCTGTAAGCCCTAGTAACTAGTCTATTATAAATAGGACTTTTTACTATTGTATTTACATCTTTGGAATCATCTTTGGATCTTTTGTTCATCTTTGGGACGTTTAGTTCTGATATCTTGGAGGCTGGCCTCTCGGCCATGCCTAGACCTTATTCTTATGTATTTTCAACGGTAGAGTTTCTACACACCATAGATTAAGGTGTGGAGCTCTGCTGTTCCTCGAGTATTAATGCAAAGTACTATTATTTTTCTATTCAATTCAAGCTTATTCCTATTCTAAGATATTCATTCGCACCCAAGAACATGATGAATGTGATGATTATGTGACGCTCATCACCATTCTCACTTATGAACACGTGCCTGACAACCACTTCCGTTCTACATGAAGATGAGATAGAATGAGTATCTCTTAGATATCTAATACAGGGGACCGAGTCCGAGATATTAGAGTCTTCGTGGTATAATTTAGAACCCATGGACGGCCATTCCTGAGATCCGGAAAGTCTAAACCTTGTGTGTGGTATTCCGAGTAGGATCTGGGAAGGGATGGCTGTGACGAGCTTCAAACTCGCGAGTGCTGGGCATAGTGACAGACGCAAAAGGATAGTAAATCCTATTCCAGTATGATCGAGAACCGACAGATGATTAGCCATGCAGTGACAGCGCATTGGACCATTTTCACAGAGAGGACGGGATGTAGCCATTGACAACGGTGATGCCCAACATACAACTTGCCATGGAAAGGAGTAGGAATGATTGGATGAAGACAGCAGGAAAGCAGAGGTTCAGGAGGAACGAAAGCATCTCTATACGCTTATCTGAAATTCTCACCAATGAATTACATAAGTATCTCTATCCTAGTTTATCTTTTAATTATGTTAATTATCAATTCTCTATAACCATTTGAATCCGCCTGACTGAGATTTACAAGGTGACCATAGCTTGCTTCAAGCTGACAATCTCCGTGGGATCGACCCTTATTCACGTAAGGTTTATTACTTGGACGACCCATTGCACTTGCTGGTTAGTTGTGCGAAGTTGTGACAAAGTGTGATTCACGTTTGAGAGCACCAATCCTTTGGCGCCATTGTTGATGAACACAATTTCGTTCACCAAGTTTTTGGCGCTGTTGCCGGGGAATAGAACGAACAACAATTTCACATTTGTTTCCAGCAACAACAGTGCCAAGTTTGGTTCGGCAACAACACCAAGTTTTTGGCGCCGTTGCCGGAGATTGTTCGAGTTTGGACAACTGACAGTTCATCTTGTTGTTCAAATTAGGTAATTTTATTTTATTTTTAAGCTTTTTATTTCTTATTTTCGAAAAATACAAAAAAAAATTTTTTTCTTCTTTTTCGTTTTTCCCAAAATAATTTTTGAAAAAAAACCAAAAAAATTCTTATAAAATCATAAAAACCAAAAATTTTATGTTTCTTGTTTGAGTCTAGTGTCAATTTGTAAGTTTGGTGTCAATTGCATCTTTTTAATTGTTCTTCAATTTTTGAAACTCATGCATGGTGTTCTTCATAATCTTCAAGTTGTTCTTGATGATTTGCTTTGTTTGATCTTCAATTTTTCTTGTTTTGCATCTTTTCTTGTTTTTTATATGCATTCTCAATTTGTTAGTGTCTAAAGTTTGAAAATTTCTAAGTTTGGCGTCTTGCATGTTTTCTTTTATTGAAAATTTTTCAAAAATACATACTTGATGTTCATCATGATCTTCAAAGTGTTCTTGGTGTTCATCTTTGCATTCAAGGTGTTCTTGCATGTTTCCTTTGTTTTGATCCAAAATTTTCATGCATTGAGTCTTTTTGATATTTTTCTCTTTCCTTGTTAAAATTCAAAAATCAAAAAAATATCTTTCCCTTATTTTCTCATAAATTTTCGAAAATTTGAGTTGACTTTTTAAAAAATTTTTAAAATTTAGTTGTTTCTTATGAGTCAAATCAAATTTTCAATTTAAAAATTTTATCGTTTTCAAAAATAAATTCTTTTTCATTTTTCTTTCATATTTTCGAAAACTTTATGATTGATTTTCAAAATATTTTTCTTATTTCTAATTCATATTTTCGAAATTAATGCTAACAATTAATGTGATTGATTCAAAATTTTTAAGTTTGTTACTTGCCTATCAAGAAAGGTTCAATCTTTGAATTTTAAAATCATATCTTTTTGTTTCTTATTAGTCAAGTAATCAACTTTAGTTTTCAAAATCAAATCTTTTTAAATTTCTTTTTCAAATATTTTTCAAAATAAATTTCAATCACATCTTTTTCAGAATTAATTTCAAAATCTTTTCTAACTTCTTTTCTAACTTCTTATCTTTTCAAAAATTGATTTTCAAATCTTTTTCAATTAACCACTTAACTTTTTGATTGAGTTTAAAAGTTTACTATTTCAATCATATCTTTTTCAAAACTACCTAACTAACTCTCTTTTTTTAATTTTCGAAAATTCCTTCCCTCTTTTTCAAAACTCCTTTTTAATTAACTAATTGTTTTAAACTTTAATTTAATTCAATTTCATTTTTCTTTTTAATTTTCGAATTCTAACTTTGATTTTAAATTAAAAATAAAAATACTTTTATTTTAATTTATTTAATTTTCTAAATTCTCTCCCCCTCGTCTCTTTCTAATTATTTTATTTATTTACTAATACTTCTCTTCATTTAAAAATTTGAACCCTCTCCTCTTTCTGTGCTCGAATTTCTTTTCTTCTTCTACTTACATTAGGAATCTCTATACTATGACATAGAGGATTCCATATTTTCTTTTCTGTTTTCTTCTTTTTCATATGAGCAGGAACAAGGATAAGAACATTCTTGTTGAAGCTGATCCTGAACCTGAAAGGACTCTGAAGAGGAAGCTAAGGGAAGCTAAAGCACAACTCTCTGGAGAAAATCTGACAGAAATTTTCAAAAAAAAAGGAGACATGGCCGAAAATAATAACAATGCAAGGAAGATGCTTGGTGACTTTACTGCACCAAATTCCAATTTACATGGAAGAAGCATCTCAATCCCTGCCATTGGAGCAAACAATTTTGAGCTGAAACCTCAATTAGTTTCTCTGATGTAACAGAACTGCAAGTTTCATGGACTTCCATCAGAAGATCCTTTTCCGTTCTTAACTGAATTCTTGCAAATCTGTGATACTGTTAAGACCAATGTGGTTGATCCCGAGGTCTACAGGCTTATGCTTTTCCCGTTTGCTGTAAGAGACAGAGCTAGAATACGGTTGGACTCTCAACCTAAAGACAGCCTGAACTCTTGGGATAAGCTGGTCACGGCTTTCTTAACCAAGTTCTTTCCTCCTCAAAAGCATAGTAAACTTAGAGTGGATGTTCAAACCTTCAAACAGAAAGAAGGTGAGTCCCTCTATGAAGCTTGGGAGAGATACAAGGAACTGACCAAAAAGTGTCCTTCTGACATGCTTTCAGAATGGACCATCCTGGATATATTCTATGATGGTCTGTCTGAATTATCTAAAATGTCATTGGACCATTCTGCAGGTAGATCCATTCACCTAAAGAAAACGCCTGCATAAGCTCAAGAACTCATTGATATGGTTGCAAATAACCAGTTCATGTACACTTCTGAAAGGAATCCTGTGAGTAATGGGACACCTCAAAGGAAGGGAGTTCGTGAAATCGATACTCTGAATGCCATATTGGCTCAGAATAAAATATTGACTCAGCAAGTCAATATGATTTCTCAGAGTCTGAATGGAATGCAAGCTGCATCCAACAGTACTCAAGAGGCATCTTCTGTAGAAGAAGCTTATGATCCTGAGAATCCTGCAATAGCAAAGGTGAATTACATGGGTGAACCTTATGTAAACACCTATAATCCTTCATGGAGAAATCATCCAAATTTCTCATAAAAGAATCAACAAAAGCCTCAACAAGGCTTTAATCATGGTGGAAGAAACAGGTTTAGCAATAGCAAGCCTTTTCCATCATCCACTCAGCAACAGATAGAGAATTTTGAGCAGAATCCATCTAGCTTAGCAAATATAACCTCTGATCTATCTAAGGCCACTTTAAGTTTCATGAATGAAACAAGGTCCTCCATTAGAAATTTGGAGGCACAAGTGGGCCAGCTGAGTAAAAGAGTCACTGAAACCCCTCCTAGTACTCTCCCAAGCAATACAAAAGAGAATCCAAAGAGAGAGTGCAAGGCCATTGATTTAACCATCATGGCCAAACCTACAAGGGAGGGAGAGGACGTGAATCCTAGTGAGGAAGACCTCCTGGGACGTTCAGTGACCAATAAGGAGTTTCCCTTTGAGGAACCAAAGGAATCTGAGGCTCATCTAGAGACCATGGAGATTCCATTGAACCTCCTTCTGCCCTTCATGACCTCTGATGAGTATTCTTCTTCTGAAGAGAATGAAGAAGTCACTGAAGAGCAAGTTGCTAAGTATCTTGGTGCAATCATGAAGCTGAATGCCAAATTATTTGGTAATGAGACTTGGGAAGATGAACCTCCCTTGCTCACCAATGAACTAAATGCATTGGATAGGTAGAAATTACCTCAAAAAAATAGGATCCTGGTAAATTCCTAATTCCCTGTAATATAGGCACCATGACCTTTGAGAAGGCTCTATGTGACCTGGGGTCAGGAATAAACTTAATGCCACTCTCTGTAATGGAGAAACTTGGGATCTTTGAGGTGTAAGCTACCAGAATCTCTTTAGAAATGGCAGACAACTCAAGAAAACAGGCTTATGGGCAAGTAGAGGACGTGTTAGTAAAGGTTGAAGGCCTTTACATCCCTACTGATTTCATAATCCTAGACACTGGGAAGGATGAGGATGAATCCATCATCCTTGGAAGACCCTTCCTAGCCACAGCAAGAGCTGTGATTGATGTGGACAGAGGAGAGCTGGTCCTTTAACTGAATGGGGACTACCTTGTGTTTAAGACTCAAGGTTCTCCTTCTGTAGCCATGGAGAGGAAGCATGAAAAGCTTCTCTCATTGCAGAGTCAACCAAAGCCCCCACAGTCAAACTCTAAGTTTGGTGTTGGGAGGTTCCAACCTTGCTCTGATTATCTGTGAGGCTCCATGAGAGCTCACTGTCAAGCTATTGACATTAAAGAAGCGCTTGTTGGGAGGCAACCCAATGTTATTTAATCATATCTATTTTATTTTCTTTTTGTTATTTTGTGTTTTATTAGGTTGATGATCATGTGGAGTCACAAAAACTACTGAAAAATCAAAAACAGAATGAAAAACAGCATTAAAAATAGCACACCCTGGAGGAGGAGCATTCTGGCGTTTAAACGCCAGAAACAAGCACCAAGCTGGCGTTTAACGCCAAAAACAAGCATCTACCTGGCGTTAAATGCCAGAAACAGGCTACATTTGGGCGTTTAACACTTGAAACAAGCAGCAGTCTGGCGTTAAACACCAGGATTGCACAGCAAGGGCGTTTTACACGCCTAATTGGAGCAGGGATGTTAAGTCCTTGGCCCCACTGAATCTGTGGACCCCACAGGATCCCCACCACTTTTTCTCTCCTCTTCACGCCTTTTCATAACTCTCTTCCCCAAATATCCTTCACCAATCACCTCAATCACTCTTCCCCATCCCCTCTTCACTACTCACATCTATCCTCTCTTCCCCAAAAACCCCACCTACCTTCAAAATTCAAACTATTTTTCCTCCCAAACCCAACCCTAATGGCCGAACCCTAACCCTTCCCACACTCCTATATAAACCCCTCATTCCTTCTTCATTTTCACACAACACAACACTCTCTTCTTCCCCTTGGCCGAATACACCTTCTCCCTACATCTCCTCCAATTTCTTCCTCTTCTCCTTCTTTCTTTCTTCTTTTGCTCGAGGACGAGAAAACCTTCTAAGTTTGGTGTGGTAAAAGCATTGATTTTTGGTTTTCCATAACCATTTATGACACCTAAGGCCAGAGAAACCTCTAGAAAGAGGAAAGGGAAGGCAAAAGCTTCCACCTCTGAGTCATGGGAGATGGAGAGATCCATCTCAAAAGCTCATCACTAAGAAAAGGATGGAGCAAACAAGAGATCATGGACCTCAACAAGAGCATGAGAAAATTCCTCACCATGAAATCCCTGAGATGCCTCAAGGGATGCACTTCCCTCCATAAAACTATTGGGAGCAAATCAACACATCCCTAGGAGAATTAAGCTCCAACATGGGACAACTAAGGATGGAACACCAAGAGCACTCCATCATTCTCCATGAGATTAGAGAAGATCAAAGAGCTATGAGGGAGGAGCAACAAAGGAAAGGAAGAGACATAGAGGAGCTCAAAAGCACCATTGGTTCTTCAAGAAGAGGAAGACGCCATCCTCACTAAGGTGGACTCATTCCTTAATCTCCTTGTCTATTTATTTTACTGTTTTTTGATTTTTGAGCCTTATGTTTTATTTATGTTTGTGTCTTATTACATGATCATTAGTGTCTAAGTGTCTATGCCTTAAAGTTATGAATGTCCTATGAATCCATCACCTCTCTTAAATGAAAAATGTTCTAAAAACAAAAGAACAAGAAGTACAGGGTTTCGAATTCATCCTTGAAACTGGTTTAATTATTTTGATGTGGTGACAATACTTTTTGTTTTCTGAATGAATGCTTGAACAGTGCATATGTCTTTTGAATTTGTTGTTTATGAATGTTAAAATTGTTGGCTCTTGAAGAATGATGAAAAAGGAGAAATGTTATTTGATAATTTGAAAAATCATAAAATTGATTCTTGAAGCAAGAAAAAGCAGTGAAGAACAAAGCTTGCAGAAAAAAATAAATGCAAAAAAAAAAAGAGAGAAAGAAAAAGAAAAAGCAAGCAGAAAAAGCCAAAAGCTCTTTAAACCAAAAGGCAAGAGCAAAAAGCCAATAGCCCTTAAAACCAAAAGGCAAGGGTAATAAAAAAGGATCCAAGGCTTTGAGCATCAGTGGATAGGAGGGCCTAAAGGAATAAAATCCTGGCCTAAGCGGCTAAACCAAGCTGTCCCTAACCATGTGCTTGTGGCGTGAAGGTGTCAAGTGAAAACTTGAGACTGAGCGGTTAAAGTCAAGGTCCAAAGCAAAAAAAGAGTGTGCTTAAGAATCCTGGATACCTCTAATTGGAAACTTTAGCAAAGCTGAGTCACAATCTGAAAAGGTTCACCCAGTTATGTGTCTGTGACATTTATGTATCCGGTGGTAATATTGGAAAACAAAGTGCTTAGGGCCACGGCCAAGACTCATAAAGTAGCTGTGTTCAAGAATCAACATACTGAGCTAGGATAATCAATAACACTATCTGAATTCTAAGTTTCTATAGATGCCAATCATTCTGAACTTCAATGGATAAAGTAAGATGCCAAAACTATTCAAGAGGCAAAAAGCTACAAGTCCCGCTCATCTTATTGGAGCTAAGTTTCATTGATATTTTGGAATTTATAGTATATTCTCTTCTTTTTATCCTATTTGATTTTCAGTTGCTTGGGGACAAGCAACAATTTAAGTTTGGTGTTATGATGAGCGGATAATTTATACGCTTTTTGCATTGTTTTTACATAGTTTTTAGTATGATTTAGTTAGTTTTTAATATATTTTTATTAGTTTTTAAATAAAAATCACATTTCTAGACTTTACTATGAGTTTGTGTATTTTTCTGTGATTTTAGGTATTTTCTGACTGAAATTGAGGGACTTGAGCAAAAATCAGATTCAGAGGTTGAAGAAGGACTGCAGATGCTGTTGGATTCTGACCTCCCTGCACTCAAAGTGGAATTTCTGGAGCTACAGAACTCCAAATGGTGCGCTCTTAATTGCGTTGGAAAGTAGACATCTAGGGCTTTCCAGCAATATATAATAGTTCATTCTTTGCCCGAGTTTAGACGACTCAAACTGGCGTTCAACTCCAGTTCCATGTTGCATTCTGGAGTTAAACGCCAGAAATAGGTTGCAAAGTGGAGTTAAACGCCAGAAACAGGTTACAAACTGGCGTTCAACTCCAAGAGAAGCATCTACACATGAAAGCTTCAATGCTCAGCCCAAGCACACACCAAGTGGGCCCGGAAGTGGATTTCTGCATCATTTACTCATTTCTGTAAACCCTAGTAACTAGTCTAGTATAAATAGGACTTTTTACTATTGTATTTAAATCTTTGGAATCATCTTTGGATCTTTTGTTCATCTTTGGGACGTTTAGTTCTGAGATCATGGAGGCTGGCCTCTTGGCCATGCCTAGACCTTATTCTTATGTATTTTCAACGGTAGAGTTTCTACACACCATAGATTAAGGTGTGGAGCTCTGCTGTTCCTCGAGTATTAATGCAAAGTACTATTATTTTTCTATTCAATTTAAGCGGTGCTATAAGCACCTCAAGTTGATGATCCGATCCGGCATTGACTTCCCCTCCGAGCCCGACACCCCTTCTGATACATCTGAGGCGGAGGCACATGATCACGAGGAGGAGACACATGCCCAGGCTGAGCAGGTAGGACCAGAGCAGGCTGCGCCACAGCATGAGGAGCCACACCAGATCCAGGCCGCAGACCCGGAGATTCCTATACAGTCATAGCCTCCACTACAGCAGACAGATCCTCCTACACTTATCTAGTCTGCAGACCTTCAGACCACCACAGAGACTCCCGCAGCCCATCCTTCCGGAGATGACACTCCTTCACACCCAGCTTGAGTGAGCATCGAGGATGATGCTATCTTTTAAGTGTGGGGAGGTTGCCATCCCTGGCTTATCTTTTTGGTGAACCACTACAGACTCTTTTTATCCTATCTTGTTTATTTTTCGGTATTTTTATTTTTATTTTTATCTTTCAGTACTTGCACATTGTTCTTTTGCTGTATTTTCACTTTATTTCCGCATTTTGCACTTTGGTTTATATCTTAGATACTTAGTTTAGTTGGCAATTCTAAACTTATTAGCTATAGAATATGTGGATTAATTAGTATAGTTTACCCTTTTAGAATATAATAGTTTGATTTAATTGAAAATAAAAAGAAGTAAACTAGGGACTTTAACATAATCAAACATCCACACACCTTGTATATATAGCATTACATGTTAGTTAGTTAAAAACATTTCTTCAAGGAGGAACACTAAGATTTTAAGGGCCACCCTAAGACTTACATTAAGTTGAATGGAAACTCTTAATTTCTACTTGCATGACATACATAACTGATATATGATTTCTGAGCTAGAGAACACACAGCCTGTGAGTTTTGAGCTTAATTGTATGGTTACATTCAAACCATAAATTTCATTCCTGTGTGTTTTGCCCTTCTTTTTCATTTTGATATTATTTACTTTGTTTTAATCTATATGTCCAACATAGAATATAGATACATACCAAGAGATGATTGAGGCCATCATTTGAATTTTTTCTCACTTATCCCAATTTAGCCTACCTTTTACATCACCCTTGTTAGCCCCCTTGAGCTTCTTAATCCCCTCTTGTTCTATAACCACATTACTAGCCTTAAGCAGAAAAACAAAATAAAAATCCCAAGTTGAATCCTTGGTTAGCTTAAGATAGATATTGTGTACAATTTAAGTGTGGGGAATTTTATGGGAACATGGGATGATAGAAACAAAGTAGGGATTTAAAATGAATAAGTTATTTCAGAAATTTGGGAAGCATGCTCATGTGAAATCAAAATAATTAAATTACCATGTGTATAAAATATATATATATATATATATATATATTCAGTATTTAAATAAGGGGATACAAAAATTTCCCAAATGCAAAATAAAAAGAATCAATGCACATGGGACAAAATTTCAAAATTAAATACATGAGCTTGTAATACAAGTGGGAAAATTTGGGTAAATAGGTAAAGGAACTTTAAATTATATAAAGTATGTATGTTAGGTGAAATCTTAGACTAATCAAGGATTCACTTTGTTAGCTCACTTAGCCTTATACATATACCTTTACCTTTACCTTGGCCCTATTACAACCTTGAAAAAGACCTCATGATTTTTGTATATCTGTATTCCATAGTTGTTGATTGGTTAGATGAAGAACAAAGTTTTAGAAAGCAAGGATAGAAAAAGAATAGAGTGATTAACCCAATAAACACTGAGTGACTAGAGAGTAAACACAAAAATCCAGTGAGGATTCAATAGCTCATCACCATATATCTCTACTTAATTGTTAATTGTCTTGCAAGTTTGTGAAATACTTTTACCCATCTCAATTGTAAAAGTGCTTTAACATTATCTAGGGTTTGGCTATGCATATATGATTCCTTGAGAATGTGAATTAATTTAACCACATGTAAGCTTTATATACAAGTGAATAATAACTAGAATTGCATGACTCATTTAGGTAGTTTGCATTTAGAATAGAATGCATTGCATGAGATTCCATGAAGAACTGAAGATTGATGGTTTAGAGGTTATAGCAAACTCTCGTTGTAAGTATAGTTACTAAACCAAGCAATCAACCGTTCTTCAAAACGTTTTTGGGTGTCACAAGTAACAAACCCCTTTGAAATTAATAACCGAATATTTAAACCTCGGGTCGTCTTCTCAAGGAATTGCAGGGAAGTATGTTCTTATTATTGGTTATGAAGATTGTAAATTGGGGGTTTTGGAAGTAAGGTGGGAATATGTTATATGACAAGTAAAATAAAACAATAATAATAAAATCTCTTGGCAAGGTATCATAAATTGGAAGTCCAGACTTAGTTATCCTTATCAATAACAATGAAAGTCGAATCTTAATTCCACTTGGTCAACCTTTACCAAAATAAAGGAAAGTCAAGGGATTAATTAGTTTGATCTTCGAATCCTATTTATTTCCTAAGAAAAGGTTGGGATTATTGAAGCTCAATTCAATTAGCAAAGATAACAGTTATCAATTATACTGTTGAGTTGGATAATTCCTGAGTTACTGATTTCTTAACCAAGACCAAAAGGGGAAAAATAAATCTACTGGAATAAGAATGCCTTCAGATGGGAAGCAATAATCATGTAAATAAAAGAGAGCAATAATAACTGAAATACCTCAAATAACATTAATTCAAGCAATCTGGAATAGTTCATAAATTAAATTGGGAAAATAAATAAAAATAAAGAACCTGGGATTGAGAGTTACTCCTAAAACTAAGAGAAGTCCTAAATCCTAATCCTAAGAGAGAGAGAGGAGAGAACCTCTCTCTCTAAAACTACATCTAAAACATGAAAAGTGAATTATATGAGAGCCTTCTATGAATGGATGCATTCTCCCACTTTATAGCTTCTAATATGTGTTTTCTGGGCCGCAAACTGGGTCAGAAACAGCCAAAAATTCGCTGGTCCTGAATTCAACCACGCTGGATTTCTGTCACTGCGACGCGGCCGCATGGATCACGCGGTCGCGTCACCTAGCGTCAGGGAAACTATAGATTATTATATATCAAATCAAAGCCCCGGACGTTAGCTTTCCAACGCAACTGGAACCGCGTCGTTTGGACCTCTGTAGCTAAAGTTATAGCCGTTTGAGTGCGAAGAGGTCAGGCTGGACAGCTTAGCAATTTCTCCAACTTCTTGTATTCCTTCCACTTTTGCATGCTTCCTTTCCATCCTCCAAGCCATTTCTGCCCTGTAATCTCTGAAATCACTTAACACACATATCAAGGCATCTAATGGTAATAAGAGAGGATTAATAATAAGCAAATATAAGATCAAAGAAGCATGTTTTCAATCAAAACACATAATTAGGAAGGAAATATAAAACCATACAAATAGTATGAATAAGTGGGTAAAGAGTTAATAAAAACCACTCAATTGAGTACAAGATAAACCATAAAATAGTGGTTTATCAACCTCCCCACACTTAAACATTAGCATGTCCTCATGCTAAGCTCAAGAGAAACTATAAAGAATGAAGAATGTATGAAATGCAACCTATGAATGTAACTACATGCAGAATGTTTCCACCTACTTAGTTAAAAGTAAACAAATCTTTCAAGAGGAAATATGAACTGGATTTCACTAATTCAAATCATAAAAATGAAGTACAAATAGACTTGCAAGAAGAAAATAGCTCATGAAAGCAGGGAACAAGGAATTGAGCATCGAACCCTCACTGGTAGTGTATACACTCTAATCACTCAGGTGTTTAAGGTTCGATTCTCTCAATTCTCTACTAACCTTGCTTTCTAAGGCTTGCTCTTCATCTAATCAATCAACATAAATTTAATGCACAGATACACATATCAAGAGGTCTTTTAAGGGTTGTAATGGGGTTAGGGTCAAGGTAGGATTGTATTTGGCCAAGTGGACTAAAATCTGAATCCTTAATTAACTTAAACTTTCCACCTAACTTAAACAATCCATGTAATCATAATACAACATCTAACTATCCATTAACCATGTTTTCAACATATTCATGCATTCTAATTTCAAGTACAGTACATATGCATTGCTTTCACCATTTACTTTGGAGCATTTTGTCCCCTTTTTGCTTAATTGCTCTTTTTCTTTTCTTTTTCTCTCTTTATATATATATATATATATATTTATTTTTCTCAATGCATATGATTAAATTATTGAATGCATGAACATGTCCTAAACATTTCTTTCACATTTTCATAAAGATATATAACACCCAATTCTTAAACCAAATATTTCCAAACCCACTTTTCCCCACACTTAATTCATGAGCACTCTCACTAGTCTAAGCTAACCAAGGATTCAAATTAAGGACAATATTGTTTTCCGCTTAGAGTTAATGATGTGCTAAAGTAAAGAACAAAGGGGTAAAATAGGCTCAAATTGGTTTGCAAAGGATAATGAAAGGTAAGGCCATATGGGTATGTAAGCTCAGTGAAACAAAGGCCTCAATTATATAAGTGCATGTATACATCAAACAATGGAAATATAGAATCAAGCAAGACAGAGATCACAATTTTAGAGAGAAAAATACACACTAAAACAGAATTTTGGTTGATAAAATGTAACCAATTCAAATAGGCTCAAAAATCTCACAGGTTTTGTGTGTTCGAGTTCTAAACCATGTTCCAGTATAATATCTCTTCAAACAAGTGTAACATTAAATTTTATTCAAATTAGTGAAATTCTCTAAAAATTTTCTTGAAAAAGAAAATATTACTTCAACCAAGTGGTAAAATATGCAAAAAATTAAACAAATATGCAATCAAACATGCAAATGCAACAATGAATAAGGAAAATAAATCATTGGTGTTGAGATAGAGGAGTAACTAACCCATGGAGATCGGTATCGACCTCCCCACACTTAAAGATTGCACCGTCCTCGGTGCATGCTGAGATTTGCAAGTGGACGGGGGTTGTGGTTTCTCAGCTGGGGCTCTTTTTGTTCCTTTCCTTGCCGATAGTTTGGGAGTAGCTTTCTCTTTACCCTTCTTGGTGGCCATCCTGAAAAGGGAAAAAGAAAGTGACTTATAAAGCTAAGGGTTAGAGCAAGGAAGAGAGCGGGAAAGGTGGTAATCAATGCACAATAAAGAAGAATGACGTTAACACACGCTCATGAGTACATGTGAAAAGTCATCAATGAAAAATAGCTAGTGCATATGATAACAATTGAATACAAGGTGTTTATTGGCATGCAGGCAAAGGCATGAGTAGCATAGATCAAGCATTCAATGTCCAAGTTAGATTACCAAGTCTTTCAAACTAGCAACATGTTTGTAATGACAATTATATTGAATGAATATGATATGAAAAAGGGTTTTGTGAAAAGCAGGCATTCAGAGTAGTAGGATAAAAGATACGGAAAAGCAGTGCACAATGCCATACGGGCGTTTTCACAAACACATAGAATGCATGGTAAATAATTTAATGAAAATAATAAATTAAACATGCAAGCAACCCTTTAAAAATAAATATATATAATTGTCAAATAATTCCTCTAATAATCCACAAGTAAAATATAGAAATAATGACCCAAATAAATTTCTAACACCAATGAAAATAATGAAATGAATGAAAGTATGCAAATAAATTAAAAGAAAATAAAAAAAATAAGAAGAATGAGAAGGGTAAGAAGATAAGAAAGGAAGAAGAAATAAATAAAAAAAGATAAGAAAAATAAGGATTAGAGAAGAAAAGATAAGAAAATTGGCTGATCTGGATATTCTGTGCGCCGCTTGTGACGCGGACGCGTGAGTGACGTGGTCGCGTGGTGCGTGATAAGGTCAGGTGACGCGGACGCGTGGGTCACGCGATCACGTGGCCTGTTTTGTGCGATTGGCGCGAGTGCAGCCTTGCGGTCGCGCAACTCTCTGTTCGAAACTATTTTGCCAAAAATCTGGGTGACGCGATCGCGTGGGGCATGCGATCGCGTGAATGGCCATCTTTAAAAAAATGACGCGGACGCGTGGGGCACGCATTCGCGTGGTAAGGCTTGGGCTTCCAGCACGAGTCCAGCCCAACTCCAGCTCAACTTTCGGCCATACACCTTGTTACGTCGAAATCCAGGGCCACGCGGTCGCGTGGGTGACGCGATCGCGTGGGAAGCTATTTTTCCAAATGACGCGGCCGCGTCAGCGACGCGGTCGCATGGATCAAATTGTGCCATTAGCGCGCCTCCAGCGACGCTTTCGCGTGACTCTCTGTTCAATTCTTTTCTTCTCGACGCACATACGACGCGGACGCGTCGGCGACGCTGTCGCGTCGCGTGCGAAAATCCCTTTTTTTATCTGAAAAGAAAATGCAGAATGCAGTGTTAATATGAATGTGATGCAAAACTCCAGGTTCAATAAAATAAAATAAAACTTGAAAACAAATAAAACTAAATAAAAATGAAAAAGAACGATCATACCATGGTGGGTTGTCTCCCACCTAGCACTTTTAGTTAAAGTCCTTAAGTTGGACATTTGGTGAGCTCCCTGTTATGGTGGCTTATGCTTGTATTCATCCAGGAATCTCCACCAATGTTTCCAGTAGCCTCCGGGATCCCAAACTAAGCATGTAAAGCCCTTAAGAAGCTTCAAACAGATTCTTAGGCTCCCGGGGCAACAAGTGTCAGAGCAGATTCCAGGATCCCAAATCTTGCTTTTACACCCATCTTTGTCGGGATCTGTATTTTTCCAACTGGGTGATAAGTAAATTGAATTCTCACTGCAGCTACCAAACAGCTTCCTAGACCCATTCAGTTGAGCTTTACACCAACCTTTGCGTTTAAACTTAAAGCTTCCAACCATGATGAACCTTGCTGGACAATTCTTACCACTGACCATCTTCCTCTTACTTTTAATGTTACAAAGAGCTCTAAGTTGACCATCCGTCTCCAGTAGCCCATATTCAAGTGGAATTAGAAAGCTAAGGGATATGAATTTTACCCACTTGAATGTTGTGAAGGATGATGGCAACTTAGGGGAAGGTGTTTTTAATGAAATTGCGAGCTCCACTCCCTTGTGCTCTTCTCTGATAATTACCACCTCTTTGCAAGCTTCTTCAATTTCAACCTCTTCCTCTTGGTAGCTTTCTTCCAATTCAATCTTCTCTTCATTGCTTTCCAAGGGCATGGGAGGTTGTGCTTCTTCTTCTTGAATCTCCATCTCTTGATCAACCTCTTCCAAGTCTTCAAATGTGATATTCCTTGGAGGTTGTACACCCTCCTCAGCATCAATTTCAAACGTCTTGGAAGGGGGTTCTATGACTGGACTTTCCCATGGAGGTTCTGCATCTCCTAAGTCTTCGACCAATTCTTCTTCTTCAATAATTCCGGCTTCCTCTACTTGTTCCAGTACAAAGTCATGCTCCGTACTATTCACTGGAGTTTCTAGTTTCTCCTTCATACTACGTTCTTCATTAGATTGTCCACATGAAGCCATGGGGGTTCCTTGAGTGTCCGAACTTCGGGAAGCTAATTGACTCATTATTACTTGCTCCAATTGACGAATGGTTGCATGACATCGATCCACTGTTTCCTTGAAACGATCCTTTGTCTCTTGATGCACTCGGCTTTCATAAATAGGATCATAGTGCTCTTGGATTGATGGATATGGAGATGGTGAATATTGAAGTAGTGGTTCTTGTGAGTAATTGGGTTGGAATTGGGGTGGTTCTATATATGGTTCATATGGCTCATAAGGTGGTTGGTATGGTGGTTGAGGGTTAGGGTCATATGGAGGTGAATGGCAGAAAGGGGCTTGTGAGTTTGGTGGTCCAAAGTTATGTTGAGGAGAGGGTTCATAGGCATATGGTGGTGGTTGTTGATAATCAAAAGAGTGCTCACCATAGCCATTGCCTTGATATGCATCACAGAATGGTTGTTGATAGTCCATTGGAGGTGGTTGTTGCCATGAGGGTTGATTAAATCCTTGTGGCTCCTCCCATCTTTGATTCTTCCAACCTTGATGCCTGTTCTCATTATAGTTTCCATTCCTAACAACAACATTGGAATCAAACTTGAAGCGAGAGGGGTGAGAATTCATAGTAGCTAATAAAAAAAATTAAAAACAAAAATAAAAAATAAATTTAAATTAAAAGGTTATTTAAATTTTGAATTTGAAAATTAAATTTTGAATTTTTGAATTTTAAATTTTTGAATTTTGAATTTTTGAAATTTGAAATTTGATTTTTGAAATAAGATAAGATAAAATAAAAATTTTAAAATAAAAACCAATAACCTCTTAACTTAAGAAAAAGAAAAAATAAAAACAAAAATAAAAAAAGCAAAAATAAAATATTTACAATAACCAATAATAAGGCACACGTTTGCAATTCCCCGACAACGGCGCCATTTTGAAGAACTGAAGATTGATGGTTTAGAGGTTATAGCAAACTCTCGTTGTAAGTATAGTTACTAAACCAAGCAATCAGCCATTCTTACAAACGTTTTTGGGTGTCACAAGTAACAAACCCCTTTGAAATTGATAACCGAGTATTTAAACCTCGGGTCGTCTTCTCAAGGAATTGCAGGGAAGTATGTTCTTATTATTGGTTATGAAGATTGTAAATTGGGGGTTTTGGAAGTAAGGTGGGAATATGTTATATGACAAGTAAAATAAAACAATAATAATAAAATCTCTTGGCAAGATATAAGAAATTGGAAGTCCAGACTTAGTTATCCTTATCAATAACAATGAAAGTCGAATCTTAATTCCACTTGGTCAACCTTTACTAAAATAAAGGAAAGTCAAGGGACTAATTAGTTTGATTTTCGAATCCTATTTATTTCCTAAGAAAAGGTTGGGATTATTGAAGCTCAATTCAATTAGCAAAGATAACATTTATCAATTATGTTATTGAGTTGGATAATTCCTGAGTTACTGATTTTTTAACCAAGACCAAAAGGGGAAAAATAAATCTACTGGAATAAGAATGCCTTCAGATGGGAAGCAATAATCATGTAAATAAAAGAGAGCAATAATAACTGAAATACCTCAAATAACATTAATTCAAGTAATCTGGAACAGTTCATAAACTAGATTGGGAAAATAAATAAAAATAAAGAACCTGGGATTGAGAGTTACTCCTAAAACTAAGAGAAGTCCTAAATCCTAATCCTAAGAGAGAGAGAGGAGAGAACCTCTCTCTTTAAAACTACATCTAAAACATGAAAAGTGAATTATATGAGAGCCTTCTATGAATGGATGCATTCCCCCACTTTATAGCCTCTAATATGTGTTTTCTGGGCCGCAAACTGGGTCAAAAACAGCCCAGAATTCGCTGGTCCTGCATTCAACCACGCTGGATTTCCGTCACTGCGATACGGCCGCATGGATCACGCGGTCGCGTCACCTAGAATCAAGGAAACTATAGCATATTATATATCAAATCGAAGTCCCGGACGTTAGCTTTCCAACGCAACTGAAACCACATCGTTTGGACCTCTGTAGCTAAAGTTATAGCCGTTTGAGTGCGAAGAGGTCAGGTTGGACATCTTAGCAATTTCTCCAACTTCTTGTATTCCTTCCACTTTTGCATGCTTCCTTTCCATCCTCCAAGCCATTTCTGCCCTGTAATCTCTGAAATCACTTAACACACATATCAAGGCATCTAATGGTAATAAGAGAGGATTAATAATAAGCAAATATAAGATCAAAGAAGCATGTTTTCAATCAAAACACATAATTAGGAAGGAAATATAAAACCATGCAAATAGTATGAATAAGTGGGTAAAGAGTTAATAAAAACCACTCAATTGAGTACAAGATAAACCATAAAATAGTGGTTTATCATTCCACCATTCTAACTTTACCCTTTCTCTTGGATTTAGCATGAGGACATGCTAAATCCCTCACCCACTTATTCATGTAAATTGCATGATTTTACTTTCCCTTCCTTATTATGTGATATATGTGAAAAACATGTTTCTTATGCTTTAAAAATATTTATTTTTAATTAACCTTTATTACCATTCGATGCCGTGATTTGTGTGTTAAGTATTTTCAGATCTCCTAAGGCAGGAATGGCTTAGAGGACAAAAAGGAAACATACAAAAATGGAAGGAAAGCACAAAAATGGAGTTTTGAAGAAAAGGGCAATGACGCGAACGCGTGACTGACGCGGATGCGTGCCTTGAGCAGAACGCAAATGACGCGTACGTGTGACCGAAGCGAACGCGTGACAAGGAAAACTTCCAGATGACGCGAACGCGTGACCCACGTGAACGCGTGACAGACGCCACGCACCAGAATCTGCAGAAAACGCCCCCAGCGATTTCTGGATCCTTTTTCGGCCCAATTCTGAATCCAGAAACACAGAATATAAGCCAGAGAACGGAGGAATAAAAAAAGGGGAGATCATACATTCCTAATTCATAATTTTAGGATTAGATGTAGTTTTTAGAGAGAGAGGTTCTCTCCTCTCTCTTAGGATTTGGGATTTTAGGATTTCTATTAGTTTAGTTCAATTCATCTTCAATCACAGGTTCAATATTCCTTTTACTTTATATTTTTCTTTTACTTTCAAATACTTTAATGCTTTTATTTGTTAATTACTTATGTTGCCAAATTGGCTTATGAACCATTCATGTTAGGATTTTCTTTATTTAATATAAATTGAGGTATTTCAGATTTATGATTCTTATTTAGCTTTTTATATTCTTGGTTTTAATTGATTAATTGGAGACTCTTGAGTTGTCAAACTCATCGTGATTGATAATTATTATTTTTGCTAATTGAATTGAATTCCGATAACAATAGTCCTTTCTTAGGAGTTGGCTAGGACTTGAGGATCAAACTAATTAGTCCACTTGACTTTCCTTTACTTTAGTAAAGGTTAACTAAGTGGGATTAAAACTCAATTCTCATCACCATCGATAAGGATAACTAGGATAGGACTTCCAAATTTTCATACCTTGCCAAGAGTTTTATTAATTATTAATTTATTTTTCCTGCCATTTAAATTACTTGTTCTTTATTTTAAAAACCCAAAATTCTACCTTTTCCATAGCTAATAATAAGTCATACTTCCCTGCAATTTCTTGAGAAGACGACCCGAGGTTTAAATACTCGGTTATTAATTTTATTGGGTTTGCTTAAGTGACAACCAAAAAAATTTTGTACGAAAGGATTTTCTGTTGGTTTAGAAACTATACTTACAACGCGATTACTTTTATTCTTTACCGATAGAAAATCCGATCGTCACGTAGCCTTTGATACAGAAAAGTGTAGCCTTTGAGAATAGGCAACACTAGTATAGGCATCCCCTAGAAAATCGTCTCCAAAGCCTAAAAAGCGTAGCCTTTGCCTAAGGCATCATTTTTTTTCACTTTTGGCTACAATTTTCAAGTGTACCTGAATGGATGTTTTTCTTGTAGCGTTCTTATCGTGCTTATGCGTTTAGTTATCGTGTGTGAACGCTTCGCGCTTTGTAATTCCGCTTTATGCGACTTTGAGCTTTTATTCCTTCATCGGAATTCTAGTATTATTACTTCTTTCTATATATATGCTATTATATGAGCTCTAGGATTGTCGTGGCACTTTGTTATCCTTCGATTTACGGCTAGAAGAAAGACTTAGGGTGATAGGGTGTTATACGGTGCGAAGAGGAGAATGAAGCGCACTGAGAAGAGACGAGAAAATGGCAATGAGAAGAAGAGACTCAACAGTGCTGAGAAGAGGAAAGTAAAGCGTTGTGCAGAGAAGAAAAGAAATTGAGGAGTGAGGAGCAGGCACGATCAAAGAAACAGGATTGGATTGATTGTGGTTCTGTGGCGTGTTCAAAGAAATAGGGTTAGGTGGGTTGTGGTTGTGTTTTGGCACGTCAAGTAATTTCTGCATAATACATCCGTATATTGTATTTTACCGTATTAATATACAGTGATTGAAATTAGTGTACAAATTTGAGAGTTATACATACACAAGACATAATCGTCACCGTTTTCCTTTATCGCTTGCTGTATATATGTCACTCTCAGTTTTCAATTTTTGTCTCCATTACAGCTAGAGTGCAGTGCAAAAAGGATTGCATGTTCATTTTTTTCAACATCATCATTTAAATTGTTTGTTTCTCGAGGAAACTTTTGCTTTTTAAAGAGAATGGAACGAAAAAGCAAGGCAAAATCATTGGAATATATATTATAATTATTAACAAAAGACCTGGGTAGAACATTCTGTTCTCATCAAAATTTTTCCTTTTTGGGACGCATGATAATTATTTCCCAACTAACTATAGGAACAAGGCGTAGTGGACAAGATTGTACTAGTTGCCTTGATAATTGCTTCTACTTTGCGAAATGTTTTCATCATGACTTGGAATCCACGTGTTGTTGCCGAACTTGGTTGATGTTAGCTATGAATCTAGAAAAGTGACAATCATGTTCAAAGGGAAAACCAGAAAACTGAAAAGGTATCTCCAGCTAGCTTTGGATTTGGAATCTGCTCTTCCTCTCTTTTTTTTTTCCTTCCTTTTTGTTTGATTCTTTTTATAAATTACACACACGGACACATAAGACACATATTATTATTATTATTATTATTATTATTATTGTTATTATTATTGTTATTGTTGTTGTGTGAAAGAAAAAATCTATCTACATCAGACTTATGTCTTATTAATTTATACCGTTAAATAAATTAAAAAAAATATCCAAAAACTAATTAATATAAAATTTGGATCTATATATTTTTTAAGATCTATATATGTTTTGTTTAGTAATTCATTATGATTTTAGAGAACAACTTTTCATACTCTTTATAAAAAATTCAAAGTTAAAAAAGATTAGAAGCCCAAAAACTCATACTAATATTTACTTAATCTATTAATTCTAATAAATTATAAATAATAAGCTGTAAAAAGTTTCACTTTTTCCACGTATATTAACCACTTGTTCATATCAATATTATCAAAATTAGGGTTCAAAAGTTGGGAATTATCTTACATGAAATACTAGTTGGAAATTATTTCAAATAATTTTGTCAGACTTGCATTAATCATCTCAACAATCTCTCATAATTCTGCCAATATTATTTATTAATAAAATAATGTTAGGGAATTATTTTCTTTTAACTAATATATTTGTCTAAAATTATATTATTTATAATAAATTTTAGATCCTAAATTATAAATTTATTGATTCTAAATTTTAAATTATAAATTGAGTAAAGTATCATTTTTATCTCTAACATTTAGGGTAAGTCCCAAATTTATTCCTAACATTTTGATCGTCCTATTTATATTCTTCATGTTTTAAAATCGTATCAATGTTTCATCCCATCAATTTTATTAAAATCCTTTAACGGAATATTATAATATGTAACCTTTTATTTTATTTTTTTTTTTGGATATTGTCCGCTGAATCCGACCGGACCAATCCAACCCAGACCCCAAAATCCCAACCTAACCCGAGATTAGAACTTATTCATTATCTAATGCCTAAGTTCGAAACTTCATCTTCTTTCCTTGTTCAGCCGCATCATGAGCATTATCAGCATCAATTGTCCATGACCTTCCTGCCAAGCTCATGGTGCCCAAGACAATTGTCGTTTATCATCGCCAAGGTAGTTCGGATACCCGATTCTCAAGTCAATTTCAACGTCGTACTTCCATTGCCCAAATTGAAGAGTTCTCTGCCCCAATGACCTCCTTCTTCTAATTCTCTGAAGAGGGAGTTCAGCGCCGATGCTTTTGTTGACGAACACAGACAAATGTACTTTTAGAGAACGCGATTTGGAGAATTGGAAGAGGACGAGAGTTCATGATTTGGGATTTTGGAAAGGAAGCCTCATGCAGTTCTGAAAGGGAGATGAGTCTGAGACAGAGATTGGAGCAAAGCATGGTCACTTTCTTTCGCCTCCGCGAGTTTAGTCACGCACGCGCTATCCTCTCCCATTCTTGCTACTCTTGTTGTTAACGGTAGGATAACATTGATACAATTTAAAACGTTAGAAATATAAACAAGACGATTAAAATGTTAGCAGCAAGTTTGAAATTTATCCCTAATGTTAGGGATAAAAATGATATTTACTTTTATAAATTATAATTTTTGAAAAATAAAAAATGTTAAAATAAAAAAATTATGTAATACTGACTAATTAAAAATTAATTTTCTATATTTTTTTTTAATAGGAAGAGTTGATGGCCGGATGATCCTGTCAAATGCTTACTATCAGTATTTTGATATATAGTAATATTTCTTTTTTTTTTTATTGTGTATATTTTTAGCACCTTACCCGCTTCAATTATTTCGAATCCATCCATGGACTACTACAGACACAATTTAAAACCGCGCTGCAATTTAATTGTCAACACTGAATCTTTGTTACTCTATCTGATCTCATACGTTAATATAATGATCCTCGCGCTCTTTATTCTTTTTCAAGAAGCTGCTTGTGTAGTGCGTGCTGAGTGTTCACCTTTATGACCACAACACTTAATGTCGGATAAATTTCCCTTCCCAATTCAACGTTAAATCACACATACCAGTTATGTTTGATAACGAAAGTTTCAAATTCACATTAGCACAAAAAACAGAAAACAACAAAATGATATTATAAATGGGACCCTTTAGAAAGAGCATTTAGAAATTGGACTACTAACAGTATATATATGTTCGACCATCAAGTGCAAATAGTTCCCCTGAAGATGTCATATTAATATTATTAAATTGATAGGATTAAGATCGCAATTGGAAATGCATTTTAATTTAATTTAAGTGCAAGCTAGGTGCGCCTTTTTAGCTCTGCCTTTTTTTCCCTAAAGTGGAAACAAGATCTAATGGAACTTTACGGGTTGGATGTGAGACTTTTAAAATTAGTTTTAGAGATAATCACTTGCTTGGTTTTTGTGTATGAACCCATGTATATGGACATATCTAAAAGTAAAAGAGATATTTATTATTATATAAAAAGTTATTATATTATATTTATATGTGCTATATACAATATTCATGAGTGTGATTTGTCTACGCGTACACGAATTATCCAAACCATGCATAAGCAATATAGAACATTCTACTTGACAAGTGCAGAAGAGTGTACTGCTATGGATTCATATAATACTATGGGCTTACTGGTAGCTCCTTGTATTCACTAGATTTTAAATTAGCAGAATGTTTGTTTATGGATGACATTTGTACTTTTTTTAATATCTTTTTGCTTTGGATATTCAGAGTGATCAGTAAAAAATAAAAGAAAATAATAAATATATCTTTTATACCATAATTAAAAAGAATATATACAAAAAAAAATTATGCACAAATATAGTACAAATATTTTTTTTCCGTGGCACTGTAATTGCATTGTATGGTAATTAGAGTTTTGACCATAACTTGACTATCCTAATTTATATAACACCCTACTACACAGAGTTTTACGCTTAAGTTCGTAAATCAGAGATGGTGAAGTATTACGACCTCTAAAAGTAAAATACGTGTATATATATATATAGTTTAATTAGGAGCTTTGAAGAAAAGTTAAACAAGAAGAAACTCGAAATTCGCATCACACTCGAAATGGTTAAACGTAGAAAAACAGGTAATAGCGTACAGAGAAGATAAAGTACATATATAGAGGGAGTTCCAAAAAAATACATGTAACAAGCTCCAGACTCCACCTGCAAAGTAAAAGCCGGCCAGAGTATATACAACCCAAAAGTTTGCTAAAAGACAAAATATAAATCCTGTTTCTCCAAGTTAACATCTAGGAGGGACAAAATACAAGTATATACAAGGTAGAGAACATATATACATATATATAAACTAGATAGTATATTTTTGTTTCAAATAAATCTCCAGCACGCTCAACAAGGTGCCTCACGTCTTGCACCTGAAAAACAACAGAATATGAATAGAATGAGAATCGGGAATTCTCAGAATGATAAAGGTGCCCATATAGATAATAAATAATGTCCCGGAAAGCCAGAGGCATTCCAAAATTCCAACAACCCATATTAATATCCTAAAATTTCACTAAACCAGAATTATGGTGACTATGTCTAAAGATCCTAATCTAACTCTTCGTTTTTCGTTCTCTGCAAACCTCCAATCTACCAAGTGAGACAACCCTCAGCGCTTCCTTTACCCGCCAGAGGGATCTCTCAAAAGCACTCACAAGCAAGACAGACAATGAAAGCACAAATATGGAGACAAATACATCAATTAGGTCAAGTAGTAGTTAATTACAGTTAAGCAAATAGGCAAGCCAAAATAATTGCATACTCGCACAAAACATACAAGTGCATATGATGCATGTCTACCTTATGGCTGATGAGTCTCATCTATAGGTTATCTAGCCAAACTAGACATATTTGGTAGCGAACCCTAGACAGTCCCTCCGTGTGCGCATCCCTAAGAGTCTATGCATATATATAATTAATCATTTATCATCTCATTCGGAGAATCTGGGGAGTTAAAGTTCCCAGTCACATCTTGTGACAGAGGGTCAACAGAGTATCGAGTCTCAACCTGGAGCAAGTGGTGGCAAGCCACAGCATCTGTCCAGGAAAATTCGTGTCTCAGATAATATAATGCATATGCTAGATGGATCTTTCATATCATCAATATCAATCATCAATATCATCAACAATTCATCAACATCATCATCACCCTTATTCATAACTAGTACAATCACAATTTATCATTATCATCATCATCCTTATTCACATCTCTTACAACTTTACTCAAGCCTCATTAATTCAATTCTTCACTTCACAAATCTCCCTCAATGTCAACCTAACTCTCTCACTAGATTTACTCCCTTTCCTAAGCCTGACACTAGCTATTGGACTTTAAATAGGTTTACAGAGGTTTGAAAAACTAGATGAATGGTTGAAAACTCAAAAATTGTACTTTTCAGCGAAACAGGGATAATGCGTACGCGAGCCACTTGCTGCGTATGCGAGAATTGTGGGCAACAAAGGGGTTCCGCGTACGCATGCTACATGCCACGTACGCATGCGTGTAAAAATGACAAGATCGTGTACGCAGCCAGTTTCTGCGTACATGAGTGTGTGGCAGAGCCCAATACTCATGTCGCGTGACAGTATTGCGTACGCAATTATATCAGTTTTTCCAAAAAGCTGTTAAGTTCAGAAAATTAGTTTTTTATACCAAACTTCAAAGACGCATAACTTACTCGTTAAAAATAATTTTTAGTCTGTTCTTCAAACGTTATAAACTTCACGGACCCAGTTTTTATTAAAAATAAGTTTCACAAGATTTGGGAGTTCGAAAACTAAGTTATGGCCCACCGAAATTGGTAAAAAATTCAGTTTTTACCAAAAGTTCAAATCCTCTAGTTTTCCAAAATTCTCAATCCAAAATCAACCAAATCACAACCAAATCAATACCAAGCATTCTCATATATCACCAAATACTAGTCCCCTACTTATCAATCACCCAAGCACCTAAGTTCCTCAATTTCCAGCATTATACTCATCATACATCACATACATAAACATTTAATAACCTCATAATCATTTTAACTCCTAGTTTTTTGAATTCAACACTATTATACTCATCATACATATGTACACATTTAACCACCAAAACCAACAATTCAGAGCATTCAAGCCTATCTTATGGCAACTAGTCTAAGTTTTCACATAACACTATATATTAACTACAGGAAACCAAAATCATACCTTGGCCAATTTTTTCCCAAGCTCAAAAACACTAAAAAAACCTCTTCTTCTCAAGTTCCCAATCCTCCAAACTAACTAAATCAAGTTTTCAGCCACCAAAGCTTTATTCCGTGCACTCTACTTCACCGATTTGACTTCAAATTCAAATGAATTCAATCTAATTCCATACAATTTCATACATAACAACAATTTTAATACCTAAAATTCATAAAATTGGAGAATTCAAAGGGGATAAGAGTTTCTCACCTTACCCACGAATAATTCAGGTGAAACCCAATAATTTTTCACTGCTAGATCAAACCTAAAGCATCAAAAACCTGAAAATTCTCAAAACCCAATAACAAAAATGGTGAAATTGAAGAGAGGAAAGGGATGGGTGAGAAACTTTGAATTTTTTACCACTTTATTTAGATGAATTTGAAGAGCTCGGCAAGGCGGTCGCATAGCCACAAACGGTGCAGCGATTGGAGCTCTGGATTGAGAGTTATGATCAAATGAAGTTTGGGAGTGATAAAGGGTTATGGTTTTGCTTTACATATCCTTCCCTTCCGTGTGTTTCATACGAAGAATGGGGAAGTGGCTGAGTTTTTGGTTATATATGTTGGGCCTTGGGCCCGATTCAACCGGTTTAGCCTGTTGGCCTAATTTTGGATCAAAATATTTAAAATTAATGTTTTAATTCGTATTTTAAATATTTTTACTTCTCTAAATTATAAAATTTAATTTTCTAATTTTTTTGACTCATAAATTAATTATTTATTAATTTATCAGATTTTACAAGTTACATCAGAATTGCATTATACCACAATAATGAACAACAACAATCATGACATGTATATTCAAATCAATTTACAAATAGGAAAAGCATTAGGCATAGATGTTGTTACTTTTATTTTATTTTGTTATTATTTTCTCATACGTTTGTGAAACATACAATCATATATATATATATATATATATATATATATATATATATATATTGAGTGATATTATTAATAATAGGAATAATGACAACATCATCATCCAAACATTTATATTGCAAACATCATGATCCAAATATTTATATTGCAATGACCATTTGTAAAGCATAGATGGTTATGTATTGAAGAATTATTGACAAAAAATAATTTTAAGTGTCATTTTTGCTTGGTATATGATACAATGCTCATGTGAGGGATGAGAAGACTACTGTGTGGGAAGAGCTAAGCTATATTTCTGAATTGTGCCAAATTTTCTTTTATTATATGGTAGATTTTAATGAGATTGTTCATATGTAGAAAAGAAAAGGAGCTATTAATTTGACAGCATCTACAAAAGATTTTAAAGAGTTGATACAGGACATTAGATTGGAGGAGTTAACATTGAATGATCGTAAATTTACGTGGTTTAGGGGATAATCATGTAGCCATACTGATAAGGTTATGGTTAGCTTGGAATGGGTAGAAGATTTTCTAGATTTGAGACTGATAAGAGGACCTAGGGGGTTATGAGACCATTGTCTAATGATAGTGGATGATGTAAGGTTGGGTGGGATGTAACACCCTAATATACTGATCCTTGTGCTTAAGTCATGAAAGAATTAGTAAACGAGAAACCTGAAAAGGAATAAAATAAAATTTCGAACAAAAAAATACACTCACGTATCAAAGTGACAGAAGGTAGAACACGTTCGGATAACGAATCAAGATAAGGTATAATGATGCGCGAGCATGTTATACCCTTTTTCATTGCATTTTTCTAGTCGTTTTTAGTTATATTTTATTAAGTTTTACTATGTTTTAGTACAAAATTCATCTTTGGATGCTACTTTGAGTTTTTGTGTTATTTTTATGATTTAGGTGAATTTTGGGCGAGTTTGGTAGAATCTTGTTCAGAGACGAAGAAAGGATAGCAGATGTTGTCAATCCTGACCTTTGTGTATTTCAATGAGAATATCTTGAGCTATAGAGGTCCAATTAATACAGTTTCAACGGTGTTAGAAAGTTAACTTCCAGAGCTTTCCAGCAATATTGATGGTCTATACTTCTCTTCAAGAATGACTGCCAAAATTGGCGTTAAACGCCAAGCTTGGGCATTTAACGCCCAAGAAGGACTAACCTCCCAAGTTGAACGCCCAAAACTGGCTTTCAACGCCAGCCAGGGATCAAAAGCCAGCAAATTCACCCCCTTCCCAACATTCAACACCAAGAATCCAAGTTGAACACTAGGCTTGACCGAAGCACACAACCAAAGTGGGCCCAAAGTGGATTTTAGCACTCCTTAACTTATCTAGTCTTATTTTTTTAACTTTTAAATTAAAAGTAACATCTTTTAGGGTTAGCATTTACTATTTAAAAAGGAGATAACTTATCATTAAAATCAATCATTTGCAGACAAATCCTCTTTACTTTTATTTGGTTTTCTCTGTAAAGTATGAGTAACTAAACCTCCTGGTCAAGGTTAGGAGCTCTGCTTATTCCTATGGATTGATATTATTACTTCTCTATTTCAACATATGTTTAATTCCATTCTATGATGTATTTTTGTTCTTCATGTAAATGAATCTGGGGTGGAACAGAAGTATGACTTTTTTTCTACATGAGTTCTTGTGATATGCTAACCAAGGTCACTTGAGCTACAACTTGACAATACATCTCCTAAACTTCAAATTTCCTGGGCTAATTAGATATGTGACTTGAAATTCGGTTAGCTTTGGGGTGATGAGGTTTTTGTGGCATTAAACTAGAATACTATGCTTCATTCTCTTATCCGAAAGATCTGACCTTGTCTGTGGCACTTTAAGTAGGATCAGGGGAGAGTGAATTGTATTGAGCTTCACCCTCATTCGAGTTGAATGACCACTAACCCTGGCTTTTGATGAGAATCAGAGGAGATTAGATTGCCAAGAAATTGGATTTTAATCACTTACAGTTTGCCATAGAACGAATCTTTCATTGTTAAAGTAGTCAGTAAGAAGTATTAATTTAGAAAGATAAGCATCTCTGAGGCCTTAACTGTTTCTATATATTATCTCTTTACCAATCTTTAATTGCTTTTCTTTACTTTCTTGTTTTATGCGCCTACAACAACAACTCTCTTTACTTTTTGCCCGACTAAGTCCAGGAAGATAACTATTACTTTCTCAATCCAACAATTCTCATGGGATCGACCCTCACTCACTTGAGGTATTACTTGGATGACCTGGTGCACTTGTCAGTGAAGTTGTGCGAGTTCAAATTTCGCACACCATAAGTATAAGGTATAACAATAAGAAAGAATAGAATAAAGACAAAATACACAATATTTAGACATAAGTATAATATCCACTAGTCGCGACCTGCAAAATTTAGGCTGACTAGGGTACAGAAATAAAATCAGTTGACAACAGTAGTTTCCTATCTCTCCCAAAAATACATCAAAGCCTTTATAGGTAAGTTTTAAAAGAATACATACATGCATCATAATTGGTTTTACAAAATAAGGGGAGAGATCTAAAAGCACAAAATAGAATCAGATAAACTCTGTCATTATTCAAACGAATCCAGTTCACTGTTGAGCGCCAGGGCTTGCATCTGAAAAACAGAAAATATATACGGAATGAGAACCCCCGACTCATAGGTTCCTAGTACGGTAAAAGTACCAAATAAATATAATGCACTATAATATAAATTCACTAGGCATCTTAAACTTCTTATCTCGTCATATCCAACCTAAGTTCTCACTAATCCATAACTTGGCCACTATCATAGGGGATTCTATTCTAACCCAATTTCCTTCATACTTTCACTACCTTCCAACCGAATAAAACAAGAGCGGAATCTTCAACTATTTTTCTTCCTCCACAGTCCTCCAAAACACCAATAGAGTCACACAGACAAATAAGACAGACAAGGTCAAGCACATACAGAAAGCATATATAACAAGTAGGCAGTTAGCAATTAACATGAATAAATAATTAAGCAAGCCAAGACAATGCACACTCAAACAAAACACACAAATGCGCATGATGCATGCCTTTCCTATTGGCCGTGAGCTCACGTGTCGGTTAACTGCCAGAACTTGACACACCCGGTAGCTAACCCAAATACCGTCTCTCGACTGCGCATCTCTAGGAGGTATAAAGTCGAAGGATTAGTGCCCTACCACCTTCTCTCGGAGGAAGGCACCAAGGGAAAATAAATCGGGAGATTAATGCCCTACCACCTTCCCCTAGTGAGGCCATGCCATATTGGTCGGGGGATTAGTGCACTACCACCTTGCAGACAGAGAGAGAAAGAATGTGAGGAGAATACATCGGGAATTAGTGCCTGATAAACCACTATTTTATGGTTTATCTTGTGTTTTATTGTGTGGTTTCATCAAGTCTTCACCCACTTATTCATACTAATTGCATGATTTTATAATCCCTTCCTAGTATTATTCTATGATTAAAAACTTGCTTCCTAAAGAACTTTAATTAGTACATTTTAATTCTCCTTTATACCATTCGATGCCGTGATCTGTGTGTTAAGTGTTTCAGGCTTTATAGGACAGGAATGGCTTAGAAAATAGAGAGGAAGCTTGCAAAAATGGAAGGAACACAAGAAACTAAGGAGATGACCAGCGAACACCGACGCGCGCGCATGGCTCACGCGAGCGCGCGGAATGGAGAAAATTGCAGCAACGCGTGCGCGTGCCTGACGTGAACGCGTGGATTGGAGTCTACACAAATGACGTGAACGCGTGGACGACGCGTACGCATGACAAGGAAAATCACTGAATGACACGAACGCGTGGACGACGCGTACGCGTGACCTGCGCGATCTGCAGAATTAACAGAAAATACTGGGGGTAATTTCGGGCCGCGTTTTGACCCAGTTTTTGGCCCAGAAACACAGAATAAAGCCAGGGAACATGCAAAGACTCAACACACAACTTTTAGATACATTGATATACTCTCATTAGGATACTTTTAGATCTGAATCTAGAGTGAATTACTCTTCCTCTAGGTTCTCTTTACATTCCCAGTTTATTGCTTTTGCTTTTGGATATTGAAGAGTCATTACCTTCGTTGAAGATACTATTCTAGTTTGTTTCCTTACTTACTCTTTTATTTATTTCATATTCTTAATTCTTGTTTAAAGTGGTAATTGGATTATTTTCATAGATTGTTAATGCAAAGGATTACTTTTACTTTTAATTAATTTATTTAAATTATTATGTCTTCTTCTTATATTTTTATGAGCGTTATATTCATCTCAATGGAGTAGACTCCATACTTGACATGGGGTTGATTAAAAGGAGACACTTGAGTTGGAAGGCTTAAGTGCTGTTTAAACTGGAAGTTGTTGGCTAGTTCTGTATTTACTAACGCTAGACCTTCCCAAGGGAGAGGACTAGGATTTGTGAATAAGAGTTAGCTCAATCGCTTGACTTTCCTTTATTTAGTAAGGGTTAACTAAGTGAAAACAACAACCTTTTTAATACTACACTTAAAAGACCCCAACAAGGATAGAACTTCCAATTAATCATTCCCCCAGTCAAGGTTTTTTATTTAGAATATTAATAATCATTCTTAGTTTTTATTGCTTTAATTTACAATTATTTAATTGCTCATTATCCAAACTTAAACTCTCTTGGAAATTCCTAATTAATAAAATAGCATCCTTTCTTGCAACTCGTTGGGAGACGACCTGAGATTCATACTCCCAGTGTTTTTATTCTAAATTTGTGACACCTTTCTAAATTGATGAGGCGAATTTTTGCTGGTTAAGAGCTATACTCGCAACGCTGTTCTATTATATTATAATATCTTAATTGGTCTAACTTCCGCCGCTCGTCAGTGCCTTACCACCTTCCTCACATCCCACCAAAACACAATTACAAGGAATGCAGGGGGAATGAATCGGGGAATTAATGTCCTACCGCCTTCCCCACATCCAACATATCACAAACACAGAGAATGTAGGGGAAAAAGATCAAGCGATTAGCGCCCAATATTACACAATATTATACAAATCCATCAAGCTCATGTTCAATAATCAATAAAACCTTATGTTCAAACATTTATATATTACTATCATTCATTCAATTCATCATCTCATCAAATCACCAATCATTAACCATCACTTACCATTCTTACCTTTTTCTGGCCTCCAGCCCAAATTCACGGCCTCCGACCTAATATTTCATCAAATAAACTCATAACCATATAATTCACTATCCAATACCAATTTCAATCCACACATCAACTATACAAAATTCCACAATCCTTATCCAATATCAATATCATCCATTACACATATCATACCAATCAATCATACCAATCAAGTTTAATCCTAGGGGCACCTAACCTAGGAATTCACATCATATCACACAGTACTTAAATAAAACTTAAATCGTACCTCTTAGAGCCAAAACAATTGAGCTTTTTCTTGGAAGTCTCTACCAAACCTTAGCTCCAAACATCACCAAAGCTCCACAAGCGATATCAATCCCCCAATTGTGCACCAAAATCACCCAATACTCTAACATAACCAATTTTTTCACACTTATAATCAACCTAGGATTCATGAAATTAATAAATCAAAGAGAAAAAAATCCTCTCTTACCTCAACATACTTGAAATTGGGGTGAAACCCACTTACAATCCATGCTAGTGTACCCCTGAACAATCAAAATCACAATAGTTCAACAACCCCAAAACCAAAAATGTGAATTCTAAGGGAAAAGAAAACTGGGCAAAATTCTAAAAGTTTCTTACCACAAGGCTTAGATAAAATTTAAGAGGATAAAGAGATCTACGCATGACTGCAAACGGCTTGTCAATCGGAGCTCCAGATCAAAAGTTATGGACGAAAGAAGATCAAAGTGAATAGTGACAAGAGTTTTCTTGCCTCTCTTCTCTCTTCTTCGTGGAACTCAAGGGAAAATAGGGAAGAACAATGATTTTGGTGCTAAAGTGAGGTATTTATATTGTGGGCTTCGGCTCATTTGGTGAGTGTTTGGGCTAATACCTGGCGTTCAACTTCAATCTTGGCGTTGAACTTCGCTGGTCCTGCTCCCTGGCTGGCGTTGAACGCCAGTTTTCGGCGTTCAACTTGGGAGGTCAGTCCTTCTTGGGCATTAAACGCTAGGTGTGGAAGGGGGCTTCTCGTGCACCCACCCGCCCCATGGGATAGTAACTTCCTTCTCATCCTCGTCTGGGGGCGGTGGAATCGCATCATCATCCCTCCATGGGGCGCCAGCTAACTCAATCATCCTAGTGATCATGGTGGGAAATGGCAAAAGGCCACGAATGTGAGCGTGCCACATGCTTCTCCTGATCAGCCGGGGAAAATATACCTCCTTCCCTTCCATGACACAGCCAATCAGAATAAGCATATCCATCGGGATCTTAGAAAAGTGTGTAGTCGGCAGGACATAGTGCGCGAATATCTGCTGCCAGGTCCTAGCCTCCTTGGTCAGATAAGTGAATAACATCTCCTTGGGCCTGGTGTTGGTGGACTCCATGACCCAAGAGGCATCCGGCGTGGCAATAACGCTCTTCAACACTTTATAATCAAAAGTCATAGTGTTTATGGCAGTCTCTGCCTCCTGATATGCACAAATATCACCAGTCCAAGGTAGGCACTGTAAAACACTCTCAATGTCTGCCTCAAGGATCAAAATCTGCCCACCCCGCAGGTGCACTGAATCCAGAGTCTCTCGAAAGAAGTTACAATAAAACTCCTTGACCCAGGAAGTGTTGATCCGGCCCAAATCCCTATCAATAAAGTGAAGGCCCAATACCTGAATACAGGCCTCAATGGGTTCCTTCAGGTCGTCGGGTAAGGCCAATTTCTTCTCAATATTCAGGCCCGTCTTTCGATAGGCGGGAAAACGGAGCTCATATTAGAGATTTGGGAACATGTATGCATCGGTGGGTGGTTTTAGTTGATTCTCCTTATCCACCTTATTAATCGGATTCTTGGCATAATTGACATAAGGGGAAAGGGTAAGAGCTTGAGATTTCTTTCTCTTTTTGGAGGTAGTGGACTGGATTGAATAACAAATTAGATTGAATGAGGAGTGAAGCACAAGAAAAAGACATTCAACCAACTTGAAAAGTGTAAACAAGGGATGGTTTAAAGTGAGTCATAGGAAACGTATGAAATATGGAAAAACTGACCCAATGATACCTAAGAATTGAACTTGATGTAGCTTGGTGAATAAGCAATTTCAAAGCCAACAAGTTCAATCATAAGCAAGATGCTTGAAAGCAAAGAAATTCTAGAAAATTGGGCAGCATTTCGGCAGTAATTCGGACGTTTCCGGACAACAACTAATGAGCAGGAGAGTCACATGAATCTAAGAAGCAAGAGGCATAACCAAATAGTAGCAGAAAAATAATGTTCGTGATGCCCAATGGAAGTCACAAAGCCAGGCAACAGCAAAAGAATTACAGAATGAGAAATGCAACAGGCGCAATTATCACTCAGCAAAGCAATCAATATCACGCAGCAATCAATCAAAATAAGCTCAGATAGGTAAACAAATACGGCGCAAATATCAGGCCTAGAATCCTCTATCCAGAACCTAACTACCTAACAGCAGATATCTCTAGCTATCCTAACATGTAACGAAAAGAAAATTAAATTCTAATTAACAACAAATTAACAGTAAACTAATGAACGAAGAAAGAACGGAAGAAGGGGAACAGGGGAGCAACCTGGGAGCAGACCAGGAATGGAATGGGGAGGATAGGCAGTAGGGAGGAAGGGGGAACGAAAATGTAGTGCCCGCCTCAGATGGTAGAGGCAGCGACCCCACGGCGGCGCAGCAGGGCCGGCGCGGTGGCGGTTGAGAGAAGACAAAGAGAGAGCAAGGGAGTGAGAGAAGAGGAATGAGCGAGAGAGAGAAAGAGAGAAAACGGGGTGAGGGTGGAAGAAGAAGGGTAGGGGGCGTTGGCGGGATGGGGGTGAGAGGGGTGGAAGGAGAAGAAAGGTGGGTTGGGGGGTGGTGCGTCTGCGCGATTGTTCGTCGCGCCTTAGGGTTATCTTATTTTAGAATCGACGCGGGCGCGCACCTTGCGCGTCCGCGTGCATTGAAGATTTTTGGGAATGGACGCGAGAGCGTCATGTGCGCTCATGCGTGACTTGTGAAACTAGCAAGGACGCGCACGCGTAGTCTGCGCGCGCGCGTGTGAAGAGTTGGGCTGGGGGCTCAGTGCTGGCCCAGCACCAGCATAACTCTCTGGCCGAAGATAGGGCTGGGGCCAGCCGCTGAGGGACGCGTCCGCGCAATGCGTGCGTCCGCGTGCATGGCCATCTGGTCTAGTTGTGCGCGGGCGCGATATACGCGCTTGCGTGTTTCTCCTCAACGTTGCAGGGATGCACACGCGTACCGTGCGCGTCTGCGTGGGACGAGTTGGGCTAAAAGCTCAAAGTTCGCACAAGAGAGGCTCAACTCTCTGGAAAATCTGTGGGGGCTGCATCCGCTTATGGATGCGTGCGTGTACAGCGTGCGCGCGCGCCCTTCGCCCTTTTTTTTTTGGAAGCATAAACACAGAATTTAACACTCTCCTAACCTATAAACATCCTAAAGCAACAAAAATTCAAAATTAACAAAAATCTTTAAGTTTTTAAAAAAAATTTGAAAAACAAACTAAACACAACTTGCACTTCAAGTAACCTGCTTTAACAACAATATAAACTAACGAAAACACACTACAACAACCTATCAATCAAAACAAAATGTAGAAGGGTATGGAAAAGAAGAAAACTACCTATAATGGTAACTCAAATCACTTATTAAGTATATATACAAGAAAATGGAAAGAGTTTACCATGGTGGGGTGTCTCCCACCTAGCACTTTTAGTTTAAGTCCTTAAGTTGGACATTTGGGAAGCTCTTTGTCATGGTGGCTTATGCTTGTACTCATCCTTGAGTCTCCAAGGATCATTGTGCCTCAAATGGTTGACAGAAGTTCCAACCAAATTCACCATTCTTGGGCAAAGTTCTACCCAAGATATGAGCTCCCATGGTTGGTCTACATGCTTTGCTCCGGGATCCCATATCTTGTTCTCACACCCATCTTCTAGTTGATTGTCAAGATTCTTCCTACCGGGTGGTTGATACATAGAATTCTTTTGAGTACACCAAGTCTTCTTCCTAGACCCATGTAAAGTAGCATTCATCCGATCATAGTCCTTATACTTTGAGGTTTTGACCTTGATGAGTCTAATTCCAAACCTCCAACCACTACACAACTCCTTTTTACTCTTAATTCCACAAAGAGCTCTAAGCTGACCATCCTTTTCAATTAAACCATATTCAAGTGAGAAAGTAAAGATTAGGGATAAGAATTTTATCCACTTGAATGTTGTGTTGGATGGTGACTTGGGGAGGGGGACCTCCCCACACTTAGACAATGCAAGGTCTACTTCTTTAGGCTCTTCTTTAGTTGTTTCCACCTCTTCTCAAGCTTCTTCAATTTCAACCATTTTCCCTTTATCACTTGGCTTGGTGTTGTCTTCAAGAGCTTCAATTTCTCGCCCAATGAGAGGTGATTCAATTTTTGATAAGAATTCATTGATGAATGAATCCAGCTCTTGATCAACCTCTTCATATTCTTCAATTTCGATATACACCAATTCAACTTTTTTTCCTTGGTAGCTCTTTTCTGATTCACTCTCTTTATCATTGCTCACCAAGGGTATGGAAGGTTGTGCATATTCTTCTATAATTTCAACTTCATGTCCAATGGGAGAGGATTCCATTGTAGAGAGAAATTCACCCATGATTGAATCCATCTCTTGATAAGCCTCTTCCAAGTCTCCAACGATGAATGCCTTGGAGGTTGCGCACCCTCATCAACATCAATATCAAGCTTCTTGGAAGAGTGCTCCATGATGCTACGTTCCCTTGGACTTTCAACATCTCCTAAATCTTCAACCACTTCTTCCTTTTCTTCAATGATCATAGGCTCCTCCAATTGTTCTAACACAAAGTGACATCCCTCATTTTCCACCGGAGTTTTCAATCTTTCTTTCATGCTATGATCTTCAATTGATTCTTCACATATAGCCATGGAAGTACCTTGAGTGTTCAAGCATTGGTAGGCTAAAGTATGCACTACCTTGGTCAAGTTAGTTACAAACTCTAAGGTGTTTCTTTGAATATCCGCTTGTCCTTGAAGTAGCAAGGTGAGAGAATCATCTATTGGGACTTGGGGTGGATACGAGGGTTCATCATTTTGGAGAGAGGGTTCATAGTATGAAGGTGGTTCTTCTTGGTAAGGGTATGGAGATGGTGTGCATTGAAGTGGTTCTTCATAGTAGTCATGATATGATTGTGGTGGTTCTAAAGGTTCTTGCTCATAATGGTTATGAGAATATGGCATGGGTGATTGGTCATATGATGGATATGAATCATAGGAAGGTGTTTAGTAATGAGAGGCTTGTGAGAATGGTTGAGGTTCATGTTGAGGATGAGAGTTATAGGCATATGATGGTGGTAATTGATTTTCATAAAAAGATTCACCATAGCCATTGAATTGACATGCATTAGGATGGTGATTATACCTATAAGTATCCGGAGGTTGTTGCCAATAGGAGTGATCAATTCCTTGAAGCTCCTCCCATCTTTGTTGGTTCCATCCATAATGAATTTCATCATTGAAGTTCATATTTCCTACAACACAATTAGAACCAAACTCATAGCCAAAGTGAGAATTCATGGTGACAAGAGAAAATGAAAAAAAAATCAAATAAGAAGCAAGAAAATTGAATCCTAAAACTAGCAAGAACTAACAAGGAAGCAAAAATGCAAACCTATTTACAATATTCACATATATACAATAACCAATAACACAACACCATTGCAATTCCCCGGCAACGACGCCATTTTGATGATTGGACTTTTGTGTGATCTAGAATTCACAATTGAAATCTCGTTGTAAGTATAGTTTCTAAACCAACAATAGTCCTTTCATACAAAAGATTGTTTGTCACAAGTAAAAAACCCCTAAATTTATAAACCGAAGTATTGAACCTCGGGTCGTTCTCCCTAGGAATTACAATGAAGTGTCTTGTTATTGGTTATGAGTTATGTTTGGGGTTTTTGATAAGAAACATGAAAAGTAAATGACAATGAAAATAAACTAACAACTAGAAGGCTCTTAGCAAGGTTGTGAGAATTAGAAGTCCTATCCTAGTTATCCTCATCAATTGTGACCACAATTATCCATTGCTACCACTTAGTTAACCTCTAACTATGAAGGAAAGTCAAGTGGATGAATCAACTTGATTCCACAAGTCCTAGCCAACTCCCAAGGGAAAGACTAGCTTTAGTGGTATCCAAATCAATTAGCAACTTCTAATTATCAATCGAGAAGGGAATTAGATAACTCAAGCGTCACTAATTACTCTACCATAGCCAAGAGAAACAAAATCTATACTAAAATTTAACCAAGCATTTTATCAAACACTTGGAAGGCATAAAAGTAAAGCAAAGTAAATTGATAACAACAATGAAATCTAACAATTACTTATTGCAAGGAATTAATAACAACAATCAAAGAAAACAAGATATACATGAATTACCTAAAATTGCATTAAAAGAAAATAGAATGAACAAGAGTAGATCTACAAGTAAAATGGAAGAAAGAAATAACAACAATAGAAGAATGATGAATGTAACAACAAAGAATTGAAAGGTAGAAGAAGATGAAATCATGAATTGAAACCTAGATATAAATTATTGAACTAAACCTAATCCTAATTCTAATCCTAGAGAGAAGTGAGAGCTTCTCTCTCTAAAACTAAACTAGACTAGCCTCATGTGTCTTGTGTTAGATCCCCCCTCTCCTCCTTCATTCCTTGGTCTTTTTAGTCTCTTTCGCACCAAAAACTCAGCTCTAAATGGGACTAGAAACCCTCCAAAATTGCAAGGCACGTTTTCCACTTTAAAAATCACGTGTGGTCATCGGCGCGTGCGTGCACAGTGCGCGCGCGTGCCCCTGGAGAATTTCGCGATCTGCGCGTAAGCGCATAGTGCGCGTGCGCGCCCATAGGGGTTTTCCAAACTTTTGGCTTTTCATGATTTCTCCATTTTGTATGCTTTCCTTTCACTCCTTTGATCTCTTCCTAGCCCTTTTCAACCTGAAATCACTAGCAAACATATCAAGGCATCTAGTGGAATCAAAGGCAAATCAAAATTATCAAATTAAAGGTCTAAAAAGCATATTTTCACATCTAAGCACAAGTATGGAGACAATCACAAAACCATGCTATTTCATTGGATAAATGTGAGGAAAGGTTATCAAAATGCTCTAAATGCAACACAAGATAAACCCTACAAAGGGGGTTTATCAACCTCCCCACGCTTAAACCAAGCATGTCCTCATGCTTAACCAAGGATGAAGCGAAGGGGTATGCCATTTATTCAATGCAATTAAACTACCTATATGCAACTATCTAAATGAATGCAACTAACTATATGAATGCTAATGCTTGGTCAAAATAACTCAAATTCCAAGAGAATATATATATGAGCATAAGAGCTAGAGTAATAGGGATCAAGTTCAAACCACAATTGTATTGAATTATCAAAAGAATCTCAAACTTGCAAAAATATAGATAGTATGGTGAATGCATGTATTTGAGCTATTGAACCCTCACCGGATGTGTATCCGCTCTATTCACTCAAGTTTTTAGGGGTTTATTCACTCAATTCTCCCCTAATCACGTTTTCCAAAGTTTGCTCTTCTTCTAACAATCAACAATCATTCAATGTATGCATTCATTCATCATGAGGTCTTTCTCATAGGTTGTAATGGGGTTAGGGTCAAGGTAGGATCATATATGGTTAAGTGGGCTAGAGATTTGAATCTTTGATTAACCCAGACCTTCCCACCTAATCTATACAATGACCTATACAAATTCTAATCTAACCTAACTACCCATTTTTCACTTTTTACATGCTCATGCATTTCTTTTGATTTTCCCAACACTTATGCATTTATCCTTATTGAGCTTTGCTTTGGGGCATTTTGTCCCCTTTTTTTTATTTCTTTTTTTTCTATTTATTTATTTATTTTTTTTTCAAACTATATACAAGAACATCAATGCATAAGGTCTATACATTTTATCAATACATGAGCATGTACCCAATTCCCAATAATTTCAATAAAAATACAAAACTACCCTTTTATTCCCCCAAAGTCCCAAGCTTCCCACACTTGAATGATACTCACACTCACTAGCCTAAGCTAATCAAAGATCCAAATAGAGGACATTTATTATTTTTCACTTAAAGGCTTTTAATGTGCTACAATTATGAACAAAGAGGGTTAAGCATAGGCTCAAATTGGATAACAATGGAAGATAAGAGGTAGGCTATTTGGGTAAGTGAGCTAATTGAAATAATGGCCTCAATCATATAAATGCATGAATACAAGGAATAAATGGACATATAGAATCAAGCAAACCAAGGATCACAATCATAGGAAGAGATAATCACACACAAGAATGGAAAATGGGTGGTTATAAAATGTAACCACATCAATAGGCTCGAATCTCACATGCTTGTGTTCTTGGCTCAATACATGCTTCACAAAGTATGAATTCAAGCAAGTTACAAAAAATTTTCAATCAATTGGGGTGTGCTCTATAGATAGATTCTTGTGAAAATTTCATCATTTTGACTAAGCTTATTAATGCAATGTTGTGATTGAGAGTTTATAAAAATTCCTTAGTTCACCCTTTTCTTTTCAATCAAAACATGTTTCATATGAAAAGGGTTAACTAGGTCTTAACAATTCTAAAACAATTTCTAATCACAACCATAAGCTAAAAGATAACTATATAAGAAAAATCCAACTAAAGTATGAAATCTAGCATCCAAAATGACAAAGTATGCAACAACTAAGGCAAAAGTATCCAAAGTAATCCAAAACAACCAATATATACAACAGTGTGCAAAACAAGATAACTAGGAGAATATAACTAGGAAATATGCCAAAATGTTCACCGATCCACCAATGGTGCCAACGGCAACCTCCCCACACATAAGATCAAGCATCGTCCCCAATGCTAATCCTCAGGCTCAGGGAGAGGTACGCTGGTCGGCTCTGGCTCTGGCTGGGGCTGAGGTGTCTCCTGAGTAGCCTGGGTCTGGGATGGTATCTTCACATGAACCGGTTCCTCCTCATGAGTATCCTCATCATGTAAATCTGCATGCTCCTCCTCGTGGGTCTCCTTATCTGAACCGGAGGACTCTGGGAGAGGGGGCAGCTCAAGGCCTTGGGCCACAAACATCTGGTCAATCTGATCCAGGCGACGCATGATCTAACGCTGGCCGTGCTCCATGAAACAGAAAAGATGCTGAACCAATAAGTAGGTTGGCTGAGGTGCTGGTGGTGGTACTACTGCTGGTGCTGTAGAAGAAGATGGTCCTGCTGCTGCTGTGGAAGATGAGGGTCTAGCTGCCTCGACTACTGCTCGAGCTCGAGAGCGGTGCCTGGAAGGGGAATTCTCGTGCACCCACCTGCCCCATGGGATAGTAACTTCCTTCTCATCCTCGTCTGAGGGCGGTGGAATCGCATTATCATCCCTCCATGGGGCGCCAGCTAACTCAATCATCCTAGTGATCATGGTGGGAAATGGCAGAAGGCCACGGATGTGAGCGTGCCACATGCTTCTCCTGATCAACTGGGGAAAATATACCTCCTTCCCTTCCATGACACAGCCAATCAGAAGAAGCATATCCATCGGGATCTCAGAAAAGTGTGTAGTAGGCAGGACATAGTGCACAAATATCTACTGCCAGGTCCTAGCCTCCTTAGTCAGATAGGTGAATAGCATCCCCTTGGGCATGGTGTTGGTGGACTCCATGACCCAAGAGGCATCCGGCGTGGCAATAACGCTCTTCAACACTTCATAATCAAAAGTCATAGTGTTTATGGCAGTCTCTGCCTCCTGATATGCACAAATATCACCAGTCCAAGGTAGGCACTGTAAAACACTCTCAATGTCTGCCTCAAGGATCAAAATCTGCCCACCACGCAGGTGCACTAAATCCAGAGTCTCTCGAAAGAAGTTATAATAAAACTCCTTGACCCAGGAAGTGTTGATCCAGCCCAAATCCCTATCAATAAAGCCAAGGCCCAATCCCTGAATACGGGCCTCAATGGGTTCCTTCAGGTCGTTAGGTAAGGCCAATTTCTTTTCAATATTCAGGCCCGTCTTCCAATAGGCGGGAAAACGGAGCTCACAGTAGAGATTTGGGAACATGTATGCATCGGTGGGTGGTTTTAGTTGATTCTCCTTATCCACCTTATTAATCGGATTCTTGGCATAACTGACATAAGGGGAAAGGGTAAGAGCTTGAGATTTCTTTCTCTTTTTGGAGGTAGTGGACTTTTCCATTCCTCTATCGACCATCCTGAAAATTAAATAGGATATATAAGCACTTAACCAAGTACAGAGATAGCAAGCAAGCAATGGGATAGTCATGAAGTGAGTATATTAGGCGCATTCACCATCATAACTCAAAAGAATGGTTAAACAGTTAAGTAAAATGAAAATTGAAGTTAGGAGGTTAAATTAGTTAGTGAGTTAAAAAAAATGAGATTCGTAGTTAGTGTTATGATGGAAAACGGCTTAATTGAAAGAGAATTGCAAAATGTGTACACAATCACGTTCACACTCATGAGGGAAGTGCAGTCATTGATGATGAAATATGAAATTGCGAATGATGCAATTAATTGAAAATAAGTCATCAAGCAATTCTTTGCAATAATTGATATTGCAAGGTTTAACAGTTACACAAGTAGAATTCATCAACTATTTGTAATGCAAGAACCATACGCACAAAATTACAAGTTAGATTGAATGAGGAGTGAAGCACAAGAAAAAGACATTCAACCAACTTGAAAAGTGTAAACAAGGGATGGTTTAAAGTGAGTCATGGAAACGTATGAAATATTGAAAAACTGACCCAACGATACCTAAGAATTAAACTTGACGTAGCTTGGTGAATAAGCAATTTCAAAGCCAACAAGTTCAATCATAAGCAAGATGCTTGAAAGCAAAGCAATTCTAGAAAATTGGGCAGCATTTCGGCAGTAATTCGGACGTTTCCAGACAACAACTAATGAGCAGGAGAGTCACATGAATCTAAGAAGCAAGAGGCATAACCAAATAGTAGCAGAAAAATAATGTTTGTGATGCCCAATGGAAGTCATAAAGCCAGGCAGCAGCAAAATAATTACAGAATGAGAAATGCAACAGGCGCAATTATCACTCAGCAAAGCAATCAATATCATGCAGCAATCAATCAAAATAAGCTCAGATAGGTAAACAAATACGGCGCAAATATCAGGCCTAGAATCCTCTATCCAGAACCTAACTACCTAACAGCAGATATCTCTAGCTATCCTAACATGTAACGAAAAGAAAATTAAATTCTAATTAACAACAAATTAACAGTAAACTAATAAACGAAGAAAGAACGGAAGAAGGGGAACAGGGGAGCGACCTGGGAGCAGACCAGGAATGGAATGGGGAGGATAGGTAGCAGGGAGGAAGGGGGAACGGAAATGTAGTGCCCGCCTCAGATGGTGGAGGCAGTGACCCATGGCGGCGCAGCAGGGCCGGCGCGGTGGCGGTTGAGAGAAGACAGAGAGAGCGAGGGAGTGACAGAAGAGGAATGAGCGAGAGAGAGAGAGAGAGAAAAAACGGGGTGAGGGTGGAAGAAGAAGGGTAGGGGGCGACGGCGGTGGAGGCGCGCCGGCACGGTGGTCAGAAGCGGGATGGGGGTGAGAGGGGTGGAAGGAGAGAAGGTGGGTGGGGGTGGTGCGTCTGCGCGATGTTCGTCGCGCCTAGGGTTATCTTATTTTAGAATCGACGCGGGCGGCACCGTGCGCGTCGGTGCATTGAAGATTTTTGTAATGGCGCGGAGGTCATGTGCGCTCATGCGTGACTTGTGGAACTAGCAAGGACGCGCACGCGTGCGCGCGCGCGTGCGAAGAGTTGGGCTGGGGGCTCAGTGCTGGCCCAGCACCAGCATAACTCTCTGGCCGAAGTATGGGCTGGGGCCAGCCGATGAGGGACGCGTCGGCAATCGTGCTTCCGCGTGCATGGCCATCTGGTCTAGGTGTGGCGCGGGAGCATTATCCCGTTGCTCAATGGCTATCCGTTGTCAATGGCTACCTTCCATCCTTCCAGTGAAAACGCTCACGCGCTCTGTCACAGCACGGCTAATCACCGGTTGGTTCTCGATTCGGTTGGAATAGGATTTACTATCCTTTTGCGTCTGTCACTAACGCCCAGCCTTCAGGAGTTTGAAGCTTGTCACAGTCATTCAATCCTTGAATCCTACTCGGAATACCACAGACAAGGTTTAGACTTTCTGGATTCTCATGAATGCCGCCATCAGTTCTAGCTTATACCACGGAGATTCTGATTAAGGAATCTAAGAGATACTCATTCAATCGTATATAGAACGGAGGTGGTTGTCAGGCACACGTTCATGATTTGAGGAAGGTGATGAATGTCACAGATCATCACCTTCATCACGGTTAAGCACGAATGAACATCTTAGATAGGAACAAGCGTTTTTGAATGGAAAACAGAAATACTTGCATTAATTCATCGAGACACAGCAGAGCTCCTCACCCCCAACAATGGGGTTTAGAGACTCATGCCGTCAGAGAATACAAAGTTTAGATCTGAAATGTCATGAGATACAAAATAAGTCTCTAAAAGTTGTTTAAATACTAAACTAGTAGCCTAGGTTTACAAAAATAGGATAAACTATGATGGATGATGCAGAGATCCACTTCTGGGGCCCACTTGGTGTGTGCTGGGGCTGAGACTTAAGCAATTCACGTGCAGAGGCCATTTGTGGAGTTGAACGCCAGTTTTTGTGCCAGTTTGGGCGTTCAACTCCAGTTTTTTATCCTTTTCTGGCGCTGGACGCCAGAATTGGGCAGAGGACTGGCGTTGAACGCCAGTTTACGTCGTTTATTCTTGTGCAAAGTATGGACTATTATATATTGCTGGAAAGCCCTGGATGTCTACTTTCCAACGCAATTGGAAGCACGCCATTTCGAGTTCTGTAGCTCCAGAAAATCCACTTTGAGTGCAGGGAGGTCAGAATCCAACAGCATCAACAGTCCTTTTTCAGCCTGAATCAGATTTTTGCTCAGCTCCTTCAATTTCAGCCAGAAAAATACCTGAAATTACAGAAAAACACACAACTCATAGTAAAGTCCAAAAATATGAATTTTTCCTAAAAACTAATAGAAATAGACTAAAAACTAACTAAAACATACTCTAAACTATATGAAATTATCCCCAAAAAGCGTATAAAATATCCGCTCATCACAACACCAAACTTAAACTGTTGCTTGTCCTCAAGCAACTAGACAAATAAAATAGAAGACTAATAGGTTGAGAAGCAATAATATCTCAGAGTTTTTGATTGAAGCTCAGATCCTAATTAGATGAGCGGGACTAGTAGCTTTTTGCTTCTGAACAGTTTTGGCATCTCACTTTATCCATTGAAGCTCAGAGTGATTGGCATCTATAGGAACTCAGAATTCAGATAGTGTTATTGATTCTCCTAGTTCAGTGTGATGATTATTGAACACAGCTTCTTTATGAGTCTTGGCCGTGGCCCTAAGCACTTTGTTTTCCAGTATTACTACCGGATACATAAATGCCACAGACACATAACTGGGTGAACCTTTTCAGATTGTGACTCAGCTTTGCTAAAGTCCCCAATTAGAGGTGTCCAGAGTTCTTAAGCACACTCTTCTTTTTGCTTTGGACCTTGACTTTAACCGCTCAGTCTCAAGTTTTCACTTGACACCTGCACGCCACAAGCACATGGTCAGGGACAGCTTGGTTCAGCCGCTTAGACCAGGATTTTAGTCCTTTAGGCCCTCCTATCCACTGATGCTCAAAGCCTTGGGATCCTTTTTTAATTGCCCTTGCCTTTTGGTTTTAAGGGTTATTGGCTTTTTCTGCTTGCTTTTTTTTTTTTTTTTTCTGCAAGCTTTGTTCTTTGCTGCTTTTTCTTGCTTCAAGAATCATTTTTATGATTTTTCAGATTATCAATAACATGTCTCATGTTCATCATTCTTTCAAGAGCCAACATATTTAACAGTCTTAAACAACAAATTCAAAAGACATATGCACTGTTCAAGCATTCATTCAGAAGACAGAAAGCATTGCCACCACATTTAACCAATTAGAATTTATTTTATTTAAACTCGAAATTTTATTGCTTCTTATTCAAAAGATCTACTATTTTATTCATGTTAATGATGATGAGAAAATAAACTATAGCTTAATTGGAGATAAAATCAAATAGATACTAATTACTATTATATGACTTCTAAGGTAGACTTTTTATAAGGACACTGTCACAGAGTTAAGGCAGAAATTGGAAATTAACAACCTTTATTCTGGGGTATGGGGTTCCTCTGATCCTTGGGAGGCTTGGTATTACAGAAGACTTCTGGCGCTTCAGTTCCTTTAAGTCACGTCCCTGCTCCTCTTGTTCTTTAAACATATGGGTCAGCATTTGACTGTGTTCCTTCTGTTGTTTTATTATTTGCTCCATAGCTTCCTGTATCTTGGTGACAGACGTCTCAAGATATTCCCAATATTCCGCTTGAGGAATCTCTGGGAGGAATTCCTGTGCTCTCTTCTTGATATGCTCCTCCTGTGCTCATTGTCTCTCCATTGATGCTTTGGTGATTGACTTTTCAATTAGGATATATTCAGTTATTCCCATCTTGACTCCAGCGTCCTTGCAGAGCAGAGAAATCACGCTTGGATAAGCCAACCTGGCCTCTCTTGAATTTTTGTTAGCAATCTTATAGAGCTCTGTTGAAATCAGCTGATGAACCTCCACTTCCTTTCCCATCATGATGCAATGATCATCACTGCTCTTTTAACTGTGACTTCAGAACGGTTGCTGGTGGGCAACAGAGAACGCCCAATGAAGTCCAGCCATCCTCTGGCAACTGGTTTGAGATCCTCCTCTTGAGTTGATTTGGGACGCCCTTTGTGTTGGTGGTCCACCTGGCTCCAGGGATACATATGTCCTCTAGAATCTTATCCAGGCCAATGTCTGCTTTCATCATCCTCCTGTTGAAGGAGTCTGGATCATCCTTTAGCTGAGGTAGCTTTAATATCTCTCTGATCTTGTCAGGGTGGTATGAACAATTTTTCCCCTGACCATGGTCCAAATTCGTAGCAGGCAGTTCCAGATAGTCTTTGCTTGTCAGTCTGCCACATATTAGCATAGAACTCCTGGACCATGTTCCTTCCTACTTTCGTTTCAGGATTAGCTAAGACTTCCCAATTCCTGGTTCGAATTTGCTCCTGGATCTCCGGATATTCATCTTCTTTCAGATCGAATCTCACTTCCGGGATCACTGATCTCAGACCCATTACTTTAAGATAATGGTCTGAATGTTCTTTAGATAAGAACTTCCCTTGATTCCAAAGTGATTTTGGAACGCTCTCTTTCTTGCCTCTTGGAGTGGATTGTTTTCCTTTGAGAGCCATAATCTTAGTAGTGATCTCGGATAAACACACCAAACTTAAGGTTTGCTTGTCCTCAAGCAAAAGAAAGAAAGGAGAGGGATAGAAGGAGATTGAGTAGCATTGTTGATGAAGGAGGGGGGAGGCCGAACCCAATTTAAAGGGGGGGGGGTGGGTTTTCGAAAATGGAAAAGATAAGATAAAAGATTGAGTTGAAAAAATAAGATAGAAGATAGATTTAATTGAAAAGATATGAAGATTTTGAAAAAGATAATTGATTTTGAAAAAGATATATGGAATTTGAAAAAGATTGGTTAGTTGAAAAGATTTTGATGAAAAAGAAGATTTGTTTTAGAAAAGATTTTGAAAAGAGTTGGATTGAATTTGAAAGAGGATTTTTAGAAATTAGGATTTTAAAATCAGGGTTCTTAATGTTATGAAAAATCATGATTGAAGATAAATTGATTAAAATGAAAATATGGGAACGATTTGCTCTCCCGCCTCCTGGCGTTTGAACGCCCAAACCTGCTGTTTTGGGCGTTCAGCGCCCAAATGCTGATCTCCTGGGCGTTCAGCGCCCAGTTGCTGCTTTCTGGCGTTCAACGCCAGGGT